>NC_060128.1:38585907-38919968 GCF_021461395.2 Schistocerca americana
ACGATTTGGACCTCTCCTGTGAGTCCAGTTTTAGAATCCGATGCTTCACTTCAGGTTTACTGTATACCTAGCACCTTCTTATTGACGTTGAAACACAGAAATTGCATCCGAATTTAATACAAAATGCACAATGCCGACTTAAGTACAAGAGGACTGACACTCTCACTTTCTACGATTTGAACCTCTCCTGTGAGTCCAGTCTTAGATTCCGATGCTTCACTTCACGTTTTACTGTATACCTTGCACCATCTTATTGACGATGAAACACAGAAATTGCATCCAAATTAATACAAAAGGCACAATGCCGACTTAAGTACAAGAGGACTGACACTCTCACTTTCTACGATTTGAACCTCTCCTGTGAGTCCACTTTTAGATTCCGATGCTTCACTTCAGGTTTACGGTGTCCCTTGGACATTCTTGTTGACGATGAAACACAGAAATTGCATCCGAATTTAATACAAAAGGCACAATGCCGAGTTATGTACAAGAGGACTGACACTCTAACTTTCTATGATTTGAACCTCGCCTATGAGTCCAGTTTTAGATTCCGATGCTTCACTTCAGGTTTACTGTATCCCTTGGACCTTCTTATTGATGATGAAACACAGAAATTGCATCCGAATTTAATACAAAAGGCACAATGCCGACTTAAGTAAAAGAGGACTCACCCTCTCACTTTCTATCATTTGAACTTCTCCTGTGAGTATAGTTTTAGATTCCGATGCGTCACTTCAGGTCTACCGTATACCTTGCACCTTCTTATTGACGATGAAACACAGAAATTGCATCGGAATGTAATACAAAGGCACAATGCCGACTTAAGTACAAGCGGACCGTAATTCTTACTTTCTATGATTTGAACCTCTCCTGTGAGTCCAGTTTTAGATTCCGATGCTTCACCTCAGGTTTACTGTATCCCTTGGACCTTCTAATTGACGATAAAACACAGAAATTGCATCCGAATTTAATAGAAAAGGCACAATGCCGACTTCAGTACTAGAGGACTGACACTCTCACTTTCTATGATTTGAACCTCTCCTTTCAGTCCAGTTATAGATTCCGATGGTTGACTTCAGGTTTACTGTATACCTTGCACCTTCTTATTGACGATGAAACACAGATATTGCATCCGAATTTAATACAAAAGGCAACAATGCCGACCTAAGTACAAGAGGACCGACACTCTTACTGTCTACGTTTTGAACCTCTCCTGTGAGTCCACTTTTAGACTCCGATGCTTCACTTCAGGTTTACTGTATCCCTTGGACCTTCCTATTGACGATGAAACACAGAAATTGCATCCGAATTTAATACAAAAGGCACAATCCCGACTTAAGTAAAAGAGGATTCACCCTCTCACTTTCTATCATTTGAACTTCTCCTGTGAGGATAGTTTTACATTCCGATGCGTTACTTCAGGTCTACCGTATACCTTGCACCTTCTTATTCACGATGAAACACAGAAATTGCATTGGAATTTAATACAAAGGCACAATGCCGACATAAGTGCAAGAGGACTGACATTCTAACTTTGTATGATTTGAACCTCTCCTGTGAGTCCAGTTTTAGATTCCGTTGCTTCACCTCAGGTTTACTGTATCCCTTGGACCTTCTTATTGACGATGAAACACAGAAATTGCATCGGAATTTAATACAAAAGGCACAATGCAGACTTAAGTACAAGAGGACTGAACTCTCACTTTCTATGATTTGAACGTATCCTGTGAGTCCAGTTTTATATTCCGATGCTTCGCTTCAGGTTTACTGCATACCTTGCACCTCCGTATTGACGATGAAACACAGAAATTGCATCCGAATTTAATACAAAAGGCCCATTGCCGACTTAAGTACAAGAGGACTGACACTCTCACTTTCTACGATTTGAACTTCTCCTGTGAGTCCAGTTTTAGATTCCGATGCGTCACTTCAGGTCTACCGTATACCTTGCACCTTCTACTGACGATGAAACACAGAAATTGCATCTTTATTTAATACAAAGGCACAATGCTGACATAAGTACAAGAGGACTGACACTCTCACTTTCTGTGATTTGAACCTCTGCTGTGAGTCCAGTTTTACATTCCGATACTTTACTTCAGGTTTACTGTATACCTTGCACCTTCTTACTGACGATGAGACACAGAAATTGCATCCGAATTAATACAAAAGGCACAATGCCGACTTAAGTACAAGAGGACCGACACTCTTACTGTCTACGTTTTGAACCTCTCCTGTGAGTCCACTTTTAGATTCCGATGCTTCACTTCAGGTTTACTGTATCCCTTGGACCTTCTTATTGACGATGAAACACAGAAATTGCATCCGAATGTAATACAATAGGCACAATGCCGACTTATGTACAAGAGGACTGACACTCTAACTTTCTATGATTTGAACCTCTCCTGTGAGTCCACTTTTAGATTCCGATGCTTCACTTCAGGTTTACTGTATCCCTTGGACCTTCTTATTGATGATGAAACACAGAAATTGCATCCGAATTTAATGCAAAAGGCACAATGCCGACTTAAGTAAAAGAGGACCCACCCTCTCACTCTCTATGACTTGAACTTCTCCTGTGAGTATAGTTTTAGATTCCGATGCGTCACTTCAGGTCTACCGTATACCTTGCACCTTCTTATTGACGATGAAACACAGAAATTGCATCGGAATTTAAGACAAAGGCACAATGCCGACATAGGTACAAGCGGACTGACATTCTTACTTTCTATGATTTGAACCTCTCCTGTCAGTCCAGTTTTAGATTCCGATGCTTCACTTCAGGTTTACTGTATCCCTTGGACCATCTTATTGACGATGAAATACAGAAATTTCATTCGAATTTAATACAAAAGGCACAATGCCGACTTAAGTACAAGAGGACTGACACTCTCACTTTCAATGATTTGAACTCTCCTGTGAGTCCAGTTTTAGACTCCGATGCTTCATTTCTGGTTTACTGTATACCTTGCACCTTCCTATTGACGATGAAACACAGAAATTGCATCCGAATTTAATACAAAATGCACAATGCCGACCCAACTACCGGAGGACTGACACTCTCACTTTCTACAATTTGAATATCTTTTGTGAGTCTAGTTTTAGATTCCGATGCTTCACTTAAGGTTTACTGTATATCTTGCACCTTCTTTTTGACTATGAAACACAGAAATTGCATCCGAATTTAATACTAAAGGCACAATGCCGACTTAAGTACAAGAGGACTGACACTCTCACCTTCTACGATATGAACCTCTCCTGTGAGTCCAGTTTTAGATTCCGATGCTTCACTTCAGGTTTACTGTGTAACTTGCACCTTTTATTGATGATGAAACACAGAAATTGCATCCAAATTGAATACAAAAGGCACAATGCCGACTTCAGTACAAGAGGACTGACACTCTCACTTTCTACGATTTGAACCTCTCCTGTGAGTCCAGTTATAGATTCAGATGCTTCACTTCAGGTTAACTGTATACCTTGCACATTCTTATTGACGATGAAACACAGAAATTGCATCCGAATTTTATACAAAAGCACAATGCCGACTTATGTACAAGAGGACTGAAACTCTCACTTTCTTCGATTTGAACATCTCCTGTGAGTCCAGTTTTAGATTCCGATGCTTCACTTCAGTTTTACTGTATCCCTTGGACCTTCTTATTGACGATGAAACACAGAGTATGCATCCGAATCTAATACAAAATGCACAATGCCGACTTATGTACAAGAGGACTGACACTCTAAATTTCTATGATTTGAACCTCTCCTGTGAGTCCAGTTTTAGATTCCGATGCTTCACTTCAGGTTTACTGTATCCCTTGGACCTCCTTATTGATGATGAAACACAGAAATTGCATCCGAATTTAATACAAAAGGCACAATGCCGACTTAAGTACGAGAGGACTGACTCACTTTCTACAATCTGAACCTCTCCTGTGAGTCCAGTTTTAGATTCCGATGCTTCACTTCACGTTTACTGTATACCTTTCACCTTCTTATTGACGATGAAGCACAGAAATTGCATCCGAATTTAATACAAAAGGCACAATGCCGAATTAAGTACAAGAGGACTGACACTCTAACTTTCTATGACTTGTATCTCTCCTGTGAGTCCAGTTTTAGATTCCGATGCTTCACTTCAGGTTTACTGTATCCCTTGGACCTTCTTATTGACGATGCAACACAGAAATTGCATCCGAATTTAATTCAAAAGGCACAATGCCGACTTAAGTAAAAGTGGACTGACACACTCACTTTCTATGATTTGAACATCTCCTGTGAGTCCAGATTTAGATTCCGATGCTTCACTTCAGGTTTACTGCATCCCTTGGACCTTCTTATTGACGATGAAACACAGAAATTGCATCCGAATTTAATACAAAAGGCACAATGCCGACTTAAGTACAAGAGGACTGACTCACTTTCTACTAACTGAACCTCTCCTGTGAGTCCAGTTTTAGATTCCGAAGCTTCACTTCAGGTTTACTGTATACCTTGCACCTTCTAATTGACGATGAAGCACAGAAATTGCATCCGAATTTAATACAAAAGGCACAATGCCGACTTAAGTACAAGAGGACTGACACTCTAACTTTCTATGATTTGAATCTCTCCTGTGAGTCCAGTTTTAGATTCCGATGCTTCACTTCAGGTTAACTGTACCCCCTGGACCGTCTTATTGACGATGCAACACAGAAATTGCATCCGAATTTAATTCAAAAGGCACAATGCCGACTTAAGTAAAAGTGGACTAACACTCTCACTTTCTATGATTTGAACCTCTCCTGTGAGTCCAGATTTAGATTCTGATGCTTCACTTCAGGTTTACTGTATCCCTTGGAACTTCTTATTGACGATGAAACACAGAAATTGCATCCGAATTTAATACAAAAGGCACAATGCCGACTTAAGTAGAAGAGGACTGACACTCTCCCTTTCTATGATTTGAACTTCTCCTGTGAGTATAGTTTTAGATTCCGATGCGTCACTTCAGGTCTACCGTATACCTTGCACCTTCTTACTGACGATGAAACACAGAAATTGCATCTTTATTTAATACAAAGGCACAATGCCGACATAAGTACAAGAGGACTGACACTCTCACTTTCTGTGATTTGAACCTCTCCTGTGAGTCCAGTTTTACATTCCGACACTTTACTTCAGGTTTACTGTATACCTTGCACCTTCTTACTGACGTTGAGACACAGAAATTGCATCCGAATTTAATACAAAAGGCACAATGCTGACTTAAGTACAAGAGGACCGACACTCTTACTGTCTACGTTTTGAACCTCTCCTGTGAGTCCACTTTTAGATTCCGATGCCTCACTTGAGGTTTACTGTATCCCATTTGGACCTTCTTATTGACGATGAAACACAGAAATTGCATCCGAATTTAATACAAAAGGCACAATGCCGATTTGTGTACAAGAGGACTGACACTCTAACTTTCTATGATTTGAACCACTCCTGTGAGTCCAGTTTTAGATTCCGATGCTTCACTTCAGGTTTACTGTATCCCTTGGACCTTCTTATTGATGATGAAACACAGAAATTGCATCCGAATTTAATACAAAAGGCACAATCCCGACTTAAGTAAAAGAGGACCCACCCTCTCACTTTCTATGATTTGTACTTCTCCTGTGAGTATAGTTTTGGATTCCAATGCGTCACTTCCGGTCTACCGTATACCTTGCACCTTCTTATTGACGATGAAACACAGAAATTGCATCGGAATTTAATACAAAGGCACAATGCCGACATAATTACAAGCGGAATGACATTCTTACTTTCTATGATTTGAACCTCTCCTGTGAGTCCAGTTTTAGATTCCGATGCTTCACCTCAGGTTTACTGTATCCCTTGGACCTTCTAATTGACGATAAAACACAGAAATTGCATCCGAATTTAATAGAAAAGGCACAATGCCGACTTCAGTACTAGAGGACTGACACTCTCACTTTCTATGATTTGAACCTCTCCTTTCAGTCCAGTTATAGATTCCGATGTTTGACTTCAGGTTTACTGTATACCTTGCACCTTCTTATTGACGATGAAACACAGAAATTGCATCCGAATTTAATACAAAAGGCACAATGCCGACTTAAGTACAAGAGGAACGACACTCTTACTGTCTACGTTTTGAACCTCTCCTGTGAGTCCACTTTTAGATTCCGATGCTTCAATTCAGGTTTACTGTATCCCTTGGACCTTCTTATTGACGATGAAACACAGATATTGCATCCGAATTAAATACAAAAGGCGCAATGCTGACTTATGTACAAGAGGACTGACACTCTAATTTTCTATGATTTGAACCGCTCCTGTGAGTCCAGTTTTAGATTCCGATGCTCCACTTCAGGTTTACTGTATCCCTTTGACCTTCTTATTAATGATGAAACACAGAAATAGCATCCAAATTTAATACAAAAGTCACTATGCCGACTTAAGTAAAAGAGGACTCACCCTCTCACTTTCTATGATTTGAACTTCTCCTGTGATTATAGTTTTAGATTCCGATGCGTTACTTCAGGTCTACCGTATACCTTGCACCTTCTTATTGACGATGAAACACAGAAATTGCATTGGAATTTAATACAAAGGCACAATGCCGACATAAGTGCAAGAGGACTGACATTCTAACTTTCTATGATTTGAACCTCTCCTGTGAGTCCAGTTTTAGATTCCGTTGCTTCACCTCAGGTTTACTGTATCCCTTGGATCTTCTTTTTGACGATGAAACACAGAAATTGCATCGGAATTTAATGCAAAAGGCACAATGCAGACTTAAGTACAAGAGGACTGAACTCTCACTTTCTATGATTTGAACCTCTCCTGTGAGTCCAGTTTTATATTCCGATGCTTCACTTCAGGTTTACTGTATACCTTGCACCTCCGTATTGACGATGAAACACAGAAATTGCATCCGAATTTAATACAAAAGGCACATTGCCGACTTAAGTACAAGAGGACTGACACTCTCATTTTCTACGAATTGAACTTCTCCTGTGAGTCCAGTTTTAGATTCCGATGCTTCACGTCAAGATTACTGTATACCTTGCACCTTCTTATTGACGATGAAACACAGAAATTGCATCCGAATTTATTACAAAATGCACAATGCCTACTTAAGTACAAGAGGACTGACACTCTCACTTTCTATGATTTAACCTCTCCTGTGAGTCCAGTTTTCGATTCCGATGCTTCACTTCAGGTTTACTGTATACCTTGCACCTTCCTATTGACGATGAAACACAGAAGTTGCATCCGAATTTAGTACAAAAGGCACAATGCCGATTTAAGTACAAGAGGACTGACACTCTCACTTTATACGATTTGGACCTCTCCTGTGAGTCCAGTTATAGAATCCGATGCTTCACTCCAGGTATACTGTATACCTAGCACCTTCTTATTGACGTTGAAACACAGAAATTGCATCCGAATTTAATACAAAATGCACAATGCCGACTTAAGTACAAGAGGACTGACACTCTCAGTTTCTACGATTTGAACCTCGCCTGTAAGTCCAGTCTTAGATTCCGATGCTTCACTTCAGGTTTACTGTATACCTTGCACCTTCTTATTGACGATGAAACACACAAATTGCATCCGAATTTAATACAAAAGGCACAATGCCGACATAAGTACAAGAGGACTGACACTCTCACTTTCTACGATTTGAACATCTCCTGTGAGTCCAGTTTTACATTCCGATGCTTCACTTGAGGTTTACTGTATACCTTGCACCTTCTTATTGACGATGAAACAGAGAAATTGCGTCCGAATTGAATACAAAAGGCACAATGCCGACTTAAGTACAAGAGGACTGACTCACTTTCTACTATTTGAACCTCTCCGGTGAGTCCAGTTTTAGATTCCGATTCTTCACTTCAGGTTTACTGAATACCTTGCACCTTCTTATTGACGATGAAGCACAGAAATTGCATCCGAATTTAATACAAAAGGCACAATGCCGACTTAAGTACAAGAGGACTGACACTCTAACTTTCTATGATTTGAATCTCTCCTGTGAGTCCAGTTATAGATTCCGATGCTTCACTTCAGGTTTACTGTATCCCTTGGACCTTCTTATTGACGATGCAACACAGAAATTGCATCCGAATTTAATTCAAAAGGCACAATGCCGACTTAAGTAAAAGTGGACTGACACTCTCATTTTCTATGATTTGAACCTCTCCTGTGAGTCCAGTTTTAGACTCCGATGCTTCACTTCAGGTTTACTGTATACCTTGGACCTTCTTATTGACGATGAAACACAGAAATTGCATCCGAATTTAATACAAAAGGCACAATGCCGACTTAAGTAAAAGAGGACTGACACTCTCCCTTTCTATGATTTGAACTTCTCCTGTGAGTATAGTTTTAGATTCCGATGCGTCACTTCAGGTGTACCGTATACCTTGCACCTTCTTATTGACGATGAAACACAGAAATTGCATCCGAATTAATACAAAAGGCACAATGGCGACTTAAGTACAAGAGGACTGACACTCTCACTTTCTATGATTTGAACCTCTCCTGTGAGTCCAGTTTTAGATTCCGATGCTTCACTTCAGGTTTACTGTATACCTTGCACCTTCCTATTGACGATAAAACACAAAAATTGCATCCGAATTTAGTACAAAAGGCACAATGCCGATTTAAGTACAGGAGGACTGACACTCTCACTTTCTACGATTTGAACCTCTCCTGTGAGACCAGTCTTAGATTCCGATGCTTCACTTCAGGTTTACAGTATACCTTGCATCTTCTTATTGACGATTAAACACAGAAATTGCATCCGAATTTAGTACAAAAGGCACAATGCCGACTTAAGTGCAAGGGGACTGGCACTCTCACTTTCTACGATTTGAACCTCTCCTGTGAGTCCAGTTTTAGATTCCGATGCTTCACTTCAGGTTTACTGTATACCTTGCACCTTCCTATTGACGATGAAACACAGAAATTGCATCCGAATTTAGTACAAAAGGCACAATGCCGATTTAAGTACAGGAGGACTGACACTATCACTTTATAAGATTTGAACCTCTCCTGTGAGTCCAGTTTTAGATTCCGATGCTTCACTTCAGGTTTACTTTATACCTAGCACCCTTTTATTGACGATGAAACACAGAAATTGCATCCGAATTTAATACAAATTGCACAACGCCGACTTAAGTACAAGAGGACTGACACTCTAACTTTCTACGATTTGAACCTCTCCTGTGGGTCCAGTCTTAGATTCCGATGCTTCACTTCAGGTTTACTGTATACCTTGCACCTTCTTATTGACGATGAAACACAGAAATTGCATCCGAATTTAATACAAAAGGCACAATGCCGACTTAAGTACAAGAGGACTGTCTAACTTTCTACGTTTTGAACCTCTCCTGTGAGTCCAGTTTTAGATTCCGATGCTTCACTTCAGGTTTACTGTATACCTTGCACCTTCTTATTGACGATGAAACACAGAAATTGCATCCGAATTTAATACAAAAGGCACAATGCCGACTTAAGTACAAGAGGACTGACACTCTAACTTTCTATGATTTGAACCTCTCCTGTCAGTCCAGTTTTAGATTCCGATGCCTCACTTCAGGTTTACTGTATACCTTGGACCTTCTTATTGACGAAGAAACACGGAAATTGCATTCGAATTCAATACAAAAATCACAATGCCGACTTAAGTACAAGATGACTGACACTCTCTCTTTCTATGATTTGAACCTCTCCTGTGAGTCCAGTTTTCGATTCCGATGCTTCACTTCAGGTTTACAGTATATCTTGCACCTTCTTATTGACTATGAAACACAGAAATTGCATCCAAATTGAATACAAAAGGCACAATATCGACTAAAGTACAAGAGGACTGACACTCTAACTTTCTGTGATTTGAACCTCTCCTGTGAGTCCAGTTCTAGATTCCGATGCTTCACTTCAGGTTTACTGTATACCTTGCACCTTCTTATTGACGATGAGACACAGGAATTGCATCCGAATTTAATACAAAAAGCACAATGCCGACTTAAGTACAAGAGGACCGACACTCTTATTGTCTACGTTTTGAACCTCTCTTGTGAGTCCAGTTTTAGATTATGATGCTTCACTTCAGGTTTACTGTATCCCTTGGACCTTCTTATTGACGATGAAACACAGAAATTGCATCCGAATTTAATACAAAAGGCACAATGCCGACTTAAGTACAAGAGGACTGACACTGTAACATTCTAGGATTTCAACCGCTCCTGTGAGTCCAGTTTTAGATTCCGATGCTTCACTTCAGGTTTACTGTATCCCTTGGACATTCTTATTGACGATGAAACACAGCAATTGGATCCGAATTTAATACAAAAGGCACAATGCCGACTTAAGAGAAGAGGACTGACACTCTCCCTTTCTATGATTTGAACTTCTCCTGTGAGTATAGTCTTAGATTCCGATGCGTCACTTCAGGTCTACTGTATACCTTGCACCTCCTTACTGACGATGAAACACAGAAATTGCATCTTTATTTAATACAAAGGCACAATGCCGACATAAGTACAAGAGGACTGACACTCTAACTTTCTATGATTTGAACCTCTCCTGTGAGTCCAGTTTTAGATTCTGATGCTTCACTTCAGGTTTACTGTATCCCTTGGACATTCTTATTGACGATGAAATTCAGAAATTGCATTCGAATTTAATGCAAAAGGCACAATGCCGACTTAAGTACAAGAGGACGGACACTCTCACTTTCAATGATTTGAACCTCTCCTGTGAGGCCAGTTTTAGATTCCGATGCTTCACTTCAGGTTTACTGTATACCTTGCACCTTCCTATTGACGATGAAACACAGAAATTGCATCCGAATTTAATACAAAATGCACAATGCCGACTTAAGTACAGGAGGACTGACACGCTCACTTTCTACAATTTGAACCTCTCCTGTGCGTCCAGTTTTAGATTCCGATGCTTCACTTCAGGTTTACTGTATATCTTGCACCTTCTTATTGACTATGAAACACAGAAATAGCATCAAAATTTAATACAAAAGGCACAATGCCGACTTAAGTACAAGAGGACTGACACTCTCACTTTCTACGATTTGAACCTCTCCTGTGAGTCCAGTTTTAGGTTCCGATGCTTCACTTCAGGTTTACTGTGCACCTTGCAAATTCTTAATGACGATGAAACACAGAAATTGCATCCGAATTTAATACAAAAGGCACAATGCCGACTTAAGTACAAGAGGACCGACACTCTTACTGTCTACGATTTGATCCTCTCCTGTGAGTCCAGTTTTGGATTCCGATGCTTCACTTCAGGTTTACTGTATACCTTGCACCTTCTTATTGACGATGAAACACAGAAATTGCATCCGACTTTAATACAAAAGGCACATTGCCGACTTAAGTACAAGAGGACTGACACTCTCACATTCTACGATTTGAACCTCTCCTATGAGTCCAGTTTTAGATTCCGATGCTTCACGTCAAGATTACTGTATACCTTGCACCTTCTTATTGACGATGAAACACAGAAATTGCATCCGAATTTAATACAAATGGCACAATGCCGACTTAAGTACAAGACGACTGACACTCTCACTTTCTATGATTTGAACCTCTACTGTGAGTCCAGTTTTAGATTCCGATGCTTCACTTCAGGTTTACTGTATACCTTGCACCTTCCTATTGACGATGAAACACAGAAATTGCATCCGAATTTAGTACAAAAGGCACAATGCCGATTTAAGTACAGGAGGACTGACACTCTCACTTTATACGATTTGAACCTCTCCTGTGAGTCCAGTTTTAGATTCCGATGCTTCTCTTCAGGTTTACTTTATACCTAGCACCTTTTTATTGACGATGAAACACAGAAATTGCATCCGATTTCAATACAAATTGCACAATGCCGACTTAAGTACAAGAGGACAGACACTCTCACTTTCTACGATTTGAACCTCTCCTGTGAGTCCAGTTTCAGATTCCGATGCTTCACTACAGGTTTACTGTATACCTTCCACCTTGCTATTGACGATGAAACACAGAAATTGCATCCGAATTTAGTACAAATTTCACAACGCCGACTTAAGTACAAGAGGACTGACACTCTCACTTTCTACGATTTGAACCTCTCCTGTGAGTCCAGTCTTAGATTCCGATGCTTCACTACAGGTTTACTGTATACCTTGCATCTTCTTATGACGATGAAACACAGAAATTGCATCCGAATTTAATACAAAAGGCAGAATGCCGACTTAAGTACAAGGGGACTGGCACTCTCACTTTCTACGATTTGAACCTCTCCTGTGTGTCCAGTTTTAGATTCCGATGCTTCACTACAGGTTTACTGTATACCTTCCACCTTGCTATTGACGATGAAACACAGAAATTGCATCCGAATTTAGTACAAATTGCACAACGCCGACTTAAGTACAAGAGGACTGACACTCTCACTTTCTACGATTTGAACCTCTCCTGTGAGTCCAGTCTTAGATTCCGATGCTTCACTACAGGTTTACTGTATACCTTGCATCTTCTTATGACGATGAAACACAGAAATTGCATCCGAATTTAATACAAAAGGCAGAATGCCGACTTACGTACAAGAGGACTGTTATACTTTCTACGTTTTGAACCCCTCCTGTGAGTCCAGTTTTAGATTCCGATGCTTCACTTCAGGTTTACTGTATACCTTGCACCTTCTTATTGACGATGAAACACAGAAATTGCATCCGAAATTAATACAAAAGGCACAATGCCGACTTAAGTACAAGAGGACTGACACTCTACCTTTCTATGATTTGAACCTCTCCTGTGAGTCCAGTTTTAGATTCCGATGCCTCACTTCAGGTTTACTGTATACCTTGGACCTTCTTATTGACGATGAAACACAGAAATTGCAACCGAATTCAATACAAAAATCACAATGCCGGCTTAAGTACAAGATGACTGACACTCTTTCTTTCTATGATTTGAACCTCTACTGTGAGTCCAGTTTTAGATTCCAATGCTTCACTTCAGGTTTACTGTATCCCTTGGACCTTCTTATTGACGATGAAACACAGAGTTTGCATCCGAATTTAATACAAAAGGCACAATGCCGACTTAAGTACAAGAGGACTCACACTCTAACTTACTATGATTTGAACCTCTCCTGTGAGTCCAGTTTTAGATTCCGATGCTTCACTTCAGGTTTACTGTATCCCTTGGACCTTCTTATTGACGATGAAACACAGAAATTGCATCCGAATTAAATACAAAATGCACAATGCCGACTTAAGTAAAAGAATACTGACACTCTCACTTTCTGTGATTTGAACCTCTCCTGTGAGTCCAGTTTTAGATTCCGATGCTTCACTTCAGGTTTACAGTATATCTTACACCTTCTTATAGACTATGAAACACAGAAATTGCATCCGAATTTAATACAAAAGGCACAATGCCGACTTAAGTACAAGAGGACCGACACTCTTACTGTCTACGTTTTGAACCTCTCTTGTGAGTCCAGTTTTAGATTATGATGCTTCACTTCAGGTTTACTGTATACCTTGCACCTTCTTATTGACGATGAAACACAGAAATTGCATCCGACTTTAATACAAAAGGCACAATGCCGACTTAAGTACAAGAGGACTGACACTCTCACTTTCTACGATTTGAACCTCTCCTGTGAGTCCAGTTTTAGGTTCCGATGCTTCACTTCAGGTTTACTGTGCACCTTGCAAGTTCTTAATGACGATGAAACAAAGAAATTGCATCCGAATTTAATACAAAAGGCACAATGCCGACTTAAGTAAAAGAGGACTGACACTCTCCCTTTCTATGATTTGAACTTCTCCTGTGAGTATAGTTTTAGATTCCGATGCGTCACTTCAGGTGTACCGTATACCTTGCACCTTCTTATTGACGATGAAACACAGAAATTGCATCCGAATTAATACAAAAGGCACAATGCCGACTTAAGTACAAGAGGACTGACACTCTCACTTTCTATGATTTGAACCTCTCCTGTGAGTCCAGTTTTAGATTCCGATGCTTCACTTCAGGTTTACTGTATACCTTGCACCTTCCTATTGACGATGAAACACACAAATTGCATCCGAATTTAGTACAAAAGGCACAATGCCGATTTAAGTACAGGAGGACTGACACTCTCACTTTATACGATTTGAACCTCTCCTGTGAGTCCAGTTTTTGATTCCGATGCTTCACTTCAGGTTTACTTTATACCTAGCACCTTTTTATTGACGGTGAAACACAGATATTGCATCCGAATTTAACACAAATTGCACAATGCTGACTTAAGTACAAGAGGACTGACACCCTCACTTTCTACGATTTGAACCTCTCCTGTGATTCCAGTCTTAGATTCCGATGCTTCACTTCAGGTTTACAGTATACCTTGCACCTTCTTATTGACGATGAAACACAGAAATCGCATCCGAATTAAATACAAAAGGCACAATGCCGACATAAGTACAAGAGGACTGACACTCTCACTTTCTGTGATTTGAACCTCTCCTGTGAGTCCAGTTTTAGATTCTGATGCTTCACTTCAGGTTTACTGTATACCTTGCACCTTCCTATTGACGATGAAACACAGAAATTGCATCCGAATTTAGTACAAAAGGCACAATGCCGATTTAAGTACAGGAGGACTGACACTATCACTTTATAAGATTTCAACCTCTCCTGTGAGTCCAGTTTTAGATTCCGATGCTTCACTTCAGGTTTACTTTTTACCTAGCAACTTTTTATTGACGATGAAACACAGAAATTGCATCCGAATTTAATACAAATTGCACATCGCCGACTTAAGTACAAGAGGACTGACACTCTCACTTTCTACGATTTGAACCTCTCCTGTGGGTCCAGTCTTAGATTCCGATGCTTCACTTCAGGTTTACTGTATACCTTGCATCATCTTATTGACGATGAAACACAGAAATTGCATCCGAATTTAATACAAAAGGCACAATGCCGACTTAAGTACAAGGGGACTGGCACTCTCACTTTCTACGATTTGAACGACTCCTGTGGGTCCAGTTTCAGATTCCGATGCTTCACAAAAGGTTTACGGTATACCTTGCACCATCTTATTGACGATGAAACACAGAAATTGCATCCGCATTGAATACAAACGGCACAATGCCGACTTAAGTACAAGAGGACTGTCTAACTTTCTACGTTTTGAACCTCTCCTGTGAGTCCAGTTTCTAATTCCGATGCTTCACTTCAGGTTTACTGTATACCTTGCACCTTCTTATTGACGATGAAACACAGAAATTGCATCCGAATTTAATACAAAAGGCACAATGCCGACTTAAGTACAAGAGGACTGACACTCTAACTTTCTATGATTTGAACCTCTCCTGTGAGTCCAGTTTTAGATTCCGATGCCTCACTTCAGGTTTACTGTATACCTTGGACCTTCTTATTGACGAAGTAACACAGAAATTGCATCCGAATTCAATACAAAAATCACAATGCCGACTTAAGTACAAGATGACTGACACTCTCTCTTTCTATGATTTGAACCTCTCCTGTGAGTCCAGTTTTCGATTCCGATGCTTCACTTCAGGTTTACAGTATATCTTGCACCTTCTTATTGACTATGAAACACAGAAATTGCATCCAAATTGAATACAAAAGGCACAATATCGACTAAAGTACAAGAGGACTTACACTCTAACTTTCTGTGATTTGAACCTCTCCTGTGAGTCCAGTTCTAGATTCCGATGCTTCACTTCAGGTTTACTGTATACCTTGCACCTTCTTATTGACGATGAGACACAGGAATTGCATCCGAATTTAATACAAAAAGCACAATGCCGACTTAAGTACAAGAGGACCGACACTCTTATTGTCTACGTTTTGAACCTCTCTTGTGAGTCCAGTTTTAGATTATGATGCTTCACTTCAGCTTTACTGTATCCCTTGGACCTTCTTATTGACGATGAAACACAGAAATTGCATCCGAATTTAATACAAAAGGCACAATGCCGACTTAAGTACAAGAGGACTGACACTCTAACATTCTAGGATTTCAACCGCTCGTGTGAGTCCAGTTTTAGATTCCGATGCTTCACTTCAGGTTTACTGTATCCCTTGGACATTCTTATTGACGATGAAACACAGCAATTGCATCCGAATTTAATACAAAAGGCACAATGCCGACTTAAGAAAAGAGGACTGACACTATCCCTTTCTATGATTTGAACTTCTCCTGTGAGTATAGTCTTAGATTCCGATGCGTCACTTCAGGTCTACCGTATACCTTGCACCTTCTTACTGACGATGAAACACAGAAATTGCATCTTTATTTAATACAAAGGCACAATGCCGACATAAGTACAAGAGGACTGACACTCTAACTTTCTATGATTTGAACCTCTCCTGTGAGTCCAGTTTTAGATTCTGATGCTTCACTTCAGGTTTACTGTATCCCTTGGACATTCTTATTGACGATGAAATTCAGAAATTGCATTCGAAATTAATGCAAAAGGCACAATGCCGGCTTAAGTACAAGAGGACGGACACTCTCACTTTCAATGATTTGAACCTCTCCTGTGAGGCCAGTTTTAGATTCCGATGCTTCACTTCAGGTTTACTGTATACCTTGCACCTTCCTATTGACGATGAAACACAGAAATTGCATCCGAATTTAATACAAAATGCACAATGCCGACTTAAGTACAGGAGGACTGACACGCTCACTTTCTACAATTTGAACCTCTCCTGTGGGTCCAGTTTTAGATTCCGATGCTTTACTTTAGGTTTACTGTATATCTTGCACCTTCTTATTGACTATGAAACACAGAAATTGCATCCGAACTTAATACAAAAGGCACAATGCCGACTTAAGTACAAGAGGACTGACACTCTCACTTTCTACGATTTGAACCTCTCCTGTGAGTCCAGTTTTAGGTTCCGATGCTTCACTTCAGGTTTACTGTGCACCTTGCAAATTCTTAATGACGATGAAACACAGAAATTGCATCCGAATTTAATACAAAAGGCACAATGCCGACTTAAGTACAAGAGGACCGACACTCTTACTGTCTACGATTTGATCCTCTCCTGTGAGTCCAGTTTTGGATTCCGATGCTTCACTTCAGGTTTACTGTATACCTTGCACCTTCTTATTGACGATGAAACACAGAAATTGCATCCGACTTTAATACAAAAGGCACATTGCCGACTTAAGTACAAGAGGACTGACACTCTCACATTCTACGATTTGAACCTCTCCTATGAGTCCAGTTTTAGATTCCGATGCTTCACGTCAAGATTACTGTATACCTTGCACCTTCTTATTGACGATGAAACACAGAAATTGCATCCGAATTTAATACAAATGTCACAATGCCGACTTAAGTACAAGACGACTGACACTCTCACTTTCTATGATTTGAACCTCTCCTGTGAGTCCAGTTTTAGATTCCGATTCTTCACTTCAGGTTTACTGTATACCTTGCACCTTCCTATTGACGATGAAACACAGAAATTGCATCCGAATTTAGTACAAAAGGCACAATGCCGATTTAAGTACAGGAGGACTGACACTCTCACTTTATACGATTTGAACCTCTCCTGTGAGTCCAGTTTTAGATTCCGATGCTTCTCTTCAGGTTTACTTTATACCTAGCACCTTTTTATTGACGATGAAACACAGAAATTGCATCCGATTTCAATACAAATTGCACAATGCCGACTTAAGTACAAGAGGACAGACACTCTCACTTTCTACGATTTGAACCTCTCCTGTGAGTCCAGTTTCAGATTCCGATGCTTCACTACAGGTTTACTGTATACCTTCCACCTTGCTATTGACGATGAAACACAGAAATTGCATCCGAATTTAGTACAAATTGCACAACGCCGACTTAAGTACAAGAGGACTGACACTCTCACTTTCTACGATTTGAACCTCTCCTGTGAGTCCAGTCTTAGATTCCGATGCTTCACTTCAGGTTTACTGTATACCTTGCATCTTCGTATGACGATGAAACACAGAAATTGCATCCGAATTTAATACAAAAGGCAGAATGCCGACTTAAGTACAAGGGGACTGGCACTCTCACTTTCTACGATTTGAACCTCTCCTGTGAGTCCAGTTTTAGATTCCGATGCTTCACTAAAGGTTTACTGTATACCTTGCACCTTCTTATTGACGATTAAACACAGAAATTGCATCCGCATTGAATACAAAAGGCACAATGCCGACTTACGTACAAGAGGACTGTTATACTTTCTACGTTTTGAACCTCTCCTGTTAGTCCAGTTTTAGATTCCGATGCTTCACTTCAGGTTTACTGTATACCTTGCACCTTCTTATTGACGATGAAACACAGAAATTGCATCCGAAATTAATACAAAAGGCACAATGCCGACTTAAGTACAAGAGGACTGACACTCTACCTTTCTATGATTTTAACCTCTCCTGTGAGTCCAGTTTTAGATTCCGATGCCTCACTTTAGGTTTACTGTATACCTTGGACCTCCTTATTGACGATGAAACACAGAAATTGCAACCGAATTCAATACAAAAATCACAATGCTGGCTTAAGTACAAGATGACTGACACTCTTTCTTTCTATGATTTGAACCTCTACTGTGAGTCCAGTTTTAGATTCCAATGCTTCACTTCAGGTTTACTGTATCCCTTGGACCTTGTTATTGACGATGAAACACAGAGTTTGCATCCGAATTTAATACAAAAGGCACAATGCCGACTTAAGTACAAGAGGACTCACACTCTAACTTACTATGATTTGAACCTCTCCTGTGAGTCCAGTTTTAGATTCCGATGCTTCACTTCAGGTTTACTGTATCCCTTGGACCTTCTTATTGGCGATGAAACACAGAAATTCATCCGAATTAAATACAAAATGCACAATGCCGACTTAAGTAAAAGAGGACTGACACTCTCACTTTCTGTGATTTGAACCTCTCCTGTGAGTCCAGTTTTAGATTCCGATGCTTCACTTCAGGTTTACAGTATATCTTACACCTTCTTATAGACTATGAAACACAGAAATTGCATCCGAATTTAATACAAAAGGCACAATGCTGACTTAAGTACAAGAGGACCGACACTCTTACTGTCTACGTTTTGAACCTCTCTTGTGAGTCCAGTTTTAGATTATGATGCTTCACTTCAGGTTTACTGTATACCTTGCACCTTCTTATTGACGATGAGACACAGGAATTGGATCCGAATTTAATACAAAAGGCACAATGCCGACTTAAGTACAAGAGGACCGACACTCTTACTGTCTACGTTTTGAACCGCTCTTGTGAGTCCAGTTTTAGATTATGATGCTTCACTTCAGGTTTACTGTATCCCTTGGACCTTCTTATTGACGATGAAACACAGAAATTGCATCCGAATTTAATACAAAAGGCACAATGCCGACTTAAGTACAAGAGGACTGACACTCTAACATTCTAGGATTTCAACCGCTCCTGTGAGTCCAGTTTTAGATTCCGATGCTTCACTTCAGGTTTACTGTATCCCTTGGACATTCTTATTGACGATGAAACACAGCAATTGCATCCGAATTTAATACAAAAGGCACAATGCCGACTTAAGTAAAAGAGGACTGACACTCTCACTTTCTACGATTTGAACCTCTCCTGTGAGTCCAGTTTTAGATTCCGATGCTTCACTTCAGGTGTACTGTGCACCTTGCACCTTCTTAATGACGATGAAACACAGAAATTGCATCCGAATTTAATACAAAAGGCTCAATGCCGACTTAAGTACAAGAGGACCGACACTCTTACTGTCTACGATTTGATCCTCTCCTGTGAGTCCAGTTTTGGATTCCGATGCTTCACTTCAGGTTTACTGTATCCCTTGGACCTTCTTATTGACGATGAAACACAGAAATTGCATCCGAATTTAGTACAAAAGGCACAATGCCGATTTAAGTACAGGAGGACTGACACTATCACTTTATACGATTTGAACCTCTCCTGTGAGTCCAGTTTTAGATTCCGATGCTTCACTTCAGGTTTACTTTATACCTAGCACCGTTTTATTGACGATGAAACACAGAAATTGCATCCGAATTTAATACAAATTGCACAACGCCGACTTAAGTACAAGAGGACTGACACTCACTTTCTACGATTTGAACCTCTCCTGTGAGTCCAGTCTTAGATTCCGATGCTTCACTTCAGGTTTACTGTATACCTTGCATCTTCTTATTGACGATGAAACACAGAAATTGCATCCGAATTTAATACAAAAGGCACAATGCCGACTTAAGTACAAGGGGACTGGCACTCTCACTTTCTACGATTTGAACCTCTCCTGTGAGTCCAGTTTCAGATTCCGATGCTTCACTAAAGGTTTACTGTATACCTTGCACCATCTTATTGACGATGAAACACAGAAATTGCATTCGCATTGAATACAAAAGGCACAATGCCGACTTAAGTACAAGAGGACTGTCTAACTTTCTACGTTTTGAACCTCTCCTGTGAGTCCAGTTTTAGATTCCGATGCTTCACTTCAGGTCTACTGTATACCTTGCACCTTCTTATTGACGATGAAACACAGAAATTGCATCCGAATTTAATACAAAAGGCACAATGCCGACTTAAGTACAAGAGGACTGACACTCTAACTTTCTATGATTTGAACCTCTCCTGTGAGTCCAGTTTTAGATTCCGATGCCTCACTTCAGGTTTACTGTATACCTTGGACCTTCTTATTGACGAAGAAACACAGAAATTGCATCCGAATTCAATACAAAAATCACAATGCCGACTTAAGTACAAGATGACTGACACTCTCTCTTTCTTTGATTTGAACTTCTCCTGTGAGTCCAGTTTTCGATTCCGATGCTTCACTTCAGGTTTAAAGTATATCTTGCACCTTCATATTGACTATGAAACACAGAAATTGCATCCAAATTGAATACAAAAGGCACATTGTCGACTAAAGTACAAGAGGACTGACTAACTATCTGTGATTTAAACCTCTCCTGTGGGTCCAGTTCTAGATTCCGATGCTTCACTTCAGGTTTACTGTATACCTTGCACCTCCTTATTGACGATGAGACACAGGAATTGCATCCGAATTTAATACAAAAAGCACAATGCCGACTTAAGTACAAGAGGACCGACACTCTTACTGTCTACGTTTTGAACCTCTCTTGTGAGTCCAGTTTTAGATTATGATGCTTCACTTCAGGTTTACTGTATCCCTTGGACCTTCTTATTGACGATGAAACACAGAAATTGCATCCGAATTTAATACAAAAGGCACAATATCGACTTAAGTAAAAGAGGACTGACACTCTCCCTTTCTATGATTTGAACATCTCCTGTGAGTATAGTCTTAGATTCCGATGCGTTACTTCAGGTCTACCGTATACCTTGCACCTTCTTACTGACGATGAAACACAGAAATTGCATCTTTATTTAATACAAAGGCACAATGCCGACATAAGTACAAGAGGACTGACCCTCTAACTTTCTATGATTTGAACCTCTCCTGAGAGTCCAGTTTTAGATTCTGATGCTTCACTTCAGGTTTACTGTATACCTTGGACATTCTTAATGACGATGAAATTCAGAAATTGCATTCGAATTTAATGCAAAAGGCACAATGCCGACTTAAGTACAAGAGGACGGACACTCTCACTTTCAATGATTTGAACCTCTCCTGTGAGGCCAGTTTTAGATTCCGATGCTTCACTTCAGGTTTACTGTATACCTTGCACCTTCCTATTGACGATGAAACACAGAAATTGCATCCGAATTTAATACAAAATGCACAATGCCGACTTAAGTACAGGAGGACTGACACGCTCACTTTCTACAATTTGAACCTCTCCTGTGGGTCCAGTTTTAGATTCCGATGCTTCACTTCAGGTTTACTGTATATCTTGCACCTTCTTATTGACTATGAAACACAGAAATTGCATCCGAATTTAATACAAAAGGCACAATGCCGACTTAAGTACAAGTGGACTGACACTCTCACTTTCTACGATTTGAACCTCTCCTGTGAGTCCAGTTCTAGATTCCGATGCTTCACTTCAGGTTTACTGTGCACCTGGCAAATTCTTAATGGCGATGAAACACAGAAATTGCATTGGAATTTAATACAAAAGGCACAATGCCGACTTAAGTACCAGAGGACCGACACTGTTACTGTCTACGGTTTGATCCTCTCCTGTGAGTCCAGTTTTGGATTCCGATGCTTCACTTCAGGTTTACTGTATACCTTGCACCTTCCTATTGACGATGAAACACAGAAATTGCATCCGAATTTAATACAAAATGCACAATGCCGAATTAAGTACAGGAGGACTGACACGCTCACTTTCTACAATTTGAACCTCTCCTGTGGGTCCAGTTTTAGATTCCGATGCTTCACTTCAGGTTTACTGTATATCTTGCAAATTCTTAATGACGATGAAACACAGAAATTGCATCCGAATTTAATACAAAAGGCACAATGCCGACTTAAGTACAAGAGGACTGACACTCTCACATTCTACGATTTGAACCTCTCCTATGAGTCCAGTTTCAGATTCCGATGCTTCACGTCAAGATTACTGTATACCTTGCACCTTCTTATTGACGATGAAACACAGAAATTGCATCCGAATTTAATACAAAAGGCACAATGCCGACTTAAGTACAAGAGGACTGACACTCTCACTTTCTATGATTTGAACCTCTCTTGTGAGCCCAGTTTTAGATTCCGATGCTTCACTTCGGGTTTACTGTATACCTTGCACCTTCTTATTGACGATCAAACACAGAAATTACATCCGAATTTAATAGAAAAACCGCAATGCCGACCTAAGTACAAGTAGACAGACACTCTCACTTTCTATGATTTGTACCTCTCCTTTCAGTCCAGTTATAGATTCCGATGGTTTACTTCAGGTTTACTGTATACCTTGCACCTCCGTATTGACGATGAAACACAGAAATTGCATCCGACTTTAATACAAAAGGCACATTGCCGACTTAAGAACAAGAGGACTGACACTCTCACATTCTTCGATTTGAACCTCTCCTATGAGTCCAGTTTCAGATTCCGATGCTTCACGTCAAGATTACTGTATACCTTGCACCTTCTTATTGACGATGAAACACAGAAATTGCATCCGAATTTAATACAAAAGGCACAATGCCGACTTAAGTACAAGAGGACTGACACTCTCACTTTCTATGATTTGAACCTCTCCTGTGAGTCCAGTTTTAGATTCCGATGCTTCACTTCAGGTTTGCTGTATACCTTGCACCTTCCTATTGACGATGAAACACAGGAATTGCATCCGAATTTAGTACAAAAGGCACAATGCCGATTTAAGTACAGGAGGACTGACACTCTCACTTTATACGATTTGAACCTCTCCTGTGAGTCCAGTTTTAGATTCCGATGCTTCACTTCAGGTTTACTTTATACCTAGCACCTTTTTATTGACGATGAAACACAGAAATTGCATCCGAATTCAATACAAATTGCACAATGGCGACTTAAGCACAAGAGGACAGACACTCTCACTTTCAACGATTTGAACCTCTCCTGTGAGTCCAGTTTCAGATTCCGATGCTTCACTACAGGTTTACTGTATACCTTCCACCTTCCTATTGACGATGAAACACAGAAATTGCATCCGAATTTAGTACAAATTGCACAACGCCGACTTCAGTACAAGAGGACTGACACTCCCACTTTCTACGATTTGAACCTCTCCTGTGAGTCCAGTCTTAGATTCCGATGCTTCACTTCAGGTTTACTGTATACCTTGCATCTTCTTATTGACGATGAAACACAGAAATTGCATCCGAATTTAATACAAAAGTCACAATGCCGACTTAAGTACAAGTGGACTGACTCTCTCACTTTCTATGATTTGAACTTCTCCTGTGAGTCCAGTTTTAGATTCCGATGCTTCACTTCAGGTTTACTGTATACCTTGCACCTTCCTATTGACGATGAAACACAGAAATTGCATCCGAATTTAGTACAAAAGGCACAATGCCGATTTAAGTACAGGAGGACTGACACTCTCACTTTATACGATTTGAACCTCTCCTGTGAGTCCAGTTTTAGATTCCGATGCTTCACTTCAGGTTTACTTTATACCTAGCACCTTTTTATTGACGATGAAACACAGAAATTGCATCCGATTTCAATACAAATTGCACAATGCCGACTTAAGTACAAGAGGACAGACACTCTCACTTTCTACGATTTGAACCTCTCCTGTGAGTCCAGTTTCAGATTCCGATGCTTCACTACAGGTTTACTGTATACCTTCCACCTTGCTATTGACGATGAAACACAGAAATTGCATCCGAATTTAATACAAAAGGCAGAATGCCGACTTAAGTACAAGGGGACTGGCACTCTCACTTTCTACGATTTGAACCTCTCCTGTGAGTCCAGTTTTAGGTTCCGATGCTTCACTAAAGGTTTACTGTGTACCTTGCACCTTCTTATTGACGATGAAACACAGAAATTGCATCCGCATTGAATACAAAAGGCACAATGCCGACTTACGTACAAGAGGACTGTTATACTTTCTACGTTTTGAACCTCTCCTGTGAGTCCAGTTTTAGATTCCGATGCTTCACTTCAGGTTTACTGTATACCTTGCACCTTCTTATTGACGATGAAACACAGAAATTGCATCCGAAATTAATACAAAAGGCACAATGCCGACTTAAGTACAAGAGGACTGACACTCTACCTTTCTATGATTTGAACCTCTCCTGTGAGTCCAGTTTTAGATTCCGATGCCTCATTTCAGGTTTACTGTATACCTTGGACCTTCTTATTGACGATGAAACACAGAAATTGCAACCGAATTCAATACAAAAATCACAATGCCGGCTTAAGTACAAGATGACTGACACTCTTTCTTTCTATGATTTGAACCTCTACTGTGAGTCCAGTTTTAGATTCCAATGCTTCACTTCAGGTTTACTGTATCCCTTGGACCTTCTTATTGACGATGAAACACAGAGTTTGCTTCCGAATTTAATACAAAAGGCACAATGCCGACTTAAGTACAAGAGGACTCACACTCTAACTTACTATGATTTGAACCTCTCCTGTGAGTCCAGTTTTAGATTCCGATGCTTCACTTCAGGTTTACTGTATCCCTTGGACCTTCTTATTGACGATGAAACACAGAAATTGCATCCGAATTAAATACAAAAGGCACAATGCCGACTTAAGTAAAAGAGGACTGACACTCTCACTTTCTGTGATTTGAACCTCGCCTGTGAGTCCAGTTTTAGATTCCGATGCTTCACTTCAGGTTTACAGTATATCTTACACCTTCTTATAGACTATGAAACACAGAAATTGCATCCGAATTTAATACAAAAAGCACAATTCCGACTTAAGTACAAGAGGACCGACACTCTTACTGTCTACGTTTTGAACCTCTCTTGTGAGTCCAGTTTTGGATTCCGATGCTTCACTTCAGGTTTACTGTATCCCTTGGACATTCTTATTGACGATGAAACACATCAATTGCATCCGAATTTAATACAAAAGGCACAATGCCGACTTAAGTAAAAGAGGACTGACACTCTCCCTTTCTATGATTTGAACTACTCCTGTGAGTATAGTCTTAGATTCCGATGCGTCACTTCAGGTCTACCGTATGCCTTGCCCCTTCTTACTGACGATGAAACACAGAAATTGCATCTTTATTTAATACAAAGGTACAATGCCGACATCAATACAAGAGGACTGACACACTAACTTTCTATGATTTGAACCTCTCCTGTGAGTCCAGTTTTAGATTCTGATGCTTCACTTCAGGTTTACTGTATCCCTTGGACATTCTTATTGACGATGAAATTCAGAAATTGCATTCGAATTTAATGCAAAAGGCACAATGCCGACTTAAGTACAAGAGGACGGACACTCTCACTTTAATTGATTTGAATCTCTCCTGTGAGGCCAGTTTTAGATTCCGATGCTTCACTTCAGGTTTACTGTATACCTTGCACCTTCCTATTGACGATGAAACACAGAAATTGCATCCGAATTTAATACAAAATGCACAATGCCGACTTAAGTACAGGAGGACTGACACGCTCACTTTCTACAATTTGAACCCCTCCTGTGGGTCCAGTTTTAGATTCCGATGCTTCACTTCAGGTTTACTGTATATCTTGCACCTTCTTATTGACTATGAAACACAGAAATTGCATCCGAATTTAATACAAAAGGCACAGTGCCGACTTAAGTACAAGAGGACCGACACTCTTACTGTCTACGATTTGATCCTCTCCTGTGAGTCCAGTTCTGGATTCCGATGCTTCACTTCAGGTTTACTGTATACCTTGCACCTTCTTATTGACGATAAAACACAGAAATTACATCCGAATTTAATAGAAAAGACGCAATGCCGACCTAAGTACAAATAGACTGACACTCTCACTTTCTATGATTTGTACCTCTCCTTTCAGTCCAGTTATGGGTTCCGATGGTTTACTTCAGGTTTACTGTATACCTTGCACCTCCGTATTGACGATGAAACACAGAAATTGCATCCGACTTTAATACAAAAGGCACAATGCCGACTTAAGTACAAGAGGAGTGACACTCCCAATTTCTACGATTTGAACCTCTCCTGTGAGTCCAGTTTCAGATTCCGATGCTTCACTACAGGTTTACTGTATACCTTCCACCTTCCTATTGACGATGAAACACAGAAATTGCATCCGAATTTAGTACAAAAGGCACAATGCCGATTTAAGTACAGGAGGACTGACACTCTCACTTTATACGATTGAACCTCTCCTGTGAGTCCAGTTTTAGATTCCGATGCTTCACTTCAGGTTTACTTTATACCTAGCACCTTTTTATTGACGATGAAACACAGAAATTGCATCCAATTTCAATACAAATTGCACAATGCCGACTTAAGTACAAGAGGACAGACACTCTCACTTTCTACGATTTGAACCTCTCCTGTGAGTCCAGTTTCAGATTCCGATGCTTCACTACAGGTTTACTGTATACCTTCCACCTTCCTATTGACGATGAAACACAGAAATTGCATCCGAATTTAGTACAAATTGCACAACGCCGACTTAAGTACAAGGGGACTGGCACTCTCACTCTCTACGATTTGAACCTCTCCTGTGAGTCCAGTTTTAGATTCCGATGCTTCACTAAGGGTTTACTGTATACCTTGCACCTTCTTATTGACGATGAAACACAGAAATTGCATCCGCATTGAATACAAAAGGCACAATGCCGACTTACGTACAAGAGGACTGTTATACTTTCTACGTTTTGAACCTCTCCTGTGAGTCCAGTTTTAGATTCCGATGCTTCACTTCAGGTTTACTGTATACCTTGCACCTTCTTATTGACGATGAAACACAGAAATTGCATCCGAAATTAATACAAAAGGCACAATGCCGACTTAAGTACAAGAGGACTGACACTCTACCTTTCTATGATTTGAACCTCTCCTGTGAGTCAAGTTTTCGATTCCGATGCCTCATTTCAGGTTTACTGTATACCTTGGACCTTCTTATTGACGATGAAACACAGAAATTGCAACCGAATTCAATACAAAAATCACAATGCCGGCTTAAGTACAAGATGACTGACACTCTTTCTTTCTATGATTTGAACCTCTACTGTGAGTCCAGTTTTAGTTTCCAATGCTTCACTTCAGGTTTACTGTATCCCTTGGACCTTCTTATTGACGATGAAACACAGAGTTTGCATCCGAATTTAATACAAAAGGCACAATGCCGACTTAAGTACAAGAGGACTCACACTCTAACTTACTATGATTTGAACCTCTCCTGTGAGTCCAGTTTTAGATTCCGATGCTTCACTTCAGGTTTACTGTATCACTTGGACCTTCTTATTGACGATGAAACACAGAAATTGCATCCGAATTAAATACAAAAGGCACAATGCCGACTTAAGTAAAAGAGGACTGACACTCTCACTTTCTGTGATTTGAACCTCTCCTGTGAGTCCAGTTTTAGATTCCGATGCTTCACTTCAGGTTTACAGTATGTCTTACACCTTCTTATAGACTATGAAACACAGAAATTGCATCCGAATTTAATACAAAAGGCACAATGCCGACTTAAGTACAAGAGGACCGACACTCTTACTGTCTACGTTTTGAACCTCTCTTGTGAGTCCAGTTTTAGATTATGATGCTTCACTTCAGGTTTACTGTATACCTTGCACCTTCTTATTGACGATGAGACACAGGAATTGCATCCGAATTTAATACAAAAGGCACAATGCCGACTTAAGTACAAGAGGACCGACACTCTTACTGTCTACGTTTTGAACCTCTCTTGTGAGTCCAGTTTTAGATTCCGATGCTTCACTTCAGGTTTACTGTATCCCTTGGACATTCTTATTGACGATGAAATTCAGAAATTGCATTCGAATTTAATGCAAAAGGCACAATGCCGACTTAAGTACAAGAGGACCGACACTCTCACTTTAAATGATTTGAATCTCTCCTGTGAGGCCAGTTTTAGATTCCGATGCTTCACTTCAGGTTTACTGTATACCTTGCACCTTCCTATTGACGATGAAACACAGAAATTGCATCCGAATTTAATACAAAATGCACAATGCCGACTTAAGTACAGGAGGACTGACACGTTCACTTTCTACAATTTGAACCCCTCCTGTGGGTCCAGTTTTAGATTCCGATGCTTCACTTCAGGTTTACTGTATATCTTGCACCTTCTTATTGACTATGAAACACAGAAATTGCATCCGAATTTAATACAAAAGGCACAGTGCCGACTTAAGTACAAGAGGACCGACACTCTTACTGTCTACGATTTGATCCTCTCCTGTGAGTCCAGTTTTGGATTCCGATGCTTCACTTCAGGTTTACTGTATACCTTGCACCTTCTTATTGACGATGAAACACAGAAATTACATCCGAATTTAATAGAAAAGACGCAATGCCGACCTAAGTACAAATAGACTGACACTCTCACTTTCTATGATTTGTACCTCTCCTTTCAGTCCAGTTATGGATTCCGATGGTTTACTTCAGGTTTACTGTATACCTTGCACCTCCGTATTGACGATGAAACACAGAAATTGCATCCGACTTTAATACAAAAGGCACAATGCCGACTTAAGTACAAGAGGAGTGACACTCTCAATTTCTACGATTTGAACCTCTCCTGTGAGTCCAGTTTCAGATTCCGATGCTTCACTACAGGTTTACTGTATACCTTCCACCTTCCTATTGACGATGAAACACAGAAATTGCATCCGAATTTAGTACAAAAGGCACAATGCCGATTTAAGTACAGGTGGACTGACACTCTCACTTTATACGATTTGAACCTCTCCTGTGAGTCCAGTTTTAGATTCCGATGCTTCACTTCAGGTTTACTTTATACCTAGCACCTTTTTATTGACGATGAAACACAGAAATTGCATCCGATTTCAATACAAATTGCACAATGCAGACTTAAGTACAAGAGGACAGACACTCTCACTTTCTACGATTTGAACCTCTCCTGTGAGTCCAGTTTCCGATTCCGATGCTTCACTACAGGTTTACTGTATACCTTCCACCTTCCTATTGACGATGAAACACAGAAATTGCATCCGAATTTAGTACAAATTGCACAACGCCGACTTAAGTACAAGGGGACTGGCACTCTCACTTTCTACGATTTGAACCTCTCCTGTGAGTCCAGTTTTAGATTCCGATGCTTCACTTCAGGTTTACTGTATATCTTGCACCTTCTTATTGACTATGAAACACAGAAATTGCATCCGAATTTAATACAAAAGGCACAATGCCGACTTAAGTACAAGAGGACTGACACTCTCAATTTCTACGATTTGAACCTCTCCTGTGAGTCCAGTTTTAGATTCCGATGCTTCACTTCAGGTTTACTGTGCACCTTGCAAATTCTTAATGACGATGAAACACAGAAATTGCATCCGAATTTAATACAAAAGGCACAATGCCGACTTAAGTACAAGAGGACCGACACTCTTACTGTCTACGATTTGATCCTCTCCTGTGAGTCCAGTTTAGGATTCCGATGCTTCACTTCAGGTTTACTGTATACCTTGCACCTTGTTATTGACGATAAAACACAGAAATAACATCCGAATTTAATAGAAAAGACGCAATGCCGACCTAAGTACAAGTAGACTGACACTCTCACTTTCTATGATTTGTACCTCTCTTTTCAGTCCAGTTATAGATTCCAATGGGTTACTTCAGGTTTACTGTATACCTTGCACCTCTGTATTGACGATGAAACACAGAAATTGCATCCGACTTTAATACAAAAGGCACATTGCCGACTTAAGTATAAGAGGACTGACACTCTCACATTCTACGATTTGAACCTCTCCTATGAGTCCAGTTTCAGATTCCGATGCTTCACGTCAAGATTACTGTATACCTTGCACCTTCTTATTGACGATGAAACACAGAAATTGCATCCGAATTTAATACAAAAGGCACAATGCCGACTTAAGTACAAGAGGACTGACACTCTCACTTTCTACGATTTGAACCTCTCCTGTGAGTCCAGTTTCAGATTCCGATGCTTCACTACAGGTTTACTGTATACCTTCCACCTTCCTATTGACGATGAAACACAGAAATTGCATCCGAATTTACTACAAATTGCATAACGCCGACTTAAGTACAAGAGGACTGACACTCTCACTTTCTACGATTTGAACCTCTCCTGTGAGTCCAGTCTTAGATTCCGATGCTTCACTTCAGGTCTACTGTAAACCTTGCATCTTCTTATTGACGATGAAACACAGAAATTGCATCCGAATTTAATACAAAAGGCACAATGCCGACTTAAGTACAAGGGGACTGGCACTCTCACTTTCTACGATTTGAACCTCTCCTGTGAGTCCAGTTTTAGATTCCGATGCTTCACTAAAGGTTTACTGTATACCTTGCACCTTCTTATTGACGATGAAACACAGAAATTGCATTCGCATTGAATACAGAAGGCACAATGCCGACTTACGTACAAGAGGACTGTTATACTTTCTACGTTTTGATCCTCTCCTGTGAGTCCAGTTTTAGATTCCGATGCTTCACTTCAGGTTTACTGTATACCTTGCACCTTCGTATTGACGATGAAACACAGAAATTGCATCCGAAATTAATACAAAAGGCACAATGCCGACTTAAGTACAAGAGGACTGACACCCTACCTTTCTATGATTTGAACCTCTCCTGTGAGTCCAGTTTTAGATTCCGATGCCTCACATCAGGTTTACTGTATACCTTGGACCTTCTTATTGACGATGAAACACAGAAATTGCAACCGAATTCAATACAAAAATCACAATGCCAACTTAAGTACAAGATGACTGACTCTCTTTCTTTCTATGATTTGAACCTCTCCTGTGAGTCCAGTTTTAGATTCCGATGCTTCACTTCAGGTTTACTGTATCCCTTGGACCTTTTTATTGACGATGAAACACAGAAATTGCATCCGAATTAATTACAAAAGGCACAATGTCGACTAAAGTACAGGAGGATTGACAGTTTAAATTTCTACGAATTAAACCTCTCCTGTGAGTCCAGTTTTAGATTCCGATGCTTCACTTCAGGTTAACTGTATACCTTGCACCACCTCATTGACGATAAAACACAGAAATTGCATCCGAATTTAATACAAAAGGCACAATGCCGACTTAAGTACAAGGGGACTATCACTCTCACTTTCTACGATTTGAACCTCTCCTGTGAGTCCAGTTTTAGATTCCGATGCTTCACTTCAGGTTTACTGTATACCTTGCACCTTCTTAATGACGATTAAACACAGAAATTGCATCTGAATTGAATACAAAGGCACTATTCCGACTTAAGTACAAGAGGACTGTCTAACTTTCTACGTATTGAACCTCTCCTGCGAGTCCAGTTTTAGATTCCGATGCTTCACTTCAGGTTTACTGTATACCTTGCACCTTCTTATTGACGATGCAACACAGAAATTGCATCCGAATTTATTACAAAAGGCACAATGCCGACTTAAGTACAAGAGGACTGTCACTTTAACTTTCTATGATTTGAACCTCTGCTGTGAGTCCAGTTTTAGATTCCGATGCTTCACTTCAGGTTTACTGTATCCCATGGACCTTCTTATTGACGATGAAACACAGAAATTGCATCCGAATTTAATTCAAAAGGCACAATGCCGACTCAAGTAAAAGAGGACTGAGACTCTCACTTTCTATGATTTGAACCTCTCCTGTGAGTCCAGTTTTAGATTCCGATGCTTCATTTCAGGTTTACAGTATACCTTGGACCTTCTTATTGACGATGAAACACAGAAATTGCATCCGAATTCAATACAAACATCACAATGCCGACTTAAGTACAAGATGACTGACACTCTCTCTTTCTATGATTTGAACCTCTCCTGTCAGTCCAGTTTTAGATTCCGATGCTTCAGTTCAGGTTTACTGAATCGCTTGGACCTTCTTATTGACGATGAAACACAGAGTTTGCATCCGAATTTAATACAAAAGGCATAATGCCGACTTAAGTACAAGAGGACTCACACTCTAACTTACTATGATTTGAACCTCTCCTGTGAGCCCAGTTTTAGATTCCGATGCTTCACTTCAGGTTTACTGTATCCCTTGGACCTTTTTATTGACGATGAAACACAGAAATTGCATCCGAATTAAATACAAAAGGCACAATGCCGACTTAAGTAAAAGAGGACTGACACTCTCACTTTCTGTGATTTGAACCTCTCCTGTGAGTCCAGTTTTAGATTCCGATGCTTCACTTCAGGTTTACAGTATATCTTGCACCTTCTTATTGACTATGAAACACAGAAATTGCATCCGAATTTAATACAAAAGGCACAATGCCGACTTAAGTACAAGAGGACTGACACTTTCCATTTCTATGATTTGAACCTCTCCTGTGAGTCCAGTTTTAGATTCCGATGATTCAGTCCAGGTTTACTGTATACCTTGCACCTTCTTATTGACGATGAAACACAGAAATTGCATCCGAATTTAATACAAAAGGCACAATTCCGACTTAAGTACAAGAGGACTGACCCTCTCCCTTTCTATGACTTGAACATCTTCTGTGAGTCCAGTTTTAGATTCCGATGCTTCACTTCAGGTTTAGTGTATCCCTTGGACCTTCTTATTGACGATGAAACACAGAAATTTCATTGGAATTTAATACAAAAGGCACAATGACGACTTAAGTAAAAGAGGACTGTCACTCTCTATTTGTATGATTTGAACCTCTCCTGTGAGTCGAGTTTTAGATTCCGATGCTTCACTTCAGGTTTACTGTATACCTAGCACCTTCTTATTGACGATGAAACTCAGAAATTGCATCGGAATTTAATACAAAAGGCACAATGCCGACTTAAGTACAAGAGGACTGACACTCTCACTTCCTATGATTTGAACCTCTCCTGTGATTCCAGTTTTAGATTCCGATGCTTCACTTCAGGGTTACTGTATACCTTGCACCTTCTTATTGACGATGAAACACAAAAATTGCATCGGAATTAAAATCAAAAGGCACAATGTCGACTTAAGTACAAGAGGACTGACACTCTAACTTTCTATCATTTGAACCTCTCCTGTGAGTCCAGTTTTAGATTCCGATGCTTCACTTCAGGTTTACTGGATACCTTGCACCTTCTTATTGACGATGAAACACAGAAATTGCATCGGAATTTAATACAAAAGGCACAATGCCGACTTAAGTAAAAGAGGACTGTCACTCTCTCTTTCTATGATTTTAACCTCTCCTGTGAGTCCAGTTTTGGATTCCGATGCTTCACTTCAGGTTTACTGTATACGTTGCACCTTCTTATTGACGATGAAACACAGAAATTTCAACGGAATTTAATACAAAAGGCACAATGCCGACTTAAGTAAAAGAGGACTGTCACTCTCTCTTTCTATGATTTTAACCTCTCCTGTGAGTCCAGTTTTCGATTCCGATGCTTCACTTCAGGTTTACTGTATACCTTGCACCTTCTTATTGACGATGAAACACAGAAATTGCATCCGAATTTAATAGAAAAGGCACAATGCCGACTTAAGTACAAGAGGACTGACACTTTCCCTTTCTATGATTTGAACCTCTCCTGTGAGTCCAGTTTTAGATTCCGATGCTTCACTTCAGGTTTACTGTATCCCTTGGACCTTTTTATTGACGATGAAACACAGAAATTGCATCCGAATTAATTACAAAAGGCACAATGTCGACTAAAGTACAGGAGGATTGACAGTTTAAATTTCTACGAATTAAACCTCTCCTGTGAGTCCAGTTTTAGATTCCGATGCTTCACTTCAGGTTAACTGTATACCTTGCACCACCTCATTGACGATAAAACACAGAAATTGCATCCGAATTTAATACAAAAGGCACAATGCCGACTTAAGTACAAGGGGACTATCACTCTCACTTTCTACGATTTGAACCTCTCCTGTGAGTCCAGTTTTAGATTCCGATGCTTCACTTCAGGTTTACTGTATACCTTGCACCTTCTTAATGACGATTAAACACAGAAATTGCATCTGAATTGAATACAAAGGCACTATTCCGACTTAAGTACAAGAGGACTGTCTAACTTTCTACGTATTGAACCTCTCCTGCGAGTCCAGTTTTAGATTCCGATGCTTCACTTCAGGTTTACTGTATACCTTGCACCTTCTTATTGACGATGCAACACAGAAATTGCATCCGAATTTATTACAAAAGGCACAATGCCGACTTAAGTACAAGAGGACTGTCACTTTAACTTTCTATGATTTGAACCTCTGCTGTGAGTCCAGTTTTAGATTCCGATGCTTCACTTCAGGTTTACTGTATCCCATGGACCTTCTTATTGACGATGAAACACAGAAATTGCATCCGAATTTAATTCAAAAGGCACAATGCCGACTCAAGTAAAAGAGGACTGAGACTCTCACTTTCTATGATTTGAACCTCTCCTGTGAGTCCAGTTTTAGATTCCGATGCTTCATTTCAGGTTTACAGTATACCTTGGACCTTCTTATTGACGATGAAACACAGAAATTGCATCCGAATTCAATACAAACATCACAATGCCGACTTAAGTACAAGATGACTGACACTCTCTCTTTCTATGATTTGAACCTCTCCTGTCAGTCCAGTTTTAGATTCCGATGCTTCAGTTCAGGTTTACTGAATCGCTTGGACCTTCTTATTGACGATGAAACACAGAGTTTGCATCCGAATTTAATACAAAAGGCATAATGCCGACTTAAGTACAAGAGGACTCACACTCTAACTTACTATGATTTGAACCTCTCCTGTGAGCCCAGTTTTAGATTCCGATGCTTCACTTCAGGTTTACTGTATCCCTTGGACCTTTTTATTGACGATGAAACACAGAAATTGCATCCGAATTAAATACAAAAGGCACAATGCCGACTTAAGTAAAAGAGGACTGACACTCTCACTTTCTGTGATTTGAACCTCTCCTGTGAGTCCAGTTTTAGATTCCGATGCTTCACTTCAGGTTTACAGTATATCTTGCACCTTCTTATTGACTATGAAACACAGAAATTGCATCCGAATTTAATACAAAAGGCACAATGCCGACTTAAGTACAAGAGGACTGACACTTTCCATTTCTATGATTTGAACCTCTCCTGTGAGTCCAGTTTTAGATTCCGATGATTCAGTCCAGGTTTACTGTATACCTTGCACCTTCTTATTGACGATGAAACACAGAAATTGCATCCGAATTTAATACAAAAGGCACAATTCCGACTTAAGTACAAGAGGACTGACCCTCTCCCTTTCTATGACTTGAACATCTTCTGTGAGTCCAGTTTTAGATTCCGATGCTTCACTTCAGGTTTAGTGTATCCCTTGGACCTTCTTATTGACGATGAAACACAGAAATTTCATTGGAATTTAATACAAAAGGCACAATGACGACTTAAGTAAAAGAGGACTGTCACTCTCTATTTGTATGATTTGAACCTCTCCTGTGAGTCGAGTTTTAGATTCCGATGCTTCACTTCAGGTTTACTGTATACCTAGCACCTTCTTATTGACGATGAAACTCAGAAATTGCATCGGAATTTAATACAAAAGGCACAATGCCGACTTAAGTACAAGAGGACTGACACTCTCACTTCCTATGATTTGAACCTCTCCTGTGATTCCAGTTTTAGATTCCGATGCTTCACTTCAGGGTTACTGTATACCTTGCACCTTCTTATTGACGATGAAACACAAAAATTGCATCGGAATTAAAATCAAAAGGCACAATGTCGACTTAAGTACAAGAGGACTGACACTCTAACTTTCTATCATTTGAACCTCTCCTGTGAGTCCAGTTTTAGATTCCGATGCTTCACTTCAGGTTTACTGTATACCTTGCACCTTCTTATTGACGATGAAACACAGAAATTGCATCGGAATTTAATACAAAATGCACAATGCCGACTTAAGTAAAAGAGGACTGTCACTCTCTCTTTCTATGATTTTAACCTCTCCTGTGAGTCCAGTTTTGGATTCCGATGCTTCACTTCAGGTTTACTGTATACGTTGCACCTTCTTATTGACGATGAAACACAGAAATTTCAACGGAATTTAATACAAAAGGCACAATGCCGACTTAAGTAAAAGAGGACTGTCACTCTCTCTTTCTATGATTTTAACCTCTCCTGTGAGTCCAGTTTTCGATTCCGATGCTTCACTTCAGGTTTACTGTATACCTTGCACCTTCTTATTGACGATGAAACACAGAAATTGCATCCGAATTTAATAGAAAAGGCACAATGCCGACTTAAGTACAAGAGGACTGACACTTTCCCTTTCTATGATTTGAACCTCTCCTGTGAGTCCAGTTTTAGATTCCGATGCTTCACTTTAGGTTTACTGTATACCTTGCACCTTCTTATTGACGATGAAACACAGAAATTTTAACGGAATTTAATACAATATGCACAATGCCGACTTAAGTAAAAGAGGACTGTCACTCTCTCTTTCTATGATTTTAACCTCTCCTGTGAGTGCAGTTTTCGATTCCGATGCTTCACTTCAGGTTTACTGTATACCTTGCACCTTCTTATTGACGATGAAACACAGAAATTGCATCCGAATTTAATACAAAAGGCACAATGTCGACTAAAGTACAGGAGGATTGACACTCTCACGTTCTACGTTTTGAACCTCTCCTGTGAGTCCAGTTTTAGATTCCGATGCTTCACTTCAGGTTTACTGTATACCTTGCACCTTCTCATTGACGATAAAACACTGTAATTGCATCCGAATTTAGTACAAAAGGCACAATGCCGACTTAAGTACAAGGGGACTAACACTCTCACTTTCTACGTTTTGAACCTCTCCTGTGAGTCCAGTTTTAGATTCCGATGCTTCACTTCAGGTTTACTGTATACCTTGCACCTTCTTATTGACGATGAAACACAGAAATTGCATCCGAATTCAATACAAAAATCACAATGCCGACTTGAGTACAAGATGACTGACACTCTCTCTTTCTATGATTTGAACCTCTCCTGTGAGACCAGTTTTTGATTCCGATGCTTCACTTCAGGTTTACTGTATCCCTTGGACCTTCTTATTGACAATGAAACACGGAGTTTGCATTAGAATTTAATACAAAAGGCACAATGCCGACTTAAGTACAAGAGGACTCACACTCTAACTTACTATGATTTGAACCTCTCCTGTGAGTCCAGTTTTAGATTCCGATGCTTCACATCAGGTTTACTGTATCCCTTGGACCTTCTTATTGACGATGAAACACAGAAATTGCATCCGAATTAAATACAAAAGGCACAATGCCGACTTAAGTAAAAGAGGACTGACACTCTCACTTTCTGTGATTTGAACCTCTCCTGTGAGTCAAGTTTTAGATTCCGATGCTTCACTTCAGGTTTACTGTATATCTTGCACCTTCTTATTGACTATGAAACACAGATATTGCATCCGAATTTAATACAAAAGGCACAATGTCGACATAAGTACAAGAGGACTGACACTCTCACTTTCTACGATTTGAACCTCTCCTGTGAGTCCAGTTTTAGATTCCGATGCTTCACTTCAGGTTTACTGTGTACCTTGCACCTTCTTATTGACGATGAAACACAGAAATTGCATCCAAATTGAATACAAAAGGCACAATGTCGACTAAAGTACAAGAGGAATGACACTCTCAATTTCTACGCTTTGAACCTCTCCTGTGAGTCCAGTTTCAGATTCCTTTGCTTCACTTCAGGTTTACTGTATACCTTGCACCTTCTCATTGACGATAAAACACAGAAATTGCATCCGAATTTAATACAAAAGGCACAATGCCAACTTAAGTACAAGAGGACTGACACTCCCACTTTCTACGATTTGAACCTCTCCTGTGAGTCCAGTTTTAGATTCCGATGCTTCACTTCAGGTTTACTGTTTCCCTTGTTCCTTCTTATTGACGATGAAACACAGAAATTGCATCCGAATTGAATACAAAAGACACAATGCCGACTTACGTACAAGAGGAGTGACACTCTCACTTTCTACGATTTGAACCTCTCCTGTGAGTCCAGTTTTAGATTCCGATGCTTCACTTCAGGTTTACTGTTTACCTTGCACCTTCTTATTGACGATGAAACACAGAAATTGCATCAGAATTTAATACAAAAGGGACAATGCCGACTTAAGTACAAGAGGAGTGACACGCTAACTTTCTATGCTTTGAACCTCTCCTGTGAGTCCAGTTTTAAATTCCGATGCTTCACTTCAGTTTTACTCTGTACCTTGCACCTTCTTATTGACGATGAAATACAGAAATTGCATCCGAATTGAATACAAAAGGCATATTGCCGACTTAAGTACAAGAGGACTGAGACTCTCCCATTCTACAATTTGAACCTCTCCTGTGAGTCCAGTTTTAGATTCCGATGCTTCACATCAAGATTACTGTATACCTTGCACTTTCTTATTGACGATGAAACACAGTAATTGCATTGGAATTTAATACAAAAGGCACAATGCTGACTTAAGTACAAGGGGACTGACACTCTCACTTTCTACGATTTGAACCTCTCCTGTGAGTCCGGTTCTAGATTCCGATGCTTCACTTCAGGTTTACTGTATACCTTGCACCTTCTTATTGACGATGAAACACAGAAATTGCATCAGAATTGAATACAAAAGGCACAATTCCGACTTAAGTACAAGAGGACTGTCTAACTTTCTACGTTTTGAACCTCTCCTGTGAGTCCAGTTTTAGATTCCGATGCTTCACTTCAGGTTTACTGTATACCTTGCACCTTCTTATTGACGATGAAGCACAGAAATTGCATCCGAATTTATTACAAATGGCACAATGCCGACTTAAGTACAAGAGGACTGACACTCTAACTTTCTATGATTTGAACCTCTCCTGTGAGTCCAGTTGTAGATTCCGATGCTCCACTTCAGGTTTACTGTATCCCTTGGACCTTCTTATTGACGATGGACTACAGAAATTGCATCCGAATTTAATTCTAAAGGCACAATGCCGACATAAGTAAAAGAGGACTGACACTCTCACTTTCTATGATTTGAACCTCTCCTGTGAGTCCAGTTTTAAATTCCGATGCTTCACTTCAGGTTTACAGTATACCTTGCACCTTCTTATTGACGATGAAACACAGAAATTGCATCAGAATTGAATACAAAAGGCACAATTCCGACTTAAGTACAAGAGGAGTGACACTCTCACTTTCTACGATTTGAACCTCTCCTGTGAGTCCAGTTTTAGATTCCGATGCTTCACTTCAGGTTTACTGTATACCTTGCACCTTCTTATTAATGATGAAACACAGAAATTGCATCCGAATTTAATACAAAAGGGACAATGCCGACTTAAGTACAAGAGGACTGACACTCTAACTTTCTACGATTTGAACCTCTCCTGTAAGTCCGGTTTTAGATTCCGATGCTTCACTTCAGGTTTACTGTATACCTTGCACCTTCTTATTGACGATGAAACACAGAAATTGCATCAGAATTGAATACAAAAGGCACAATTCCGACTTAAGTTCAAGAGGACTGTCTAACTTTCTACGTTTTGAACCTCTCCTGTGAGTCCAGTTTTAGATTCCGATGCTTCACTTCAGGTTTACTGTATACCTTGCACCTTCGTATTGACGATGAAGCACAGAAATTGCATCCGAATTTATTACAAAAGGCACAATGCCGACTTAAGTACAAGAGGACTGACACTCTAACTTTCTATGATTTGAACCTCTCCTGTGAGTCCAGTTGTAGATTCCGATGCTCCACTTCAGTTTTACTGTATCCCTTGGACCTTCTTATTGACGATGAAACACAGAAATTTCTTCCGAATTTAATTCTAAAGGCACAATGCCGACTTAAGTAAAAGAGGACTGACACTCTCACTTTCTATGATTTGAACCTCTCCTGTGAGTCCAGTTTTAAATTCCGATGCTTCACTTCAGGTTTACAGTATACCTTGCACCTTCTTATTGACGATGAAACACAGAAATTGCATGCGAATTCAATACAAAAATCACAATGCCGACTTAAGTACAAGATGTGTGACACTCTCTCTTTCTATGATTTGAACCTCTCCTGTGAGGCCAGTTTTAGATTACGATGCTTCACTTCAGGTTTACTGTATCCCTTGTACCTTCTTATTGACAATGAAACACAGAGTTTGCTTCCGAATTTAATACAAAAGGCACAATGCCGACTTAAGTACAAGAGCACACACACTCTAACTTACTATGATTTGAACCTCAGCTGTGAGTCCAGTTTTAGATTCCGATGCTTCACTTCAGGTTTACTGTATCCCTTGGACCTTCTTATTGACGATGAAACACAGAAATTGCATTCGAATTTAATACAAATTGCACAATGCCGACTTAAGTACAAGAGGACTGGCACTCCCACTTTCTACGATTTGAACCTCTCCTGTGAGTCCAGTCTTAGATTCCGATGCTTCACTTCAGGTTAACTGTATACCTTGCATCTTCTTGTTGACGATGAAACACAGAAATTGCATCCGAATTTAATACAAAAATCACAATGCCGACTTAAGTAAAAGATGACTGACACTCTCTCTTTCTATGATTTGAACCTCTCCTGTGAGTCCAGTTTTAGGTTCCGATGCTTCACTTCAGGTTTACTGTATGCCTTGGATCTTCTTATTGACGATGAAACACAGAAATGGCATCCGAATTTAATACAAATTGTACAATGCCGACTTAAGTACAAGAGGACTGACACTCTCACTTTCTACGATTTGAACCTCTCCTGTGAGTCCAGTTTTAGATTCCGATGCTTCACTACAGGTTTACAATATACCTTGGACCTTCTTATTGACAATGAAACACAGAGTTTGCATCCGAATTTAATACAAAAGGCACAATGCCGACTTAAGTACAAGAGGACTCACACTCTAACTTACTATGATTTGAACCTCTCCTGTGAGTCCAGTTTTAGATTCCGATGCTTCACGTCAAGATTTCTGTATACCTTGCACCTTCTTATTGACGATGAAACCCAGTAATTGCATTCGAATTTAATACAAAAGGCACAATGCTGACTTGAGTACACGGGGACTGACACTCTCACTTTCTACGATTTGAACCTCTCCTGTGAGTCCGGTTTTAGATTCCGATGCTTCACTTCAGGTTTACTGTATACCTTGCACCTTCTTATTGACGATGAAACACAGAAATTGCATCAGAATTGATTACAAAAGGCACAATTCCGACTTAAGTACAAGAGGACTGTCTAACTTTCTACGTTTTGAACCTCTCCTGTGAGACCAGTTTTAGATTCCGATGGTTCACTTCAGGTTTACTGTATACCTTGCACCTTCTTATTGATGATGAAGCACAGAAATTGCATCCGAATTTATTACAAAAGGCACAATGCCGATTTAAGTACAAGAGGACTGACACTCTAACTTTCTATGATTTGAACCTCTCCTGTGAGTCCAGTTGTAGATTCCGATGCTCCACTTCAGTTTTACTGTATCCCTTGGACCTTCTTATTGACGATGAAACACAGAAATTGCATTCGAATTTAATACAAATTGCACAATGCCGACTTAAGTACAAGAGGACTGGCACTCTCACTTTCTACGATTTGAACCTCTCCTGTGAGTCCAGTCTTAGATTCCGATGCTTCACTTCAGGTTAACTGTATACCCTGCATCTTCTTATTGACGATGAAACACAGAAATTGCATCCGAATTCAATACAAAAATCACAATGCCGACTTAAGTACAAGATGACTGACACTCTCACTTTCTATGATATGAACCTCTCCTGTGAGTCCAGTTTTAGATTCCGATGCTTCACTTCAGGTTTACTGTTACCCCTTGGACCTTCTTATTGACAATGAAACACAGAGTTTGCATCCAAATTTAACAGAAAAGGCACAATGCCGACTTAGGTACAAGAGGACTCACACTCTAACTTACTATGATTTGAACCTCTCCTGTGAGTCCAGTTTTAGATTCCGATGCTTCACTTCAGGTTTACTTTATACCTAGCACCATTTTATTGACGATGAAACACAGAAATTGCATCCGAATTCAATACAAATTGCACAATGCCGACTTAAGTACAAGAGGACTGACACTCTCACTTTCTACGATTTGAACCTCTCCTGTAAGTCCAGTTTTAGATTCCGATGCTTCACTTCAGGTTTACTGTATACCTTGCATCTTCTTATTGACGATGAAACACAGAAATTGCATCCGAATTTAATACAAAAGACACAATGCCGACTTAAGTACAAGGGGACTGGCACTCTCACTTTCTACGATTTGAACCTATCTTGTGAGTCCAGTTTTAGATTCCGATGGTTCACTTCAGGTTTGCTGTATACCTTGCACCTTCTTATTGACGATTAAACACAGAAATTGCATCCGAATTGAATACAAAAGGCACAATGCCGACTTAAGTACAAGAGGACTGTCTAACTTTCTACGTTTTGAATCTCTCCTGTGAGTCCAGTTTTAGATTCCGATGCTTCACTTCAGGTTTACTGTATACCTTGCACCTTCTTATTGACGATGAAACACAGAAATTGCATCCGAATTTAATACAAAAGGCACAATGGCGACTTAAGTAAAAGAGGACTGACACTCTCCCATTCTACGATTTGAACCTCTCCTGTGAGTCCAGTTTTAGTTTCCGATGCTTCACGTCAAGATTACTGTATACCTTGCACCTTCTTATTGACGATGAAACACAGTAATTGCATTCGAATTTAATACAAACGGCACAATGCTGACTTAAGTACAAGGGGACTGACACTCTCACTTTCTACGATTTGAACCTCTCCTGTGAGTCCGGTTTTAGATTCCGATGCTTCACTTCAGGTTTACTGTATACCTTGCACCTTGTTATTGACGGTGAAACACAGAAATTGCATCAGAATTGAATACAAATGGAACAATTCCGACTTAAGTACAAGAGGACTGTTTAACTTTCTACGTTTTGAACCTCTCCTGTGAGTCCAGTTTTAGATTCCGATGCTTCACTTCAGGTTTACTGTATACCTTGCACCTTCTTATTGACGATGAAGCACAGAAATTGCATCCGAATTTATTACAAAAGGCACAATGCCGACTTAAGTACAAGAGGACTGACACTCTAATTTTCTATGATTTGAACCTCTCCTGTGAGTCCAGTTGTAGATTCCGATGCTCCACTTCAGTTTTACTGCATCCCTTGGACCTTCTTATTGACGATGAAACACAGAAATTGCATCCGAATTTAATTCTAAAGGCACAATGCCGACTTAAGTAAATGAGGACTGACACTCTACCTTTCTATGATTTGAACCTCTCCTGTGAGTCCAGTTTTAAATTCCGATGCTTCACTTCAGCTTTACAGTATACCTTGCACCGTCTTATTGACGATGAAACACAGTAATTGCATGCGAATTCAATACAAAAATCACAATGCCGACTTAAGTACAAGAGGACTGACACTCTCTCTTTCTATGATTTGAACCTCTCCTGTGAGGCCAGTTTTAGATTACGATGCTTCACTTCAGGTTTACTGTATCCCTTGGACCTTCTTATTGACAATGAAACACAGAGTTTGCATCCGAATTTAATACAAAAGGCACAATGCCGACTTAAGTACAAGAGCACACACACTCTAACTTACTATGATTTGAACCTCTCCTGTGAGTCCAGTATTAGATTCCGATGCTTCACTTCAGGTTTACTGTATTCCTTGGACCTTCTTATTGACGATGAAACACAGAAATAGCATTCGAATTTAATACAAATTGCACAATGCCGACTTAAGTACAAGAGGACTGGCACTCTCATTTTCTACGATTTGAACCTCTCCTGTGAGTCCAGTCTTGGATTCCGATGCTTCACTTCAGGTTAACTGTATACCTTGCATCTTCTTATTGTCGATGAAACACAGAAATTGCATCCGAATTTAATACAAAAATCACAATGCCGACTTAAGTAAAAGATGACTGACACTATCTCTTTCTATGATTTGAACCTCTCCTGTGAGTCCAGTTTTAGGTTCCGATGCTTCACTTCAGGTTTACTGTATGCCTTGGATCTCCTTATTGACGATGAAACACAGAAATTGCATCCGAATTTAATACAAAAGACACAATGCCGACTTAAGTACAAGGGGACTAGCACTCTCACTTTCTACGATTTGAACCTCTCGTGTGAGTCCAGTTTTAGATTCCGATGGTTCACTTCAGGTTTGCTGTATACCTTGCACCTTCTTATTGACGATTAAACACAGAAATTGCATCCGAATTGAATACAAAAGGCACAATGCCGACTTAAGTACAAGAGGACTGTCTAACTTTCTACGTTTTGAATCTCTCCTGTGAGTCCAGTTTTAGATTCCGATGCTTCACTTCAGGTTTGCTGTATACCTTGCACCTTCTTATTGACGATGAAACACAGAAATTGCATCCGAATTTAATACAAAAGGCACAATGCCGACTTAAGTACAAGAGGACTGACACTCTAACTTTCTATGATTTGAACCTCTCCAGTGAGGCCAGTTTTAGATTCCGTTGCCTCACTTGAGGTTTACTGTATCCCTTGGACCTTCTTATTGACGATGAAACACAGATATTGCATCCGAATTTAATTCAAAAGGCACAATGCCGACTTAAGTTAAAGAGGACTGACACTCTCACTTTCTATGATTTGAACCTCTCCTGTGAGTCCAGTTTTAGATTCCGATGCTTCACTTCAGGTTTACTGTATACCTTGAACCTTCTTATTGACGTTGAAACACAGAAATTGCATCCCAATTCAATACAAAAAATCACAAGCCCGACTTAAGTACAAGATGACTGACACTCTCTCTTTGTATGATTTGAACCTCTCCTGTGAGTCCAGTTTTAGATTCCGATGCTTCACTTCAGGATTACTGTATCCCTTGGACCTTCTTATTGACAATGAAACACAGAGTTTGCATCCAAATTTAATACAAAAGGCACAATGCTCACTTAAGTACAAGAGGACTCAGACTCTAACTTACTATGATTTGAACCTCACCATGTGAGTCCAGTTTTAGATTCCGATGCTTCACTTCAGGTTTACTTTATACCTAGCACCATTTTATTGACGATGAAACACAGAAATTGCATCCGAATTCAATACAAATTGCACAATGCCGACTTAAGTACAAGAGGACAGTCACTCTCACTTTCTACGATTTGAACCACTCCTGTGAGTCCAGTCTTAGATTCCGATGCTTCACTTCAGGTTTACTGTATACATTGCATCTTCTTATTGACAATGAAACACAGAAATTGCATCCGAATTTAATACAAAAGGCACAATGGCGACTTAAGACCAAGAGGACTGAGACTCTCCCATTCTACGATTTGAACCTCTCCTGTGAGTCCAGTTTTAGATTCCGATGCTTCACGTCAAGATTACTGTATACCTTGCACCTTCTTATTGACGATGAAACACAGTAATTGCATTCGAATTTAATACAAAAGGCACAATGCTGACTTAAGTACAAGGGGACTGACACTCTCACTTTCTACGATTTGAACCTCTCCTGTGAGTCTGGTTTTAGATTCCGATGCTTCACTTCAGGTTTAAGGTATACCTTGCACCTTCTTATTGACGATGAAACACAGAAATTGCATCAGAATTGAATACAAAAGGCACAATTCCGACTTAAGTACAAGAGGACTGTCTAACTTTCTACGTTTTGAACCTCTCCTGTGAGTCCAGTTTTAGATTCCGATGCTTCACTTCCGGTTTACTGTATACCTTGCACCTTCTTATTGACGATGAAGCACAGAAATTGCATCCGAATTTATTACAAAAGGCACAATGCCGACTTAAGTACAAGATGACTGACACTCTAACTTTCTATGATTTGAACCTCTCCAGTGAGGCCAAATTTAGATTCCGTTGCCTCACTTGAGGTTTACTGTATCCCTTGGACCTTCTTATTGACGATGAAACACAGATATTGCATCCGAATTTAATTCAAAAGGCACAATGCCGACTTAAGTTAAAGAGGACTGACACTCTGACTTTCTATGATTTGAACCTCTCCTGTGAGTCCAGTTTTAGATTCCGATGCTTCACTTCATTTTTACTGTATACCTTGAACCTTCTTATTGACGTTGAAACACAGAAATTGCATCCCAATTCAATACAAAAATCACAAGCCCGACTTAAGTACAAGATGACTGACACTCTCTCTTTGTATGATTTGAACCTCTCCTGTGAGTCCAGTTTTAGATTCCGATGCTTCACTTCAGGATTACTGTATCCCTTGGACCTTCTTATTGACAATGAAACACAGAGTTTGCATCCAAATTTAATACAAAAGGCACAATGCCGACTTAAGTACAAGAGGACTCAGACTCTAACTTACTATGATTTGAACCGCTCCATGTGAGTCCAGTTTTAGATTCCGATGCTTCACTTCAGGTTTACTTTATACCTAGCACCATTTTATTGACGATGAAACACAGAAATTGCATCCGAATTCAATACAAATTGCACAATGCCGACTTAAGTACAAGAGGACAGTCACTCTCACTTTCTACGATTTGAACCTCTCCTGTGAGTCCAGTCTTAGATTCCGATGCTTCACTTCAGGTTTACTGTATACCTTGCATCTTCTTATTGACAATGAAACACAGAAATTGCATCCGAATTTAATACAAAAGGCACAATGGCGACTTAAGACCAAGAGGACTGAGACTCTCCCATTCTACGATTTGAACCTCTCCTGTGAGTCCAGTTTTAGATTCCGATGCTTCACGTCAAGATTACTGTATACCTTGCACCTTCTTATTGACGATGAAACACAGTAATTGCATTCGAATTTAATACAAAAGGCACAATGCTGACTTAAGTACAAGGGGACTGACACTCTCACTTTCTACGATTTGAACCTCTCCTGTGAGTCCGGTTTTAGATTCCGATGCTTCACTTCAGGTTTACTGTATACCTTGCACCTTCTTATTGACGATGAAACACAGAAATTGCATCAGAATTGAATACAAAAGGCACAATTCCGACTTAAGTACAAGAGGACTGTCTAACTTTCTACGTTATGAACCTCTCCTGTGAGTCCAGTTTTAGATTCCGATGCTTCACTTCCGGTTTACTGTATACCTTGCACCTTCTTATTGACGATGAAGCACAGAAATTGCATCCGAATTTATTACAAAAGGCACAATGCCGACTTAAGTACAAGAGGACTGACACTCTAATTTTCTATGATTTGAACCTCTCCTGTGAGTACAGTTGTAGATTCCGATGCTCCACTTCAGTTTTACTGTATCCCTTGGACCTTCTTATTGACGATGAAACACAGAAATTGCATCCGAATTTAATTCTAAAGGCACAATGCCGACTTAAGTAAATGAGGACTGACACTCTACCTTTCTATGATTTGAACCTCTCCTGTGAGTCCAGTTTTAAATTCCGATGCTTCACTTCAGGTTTACAGTGTACCTTGCACCTTCTTATTGACGATGTAACACAGAAATTGCATGCGAATTCAATACAAAAATCACAATGCCGACTTAACTACAAGAGGACTCACACTCTCTCTTTCTATGATTTGAACCTCTCCTGTGAGGCCAGTTTTAGATTACGATGCTTCACTTCAGGTTTACTGTATTCCTTGGACCTTCTTATTGACGATGAAACACAGAAATAGCATTCGAATTTAATACAAATTGCACAATGCCGACTTAAGTACAAGAGGACTGGCACTCTCATTTTCTACGATTTGAACCTCTCCTGTGAGTCCAGTCTTGGATTCCGATGCTTCACTTCAGGTTAACTGTATACCTTGCATCTTCTTATTGTCGATGAAACACAGAAATTGCATCCGAATTTAATACAAAAATCACAATGCCGACTTAAGTAAAAGATGACTGACACTATCTCTTTCTATGATTTGAACCTCTCCTGTGAGTCCAGTTTTAGGTTCCGATGCTTCACTTCAGGTTTACTGTATGCCTTGGATCTCCTTATTGACGATGAAACACAGAAATTGCATCCGAATTTAATACAAAAGACACAATGCCGACTTAAGTACAAGGGGACTAGCACTCTCACTTTCTACGATTTGAACCTCTCGTGTGAGTCCAGTTTTAGATTCCGATGGTTCACTTCAGGTTTGCTGTATACCTTGCACCTTCTTATTGACGATTAAACACAGAAATTGCATCCGAATTGAATACAAAAGGCACAATGCCGACTTAAGTACAAGAGGACTGTCTAACTTTCTACGTTTTGAATCTCTCCTGTGAGTCCAGTTTTAGATTCCGATGCTTCACTTCAGGTTTGCTGTATACCTTGCACCTTCTTATTGACGATGAAACACAGAAATTGCATCCGAATTTAATACAAAAGGCACAATGCCGACTTAAGTACAAGAGGACTGACACTCTAACTTTCTATGATTTGAACCTCTCCAGTGAGGCCAGTTTTAGATTCCGTTGCCTCACTTGAGGTTTACTGTATCCCTTGGACCTTCTTATTGACGATGAAACACAGATATTGCATCCGAATTTAATTCAAAAGGCACAATGCCGACTTAAGTTAAAGAGGACTGACACTCTCACTTTCTATGATTTGAACCTCTCCTGTGAGTCCAGTTTTAGATTCCGATGCTTCACTTCAGGTTTACTGTATACCTTGAACCTTCTTATTGACGTTGAAACACAGAAATTGCATCCCAATTCAATACAAAAAATCACAAGCCCGACTTAAGTACAAGATGACTGACACTCTCTCTTTGTATGATTTGAAGCTCTCCTGTGAGTCCAGTTTTAGATTCCGATGCTTCACTTCAGGATTACTGTATCCCTTGGACCTTCTTATTGACAATGAAACACAGAGTTTGCATCCAAATTTAATACAAAAGGCACAATGCTGACTTAAGTACAAGAGGACTCAGACTCTAACTTACTATGATTTGAACCTCTCCATGTGAGTCCAGTTTTAGATTCCGATGCTTCACTTCAGGTTTACTTTATACCTAGCACCATTTTATTGACGATGAAACACAGAAATTGCATCCGAATTCAATACAAATTGCACAATGCCGACTTAGGTACAAGAGGACAGTCACTCTCACTTTCTACGATTTGAACCTCTCCTGTGAGTCCAGTCTTAGATTCCGATGCTTCACTTCAGGTTTACTGTATACCTTGCATCTTCTTATTGACAATGAAACACAGAAATTGCATCCGAATTTAATACAAAATGCACAATGGCGACTTAAGACCAAGAGGACTGAGACTCTCCCATTCTACGATTTGAACCTCTCCTGTGAGTCCAGTTTTAGATTCCGATGCTTCACGTCAAGATTACTGTATACCTTGCACCTTCTTATTGACGATGAAACACAGTAATTGCATTCGAATTTAATACAAAAGGCACAATGCTGACTTAAGTACAAGGGGACTGACACTCTCACTTTCTACGATTTGAACCTCTCCTGTGAGTCCGGTTTTAGATTCCGATGCTTCACTTCAGGTTTACTGTATACCTTGCACCTTCTTATTGACGATGAAACACAGAAATTGCATCAGAATTGAATACAAAAGGCACAATTCCGACTTAAGTACAAGAGGACTGTCTAACTTTCTACGTTTTGAACCTCTCCTGTGAGTCCAGTTTTAGATTCCGATGCTTCACTTCCGGTTTACTGTATACCTTGCACCTTCTTATTGACGATGAAGCACAGAAATTGCATCCGAATTTATTACAAAAGGCACAATGCCGACTTAAGTACAAGAGGACTGACACTCTAACTTTCTATGATTTGAACCTCTCCAGTGAGGCCAAATTTAGATTCCGTTGCCTCACTTGAGGTTTACTGTATCCCTTGGACCTTCTTATTGACGATGAAACACAGATATTGCATCCGAATTTAATTCAAAAGGCACAATGCCGACTTAAGTTAAAGAGGACTGACACTCTGACTTTCTATGATTTGAACCTCTCCTGTGAGTCCAGTTTTAGATTCCGATGCTTCACTTCAGGTTTACTGTATACCTTGAACCTTCTTATTGACGTTGAAACACAGAAATTGCATCCCAATTCAATACAAAAATCACAAGCCCGACTTAAGTACAAGATGACTGACACTCTCTCTTTGTATGATTTGAACCTCTCCTGTGAGTCCAGTTTTAGATTCCGATGCTTCACTTCAGGATTACTGTATCCCTTGGACCTTCTTATTGACAATGAAACACAGAGTTTGCATCCAAATTTAATACAAAAGGCACAATGCCGACTTAAGTACAAGAGGACTCAGACTCTAACTTACTATGATTTGAACCTCTCTATGTGAGTCCAGTTTTAGATTCCGATGCTTCACTTCAGGTTTACTTTATACCTAGCACCATTTTATTGACGATGAAACACAGAAATTGCATCCGAATTCAATACAAATTGCACAATGCCGACTTAAGTACAAGAGGACAGTCACTCTCACTTTCTACGATTTGAACCTCTCCTGTGAGTCCAGTCTTAGATTCCGATGCTTCACTTCAGGTTTACTGTATACCTTGCATCTTCTTATTGACAATGAAACACAGAAATTGCATTCGAATTTAATACAAAAGGCACAATGCTGACTTAAGTACAAGGGGACTGACACTCTCACTTTCTACGATTTGAACCTCTCCTATGAGTCCGGTTTTAGATTCCGATGCTTCACTTCAGGTTTACTGTATACCTTGCACCTTCTTATTGACGATGAAACACAGAAATTGCATCAGAATTGAATGCAAAAGGCACAATTCCGACTTAAGTACAAGAGGACTGTCTAACTTTCTACGTTTTGAACCTCTCCTGTGAGTCCAGTTTTAGATTCAGATGCTTCACTTCCGGTTTACTGTATACCTTGCACCTTCTTATTGACGATGAAGCACAGAAATTGCATCCGAATTTATTACAAAAGGCACAATGCCGACTTAAGTACAAGAGGACTGACACTCTAATTTTCTATGATTTGAACCTCTCCTGTGAGTACAGTTGTAGATTCCGATGCTCCACTTCAGTTTTACTGTATCCCTTGGACCTTCTTATTGACGATGAAACACAGAAATTGCATCCGAATTTAATTCTAAAGGCACAATGCCGACTTAAGTAAATGAGGACTGACACTCTACCTTTCTATGATTTGAACCTCTCCTGTGAGTCCAGTTTTAAATTCCGATGCTTCACTTCAGGTTTACAGTATACCTTGCACCTTCTTATTGACGATGAAACACAGAAATTGCATGCGAATTCAATACAAAAATCACAATGCCGACTTAACTACAAGAGGACTCACACTCTCTCTTTCTATGATTTGGACCTCTCCTGTGAGGCCAGTTTTAGATTACGATGCTTCACTTCAGGTTTACTGTATTCCTTGGACCTTCTTATTGACGATGAAACACAGAAATAGCATTCGAATTTAATACAAATTGCACAATGCCGACTTAAGTACAAGAGGACTGGCACTCTCATTTTCTTCGATTTAAACCTCTCCTGTGAGTCCAGTCTTGGATTCCGATGCTTCACTTCAGGTTAACTGTATACCTTGCATCTTCTTATTGACGATGAAACACAGAAATTGCATCCGAATTTAATACAAAAATCACAATGCCGACTTAAGTAAAAGATGACTGACACTATCTCTTTCTATGATTTGAACCTCTCCTGTGAGTCCAGTTTTAGGTTCCGATGCTTCACTTCAGGTTTACTGTATGCCTTGGATCTCCTTATTGACGATAAAACACAGAAATTGCATCCGAATTTAATACAAATTGTACAATGCCGACTTAAGTACAAGAGGACTGACACTCTCACTTTCTACGATTTGAACCTCTCCTGTGAGTCCAGTTTTAGATTCCGATGCTTCACTACAGGTTTACAGTATACCTTTTACCTTCTTATTGACGATGAAACCCAGAAATTGCATCCGAATTCAATACAAAAATCACAATGCTGACTTAAGTACAAGATGACTGACACTCTGACTTTCTATGATTTGAACCTATCCTGTGAGTCCAGTTTTAGATTCCGATGCTTCACTTCAGGTTTACTGTATCCCTTGGACCTTCTTATTGACAATGAAACACAGAGTTTGCATCCGAATTTAATACAAAAGGCACAATGCCGACTTAAGTACAAGAGGACTGACACTCTATCTTTCTATGATTTGAACCTCTCCAGTGAGTCCAGTTTTAGATTCCGATGCCTCACTTGAGGTTTACTGTATCCTTGGACCTTCTTATTGACGATGAAACACAGATATTGCATCCGAATTTAATTCAAAAGGCACAATGCCGACTTAAGTAAAAGAGGACTGACACTCTCACTTTCTATGATTTCAACCTCTCCTGTGAGTCCAGTTTTAGATTCCGATGCTTCACTTCAGGTTTACTGTATACCTTGGACCTTCTTATTGACGATGAAACACAGAAATTGCATCCGAATTCAATACAAAAATCACAATGCCAACTTAAGTACAAGATGACTGACACTCTCTCTTTCTATGATTTGAACCTCTCCTGTGAGTCCAGTTTTAGATTCTGATGCTTCACTTCCGGTTTACTGTATCCCTTAAACCTTCTTATTGACGATGAAACACAGAGTTTGCATCCGAATTTAATACAAAAGGCACAATGCCGACTTAAGTACAAGAGGACTCACACTCTAACTTTCTATGATTTGAACCTCTCCTGTGAGTCCAGTTTTAGATTCCGATGCCTCACTTGAGGTTTACTGTATCCCTTGGACCTTCTTATTGACGATGAAACACAGAAATTGCATCCGAATTTAATTCAAAAGGCACAATGCTGACTTAAGTAAAAGAGGACTGACACTCTCACTTTCTATGATTTGAACCTCTCCTGTGAATCCAGTTTTAGATTCCGATGCTTCACTTCAGGTTTACTGTATACCTTGGACCTTCTTATTGACGATGAAACACAGAAATTGCATCCGAATTCAATTTAAAAATCACAATGCCAACTTAAGCACAAGATGACTGACCCTCTCTCTTTCTATGATTTGAACCTCTCCTGTGAGTCCAGTTTTAGATTCTGATGCTTCACTTCAGGTTTACTGTATCCGTTGGACCTCCTTATTGACGATGAAACACAGAGTTTGCATCCGAATTTAATACAAAAGGCACAATGCCGACTTAAGTACAAGAGGACGCACACTCTAACTTACTATGATTTAAACCTCTCCCGTGAGTCCAGTTTTAGATTCCGATACTTCACTTCAGGTTTACTGTATCCCTTGGACCTTCTTATTGACGATGAAACACAGAAATTGCATCCGAATTAAATACGAAAGGCACAATGCCGACTTAAGTAAAAGAGGACTGACACTCTCACTTTCTGTGATTTGAACCTCTCCTGTGAGTCCAGTTTTAGATTCCGATGCTTCACTTCAGGTGTACTGTATATCTTGCACCTTCTTATTGACTATGAAACACAGAAATTGCATCTGAATTTAATACAAGAGGCACAATGCCGACTTAAGTACAAGCGGACTGACACTCTCACTTTCTACGATTTGAACCTCTCCTGTGAGTCCAGTTTTAGATTCCGATGCTTCACTTCAGGTTTACTGTGTACCTTGCACCTTCTTATTGACGATGAAACACAGAAATTGCATCCAAATTGAATACAAAAGGCACAATGTCGACTAAAGTACAAGAGGATTGACACTCTCAATTTCTACGATTTAAACCTCTCCTGTGAGTCCAGTTTCAGATTCCGATGCTTCACTTCAGGTTTACTGTATACCTTGCACCTTCTCATTGACGATAAAACACAGAAATTGCATCCGAATTTAATACAAAAGGCACAATGTTGACTTAAGTACAAGAGGACTGACACTCCCACTTTCTACGATTTGAACCTCTCCTGTGAGTCCAGTTTTAGATTCCGATGCTTCACTTCAGGTTTACTGTTTCCCTTGCACCTTCTAATTGACGATGAAACACAGAAATTGCATCCGAATTGAATACAAAAGACACAATGCCGACTTACGTACAAGAGGACTGACACTCTCACTTTCTACGATTTGAACCTCTCCTGTGAGTCCAGTTTTAGATTCCGATGCTTCACTTCAGGTATACTGTATACCTTGCACCTTCTTATTGACGATGAAACAGAGAAATTGCATCCGAATTGAATACAAAAGGCACATTGCCGACCTAAGTACAAGAGGACTGACACTCTCCCATTCTACGATTTGAACCTCTCCTGTGAGTCCAGTTTTAGATTCCGATGCTTCACGTCAAGATTACTGTATACCTTGCACCTTCTTATTGACATTGAAATACAGAAATTGCATCCGAATTTAATACAAGAGGCACAATGCCGACTTAAGTACAAGGGAACTGACACTCTCACTTTCTATGTTTTGAACCTCGCCTGTGAGTCCAGTTTTAGATTCCGATGCTTCACTTCAGGTTTACTGTATACCTTGCACCTTCTTATTGACGATGAATCACAGAAATTGCATCCGAATTTATTACAAAAGGCACAATGCCTACTTAAGTACAAGAGGACTGACACTTTAACTTTCTATGATTTGAACCTCTCCTGTGAGTCCAGTTTTAGATTCCGATGCTTCACTTCATGTTTACTGTATCCCTTGGACCTTCTTTTTGACGATGAAACACAGAATTTGCATCCGAATTTAATTGAAAAGGCACAATGCCGACTTAAGTAAAAGAGGACAGACACTCTTACTTTCTATGATTTGAACCTCTCCTGTGAGTCCAGTTTTAGATTCCGATGCTTCACTTCAGGTTTACAGTATACCTTGGACCTTCTTATTGACGATGAAACACAGAAATTGCATCTGAATTCAATACAAAAATCACAATGCCGACTTAAGTACAAGATGACAGACACTCTCTCTTTCTATTATTTGAACCTCTCCTGTGAGTCCAGTTTTAGATTCCGATGCTTCACTTCAGGTTTACTGTATCCCTTGGACCTTCTTATTGACAATGAAACACAGAGTTTGCATCCGAATTAATTACAAAAGGCACAATGCCGACTTAAGTACAAGAGGACTCACACTCTAACTTACTATGATTTGAACCTCTCCTGTGAGTCCAGTTTTAGATCCCGATGCTTCACTTCAGGTTTACTGTATCCCTTGGACCTTCTTATTGACGATGAAACACAGAAATTGCATCTGAATTAAATACCAAAGGCACAATGCCGACTTAAGTAAAAGAGGACTGACACTCTCACTTTCTGTGTTTTGAACCTCTCATGTGAGTCCAGTTTTAGATTCCGATGCTTCACTTCAGGTTTACTGTATCCCTTGGACCTTCTTATTGACGATGAAACACAGAAATTGCATCCGAATGTAATACAAATTGCACAATGCCGACTTAAGTACAAGAGGACTGACACTCTCACTTTCTCCGATTTGAACCACTCCTGTGAGTCCAGTTTTAGATTCCGATGCTTCACTTCAGGTTTACTGTATCCCTTGGACCTTCTTATTGACAATGAAACACAGAGTTTGCATCCGAATTTAATACAAGAGGCACAATGCCGACTTAAGTACAAGAGGACTCACAGTCTAACTTACTATGATTTGAACCTCTCCTGTGAGTCCAGTTTTAGATTCCGATGCTTCACTTCAGGTTTACCTTATACCTAGCACCTTTTTATTGACGATGAAACACAGAAATTGCATCCGAATTTAATACAAAAGGCACAATGCCGACTTAAGTACAAGAGGACTGACACTCTAACTTTCAATGATTTGAACTTCTCCTGTGAGTCAAGTTTTAGATTCCGATGCTTAACTTCAGGTTTACTGTATCCGTTGGACCTTCTTACTGACGATGAAACACAGAAATCGCATCCGAATTAAATACAAAAGGCACAATGCCGACTTAAGTAAAATAGGACTGACACTCTCACTTTCTGTGATTTGAACCACTCCTGTGAGTCCAGTTTTAGATTCCGATGCTTCACTTCCGGTTTACTGTATATCTTGCACCTTCTTATTGACTATGAAACACAGAAATTGCACCCGAATTTTATACAAAAGGCACTCTGTCGACTTAAATACAAGAGGACTGACACTCTCACTTTCTACGATTTGAACCTCTCCTGTGAGTCCAGTTTTAGATTCCGATGCTTCACTTCAGGTTTACCGTGTATCTTGCAACTTCGTATTGACGATGAAACACAGAAATTGCATCCAAATTGAATACAAAACGCACAATGTCGACTAAAGTACAAGAGGATTGACACTCTCAATTTCTACGATTTGAACCTCTCCTGTGAGTCCAGTTTTAGATTCCGATGCATCACTTCAGGTCTACAGTATACCTTGCACCTTCTTATTGACGATGAAACACAGAAATTGCATCCGAATTGAATACAAAAGACACAATGCCGACTTACATACAAGAGGACTGACACTCTCACTTTCTACGATTTGAACCTCTCCCGTGAGTCCAGTTTTAGATTCCGATGCTTCACTTCTGGTTTACAGTATACCTTGCACCTTCTTATTGACGATGAAACGCAGAAATTGCATCCGAATTGAATACAAAAGACACAATGCCGACTTAAGTACAAGAGGACTGACACTCTAACTTTCTATGCTTTGAACCTCTCCTGTGAGACCAGTTTTAGATTCCATTGCTTCACTTCAGGTTTACTGTGTACCTTGCACCTTCTTATTGACGATGAAACACAGAAATTGCATCTGAATTGAATACAAAAGGCACATTGCCGACTTAAGTACAAGAGGACTGACACTCTCCCATTCTACGATTTGAACCTCTCCTGTGAGTCCAGTTTTAGATTCCGATGCTTCACGTCAAGATTACTGTATACCTTGCACCTTCTTATTGACGATGAAACACAGAAATTGCATCCGTATTTAATACAAAGGCACAATGCAGACTTAAGTACAAGGGGACTGACACTCTCACTTTCTAGGATTTGAACCTCTCCTGTGAGTCCAGTTTTAGATTCCGATGCTTCACTTCAGGTTTACTGTATACCTTGCACCTTCTTATTGACGATGAAACACAGAAATTGCATCTGAATTGAATACAAAAGGCACAATTCCGACTTAAGTACAAGAGGACTGTCTAACTTTCTACGTTTTGAACCTCTCCTATGAGTCCAGTTTTAGATTCCGATGCTTCAGTTCAGGTTTACTGTATACCTTGCACCTTCTTATTGACGATGAAACACAGAAATTGCATCTGAATTGAATACAAAAGGCACATTGCCGACTTATGGACAAGAGGACTGACACTCTAACTTTCTATGATTTGAACCTCTCCTGTGAGTCCAGTTTTAGATTCCGATGCTTCACTTCAAGTTTACTGTATCCCTTGGACCTTCTTATCGACGATGAAACACAGATATTGCATCCGAATTTAATTCAAAGGGCACAATGCCGACTTAAGTACAAGAGGACTGACACTCTCACTTTCTACGATTTGAACCTCTCCTGTGAGTCCAGTTTTAGATTCCGATGCTTCACTACAGGTTTACAGTATACCTTTTACCTTCTTATTGACGATGAAACCCAGAAATTGCATCCGAATTCAATACAAAAATCACAATGCTGACTTAAGTACAAGATGACTGACACTCTGACTTTCTATGATTTGAACCTCTCCTGTGAGTCCAGTTTTAGATTCCGATGCTTCACTTCAGGTTTACTGTATCCCTTGGACCTTCTTATTGACAATGAAACACAGAGTTTGCATCCGAATTTAATACAAAAGGCACAATGCCGACTTAAGTACAAGAGGACTCACACTCTCACTTTCTACGATTTGAACCTCTCCTGTGAGTCCAGTCTTAGATTCCGATGCTTCACTTCAGGTTTACTGTATACCTTGCATCTTCTTATTGACGATGAAACACCGAAATTGCATCCGAATTTAATACAAAAGGCACAATGCCGACTTAAGTTCAAGGGGACTGGCACTCTCACTTTCTACGATTTGAACCTCTCGTGTGAGTCCAGTTTTAGATTCCGATGCTTCACTTCAGGTTTACTGTATACCATGCACCTTCTTATTGACGATTAAACACAGAAATTGCAACCGAATTGAATACAAAAGGCACAATGCCGACTTAAGTACAAGAGGACTGTCTAACTTTCTACGTTTTGAATCTCTCCTGTGAGTCCAGTTTTAGATTCCGATGCTTCACTTCAGGTTTACTGTATACCTTGCACCTTCTTATTGACGATGAAACACATAAATTGCATCCGAATTTAATACAAAAGGCACAATGCCGACTTAAGTACAAGAGGACTGACACTCTATATTTCTATGATTTGAACCTCTCCAGTGAGTCCAGTTTTAGATTCCGATGACTCACTTGAGGTTTACTGTATCCCTTGGACCTTCTCATTGACGATGAAACACAGATATTGCATCCGAATTTAATTCAAAAGGCACAATGCCGACTTAAGTAAAAGAGGACTGACACTCTCACTTTCTATGATTTGAACCTCTCCTGTGAGTCCAGTTTTAGATTCCGATGCTTCACTTCAGGTTTACTGTATACCTTGGACCTTCTTATTGACGATGAAACACAAAAATTGCATCCGAATTCAATACAAAAATCACAATGCCAACTTAAGTACAAGATGACTGACACTCTCTCTTTCTATGATTTGAACCTCTCCTGTGAGTCCAGTTTTAGATTCTGATGCTTCACTTCAGGTTTACTGTATCCCTTAAACCTTCTCATTGACGATGAAACACAGAGTTTGCATCCGAATTTAATACAAAAGGCACAATGCCGACATAAGTACAAGAGGACTCACACTCTAACTTTCTATGATTTGAACCTCTCCTGTGAGTCCAGTTTTACATTCCGATGCCTCACTTGAGGTTTACTGTAACCCTTGGACCTTCTTATTGACGATGAAACACAGAAATTGCATCCGAATTTAATTCAAAAGGCACAATGCTGACTTAAGTAAAAGAGGACTGACACTCTCACTTTCTATGATTTGAACCTCTCCTGTGAATCCAGTTTTAGATTCCGATGCTTCACTTCAGGTTTACTGTATACCTTGGACCTTCTTATTGACGATGAAACACAGACATTGCATCCGAATTCAATACAAAAATCACAATGCCAACTTAAGCACAAGATGACTGACCCTCTCTCTTTCTATGATTTGAACCTCTCCTGTGAGTCCAGTTTTAGATTCTGATGCTTCACTTCAGGTTTACTGTATCCGTTGGACCTTCTTATTGACGATGAAACACAGAGTTTGAATCCGAATTTAATACAAAAGGCACAATGCCGACTTAAGTAAAAGAGGACTGACACTCTCACTTTCTGTGATTTGAACCTCTCCTGTGAGTCCAGTTTTAGATTCCGATGCTTCACTTCAGGTGTACTGTATATCTTGCACCTTCTTATTGACTATGAAACACAGAAATTGCATCTGAATTTAATACAAGAGGCACAATGCCGACTTAAGTACAAGCGGACTGACACTCTCACTTTCTACGATTTGAACCTCTCCTGTGAGTCCAGTTTTAGATTCCGATGCTTTACTTCAGGTTTACTGTGTACCTTGCACCTTCTTATTGACGATGAAACACAGAAATTGCATCCAAATTGAATACAAAAGGCACAATGTCGACTAAAGTACATAAGGATTGACACACTCAATTTCTACGATTAAAACCTCTCCTGTGAGTCCAGTTTCAGATTCCGATGCTTCACTTCAGGTTTACTGTATACCTTGCACCTTCTCATTGACGAAAGAACACAGAAATTGCATCCGAATTTAATACAAAAGGCACAATGTTGACTTAAGTACAAGAGGACTGACACTCCCACTTTCTACGATTTGAACCTCTCCTGTGAGTCCAGTTTTAGATTCCGATGCTTCACTTCAGGTTTACTGTTTCCCTTGCACCTTCTTATTGACGATGAAACACAGAAATTGCATCCGAATTGAATACAAAAGACACAATGCCGACTTACGTACAAGAGGACTGACACTCTCACTTTCTACGATTTGAACCTCTCCTGTGAGTCCAGTTTTAGATTCCGATGCTTCACTTCAGGTATACTGTATACCTTGCACCTTCTTATTGACGATGAAACAGAGTAATTGCATCCGAATTGAATACAAAAGGCACATTGCCGACCTAACTACAAGAGGACTGACACTCTCCCATTCTACGATTTGAACCTCTCCTGTGAGTCCAGTTTTAGATTCCGATGCTTCACGTCAAGATTACTGTATACCTTGCACCTTCTTATTGACATTGAAATACAGAAATTGCATCCGAATTTAATACAAAAGGCACAATGCCGACTTAAGTACAAGGGAACTGACACACTAACTTTCTACGTTTTGAATCTCTCCTGTGAGTCCAGTTTTAGATTCCGATGCTTCACTTCAGGTTTACTGTATACCTTGCACCTTCTTATTGACGATGAATCACAGAAATTGCATCCGAATTTATTACAAAAGGCACAATGCCGACTTAAGTACAAGAGGACTGACACTTTAACTTTCTATGATTTGAACCTCTCCTGTGAGTCCAGTTTTAGATTCCGATGCTTCACTTCATGTTTACTGTATCCCTTGGACCTTCTTTTTGACGATGAAACACAGAAATTGCATCCGAATTTAATTGAAAAGGCATAATGCCGACTTAAGTAAAAGAGGACAGACACTCTCACTTTCTATGATTTGAACCTCTCCTGTGAGTCCAGTTTTAGATTCCGATGCTTCACTTCAGGTTTACAGTATACCTTGGACCTTCTTATTGACGATGAAACACAGAAATTGCATCTGAATTCAATACAAAAATCACAATGCCGACTTAAGTACAAGATGACAGACACTCTCTCTCTCTATTATTTGAACCTCTCCTGTGAGTCCAGTTTTAGATTCCGATGCTTCACTTCAGGTTTACTGTATCCCTTGGACCTTCTTATTGACAATGAAACACAGAGTTTGCATCCGAATTTAATACAAAAGGCACAATGCCGACTTAAGTACAAGAGGACTTACACTCTAACTTACTATGATTTGAACCTCTCATGTGAGTCCAGTTTTAGATTCCGATGCTTCACTTCAGGTTTACTGTATCCCTTGGACCTTCTTATTGACGATGAAACACAGAAATTGCATCCGAATTCAATACAAATTGCACAATGCCGACTTAAGTACAAGAGGACTGACACTCTCACTTTCTACGATTTGAACCTCTCCTGTGAGTCCAGTTTTAGATTCCGATGCTTCACTTCAGGTTTACAGTATACCTTGGACCTTCTTATTGACGATGAAACATAGAAATTGCATCCGAATTCAATACAAAAATCACAATGCCGACTTAAGTACAAGATGACCGACAATCTCTCTTTCTATGATTTGAACCTCTCCTGTGAGTCCAGTTTTAGATTCCGATGCTTCAGTTCAGGTTTACTGTATCCCTTGGACCTTCTTATTGACAATGAAACACAGAGTTTGCATCCGAATTTAATACAAGAGGCACAATGCCGACTTACGTACAAGAGGACTGACACTCTAACTTTCTACGATTTGAACCTCTCCTGTGAGTCCAGTTTTAGATTCCGATGCTTCACTTCAGGTTTACAGTATACCTTGCACCTTCTTATTGACGATGAAACGCAGAAATTGCATCCGAATTGAATACAAAAGACACAATGCCGACTTAAGTACAAGAGGACTGACACTCTAACTTTCTATGCTTTGAACCTCTCCTGTAAGTCCAGTTTTAGATTCCATTGCTTCACTTCAGGTTTACTGTGTACCTTGCACCTTCTTATTGACGATGAAACACAGAAATTGCATCTGAATTGAATACAAAAGGCACATTGCCGACTTAAGTACAAGAGGACTGACACTCTCCCATTCTACGATTTGAACCTCTCCTGTGAGTCCAGTTTTAGATTCCGATGCTTCACGTCAAGATTACTGTATACCTTGCACCTTCTTATTGACGATGAAACACAGAAATTGCATCCGAATTTAATACAAAGGCACAATGCAGACTTAAGTACAAGGGGACTGACACTCTCACTTTCTAGGATTTGAACCTCTCCTGTGAGTCCAGTTTTAGATTCCGATGCTTCACTTCAGGTTTACTGTATACCTTGCACCTTCTTATTGACGATGAAACACAGAAATTGCATCTGAATTGAATACAAAAGGCACAATTCCGACTTAAGTACAAGAGGACTGTCTAACTTTCTACGTTTTGAACCTCTCCTATGAGTCCAGTTTTAGATTCCGATGCTTCAGTTCAGGTTTACTGTATACCTTGCACCTTCTTATTGACGATGAAACACAGAAATTGCATCTGAATTGAATACAAAAGGCACATTGCCGACTTATGTACAAGAGGACTGACACTCTAACTTTCTATGATTTGATCCTCTCCTGTGACTCCAGTTTTAGATTCCGATGCATCACTTCAGGTCTACAGTATACCTTGCACCTTCTTATTGACGATGAAACACAGAAATTGCATCCGAATTGAATACAAAAGACACAATGCCGACTTACGTACAAGAGGACTGACACTCTCTCTTTCTACGATTTGAACCTCTCCTGTGAGTCCAGTTTTAGATTCCGATGCTTCACTTCAGGTTTACAGTATACCTTGCACCTTCTTATTGACGATGAAACGCAGAAATTGCATCCGAATTGAATACAAAAGACACAATGCCGACTTAAGTACAAGAGGACTGACACTCTAACTTTCTATGCTTTGAACCTCTCCTGTGAGTCCAGTTTTAGATTCCATTGCTTCACTTCAGGTTTACTGTGTACCTTGCACCTTCTTATTGACGATGAAACACAGAAATTGCATCTGAATTGAATACAAAAGGCACATTGCCGACTTAAGTACAAGAGGACTGACACTCTCCCATTGTACGATTTGAACCGCTCCTGTGAGTCCAGTTTTAGATTCCGATGCTTCACGTCAAGATTACTGTATACCTTGCACCTTCTTATTGACGATGAAACACAGAAATTGCATCCGAATTTAATACAAAGGCACAATGCAGACTTAAGTACAAGGGGACTGACACTCTCACTTTCTAGGATTTGAACCTCTCCTGTGAGTCCAGTTTTAGATTCCGATGCTTCAGTTCAGGTTTACTGCATACCTTGCACCTTCTTATTGACGATGAAACACAGAAATTGCATCTGAATTGAATACAAAAGGCACATTGCCGACTAAAGTACAAGAGGACTGACACTCTAACTTTCTATGATTTGAACCTCTCCTGTGAGTCCAGTTTTAGATTCCGATGCTTCACTTCAGGTGTACTGTATCCCTTGGACCTTCTTATCGACGATGAAACACAGATATTGCATCCGAATTTAATTCAAAAGGCACAATGCCGACTTAAATAAAAGAGGACTGACACTCTCACTTTCTATGATTTGAACCTCTCCTGTGAGTCCAGTTTTAGATTCCGATGCTTCACTTCAGGTTTACTGTATACCTTGCACCTTCTTATTGACGATGAAACACAGAAATTGCATCCGAATTGAATACAAAAGGCACAATGCCGACTTAAGTACAAGAGGACTGTCTAACTTTCTACGTTTTGAACCTCTCCTATGAGTCCAGTTTTAGATTCCGATGCTTCAGTTCAGGTTCACTGTATACCTTGCACCTTCTTATTGACGATGAAACACAGAAATTGCATCCGAATTTAATACAAAAGGCACAATACCGACTTAAGTACAAGAGGACTGACACTCTAACTTTCTATGATTTGAACCTCTCCTGTGAGTCCAGTTTTAGATTCCGATGCCTCACTTGAGGTTTACTGTATCCCTTGGACCTTCTTATTGACGATGAAACACAGAAATTGCATCTGAATTTAATTCAAAAGGCACAATGCTGACTTAAGTAAAAGAGGACTGACACTCTCACTTTCTATGATTTGAACCTCTCCTGTGAATCCAGTTTTAGATTCCGATGCTTCACTTCAGGTTTACTGTATACCTTGGACCTTCTTATTGACGATGAAACACAGAAATTGCATCCGAATTCAATACAAAAATCACAATGCCAACTTAAGTACAAGATGACTGACACTCTCTCTTTCTATGATTTGAACCTCTCCTGTGAGACCAGTTTTAGATTCTGATGCTTCACTTCAGGTTTACTGTATCCCTTGGACCTTCTTATTGACGATGAAACACAGAGTTTGCATCCGAATTTAATACAAAAGGCACAATGCCGACTTAAGTACAAGAGGACTCACACTTCAACTTACTATGATTTAAACCTCTCCCGTGAGTCCAGTTTTAGATTCCGATACTACACTTCAGGTTTACTGTATCCCTTGGACCTTCTTGTTGACGATGAAACACAGAAATTGCATCCGAATTAAATACAAAAGGCACAATGCCGACTTGAGTAAAAGATGACTGACACTCTCACTTTCTGTGATTTAAACCTCTCCTGTGAGTCCAGTTTTATATTCCGATGCTTCACTTCAGGTGTACTGTATATCTTGCACCTTCTTATTGACGATGAAACACAGAAATTGCATCTGAATTAAATACCAAAGGCACAATGCCGACTTAAGTAAAAGAGGACTGACACTCTCACTTTCTGTGTTTTGAACCTCTCATGTGAGTCCAGTTTTAGATTCCGATGCTTCACTTCAGGTTTACTGTATCCCTTGGACCTTCTTATTGACGATGAAACACAGAAATTGCATCCGAATTTAATACAAATTGCACAATGCCGACTTAAGTACAAGAGGACTGACACTCTCACTTTCTACGATTTGAACCTCTCCTGTGAGTCCAGTTTTAGATTCCGATGCTTCACTTCAGGTTTACAGTATACCTTGGACCTTCTAATTGACGATGAAACATAGAAATTGCATCCGAATTCAATACAAAAATCACAATGCCGACTTAAGTACAAGATGACCGACAATCTCTCTTTCTATGATTTGAACCTCTCCTGTGAGTCCAGTTTTAGATTCCGATGCTTCACTTCAGGTTTACTGTATCCCTTGGACCTTCTTATTGACAATGAAACACAGAGTTTGCATCCGAATTTAATACAAGAGGCACAATGCCGACTTACGTACAAGAGGACTGACACTCTCACTTTCTACGATTTGAACCTCTCCTGTGAGTCCAGTTTTAGATTCCGATGCTTCACTTCAGGTTTTCAGTATACCTTGCACCTTCTTATTGACGATGAAACGCAGAAATTGCATCCGAATTGAATACAAAAGACACAATGCCGACTTAAGTACAAGAGGACTGACACTCTAACTTTCTATGCTTTGAACCTCTCCTGTGAGTCCAGTTTTAGATTCCATTGCTTCACTTCAGGTTTACTGTGTACCTTGCACCTTCTTATTGACGATGAAACACAGAAATTGCATCTGAATTGAATACAAAAGGCACATTGCCGACTTAAGTACAAGAGGACTGACACTCTCCCATTCTACGATTTGAACCTCTCCTGTGAGTCCAGTTTTAGATTCCGATGCTTCACGTCAAGATAACTGTATACCTTGCACCTTCTTATTGACGATGAAACACAGAAATTGCATCCGAATTTAATACAAAGGCACAATGCAGACTTAAGTACAAGGGGACTGACACTCTCACTTTCTAGGATTTGAACCTCTCCTGTGAGTCCAGTTTTAGATTCCGATGCTTCACTTCAGGTTTACTGTATACCTTGCACCTTCTTATTGACGATGAAACACAGCAATTGTATCTGAATTGAATACAAAAGGCACAATACCGACTTAAGTACAAGAGGACTGTCTAACTTTCTACGTTTTGAACCTCTCCTATGAGTCCAGTTTTAGATTCCGATGCTTCAGTTCAGGTTTACTGTATACCTTGCACCTTCTTATTGACGATGAAACACAGAAATTGCATCTGAATTGAATACAAAAGGCACATTGCCGACTTATGTACAAGAGGACTGACACTCTAACTTTCTATGATTTGATCCTCTCCTGTGAGTCCAGTTTTAGATTCCGATGCATCACTTCAGGTCTACAGTATACCTTGCACCTTCTTATTGACGATGAAACACAGAAATTGCATCCGAATTGAATACAAAAGACACAATGCCGACTTACGTACAAGAGGACTGACACTCTCACTTTCTACGATTTGAACCTCTCCTGTGAGTCCAGTTTTAGATTCCGATGCTTCACTTCAGGTTTACAGTATACCTTGCACCTTCTTATTGACGATGAAACGCAGAAATTGCATCCGAATTGAATACAAAAGACACAATGCCGACTTAAGTACAAGAGGACTGACACTCTAACTTTCTATGCTTTGAACCTCTCCTGTGAGTCCAGTTTTAGATTCCATTGCTTCACTTCAGGTTTACTGTGTACCTTGCACCTTCTTATTGACGATGAAACACAGAAATTGCATCTGAATTGAATACAAAAGGCACATTGCCGACTTAAGTACAAGAGGACTGACACTCTCCCATTCTACGATTTGAACCTCTCCTGTGAGTCCAGTTTTAGATTCCGATGCTTCACGTCAAGATTACTGTATACCTTGCACCTTCTTATTGACGATGAAACACAGAAATTGCATCCGAATTTAATACAAAGGCACAATGCAGACTTAAGTACAAGGGGACTGACACTCTCACTTTCTAGGATTTGAACCTCTCCTGTGAGTCCAGTTTTAGATTCCGATGCTTCACTTCAGGTTTACTGTATACCTTACACCTTCTTATTGACGATGAAACACAGAAATTGCATCTGAATTGAATACAAAAGGCACAATTCCGACTTAAGTACAAGAGGACTGTCTAACTTTCTACGTTTTCAACCTCTCCTATGAGTCCAGTTTTAGATTCCGATGCTTCAGTTCAGGTTTACTGTATACCTTGCACCTTCTTATTGACGATGAAACACAGAAATTGCATCTGAATTGAATACAAAATGCACATTGCCGACTTATGTACAAGAGGACTGACACTCTAACTTTCTATGATTTGAACCTCTCCTGTGAGTCCAGTTTTAGATTCCGATGCTTCACTTCAGGTGTACTGTATCCCTTGGACCTTCTTATCGACGATGAAACACAGATATTGCATCCGAATTTAATTCAAAAGGCACAATGCCGACTTAAATAAAAGAGGACTGACACTCTCACTTTCTATGATTTGAACCTCTCCTGTGAGTCCAGTTTCAGATTCCGATGCTTCACTTCGGGTTTACTGTATACCTTGCACCTTCTTATTGACGATGAAACACAGAAATTGCATCCGAATTGAATACAAAAGGCACAATGCCGACTTAAGTACAAGAGGACTGTCTAACTTTCTACGTTTTGAACCTCTCCTATGAGTCCAGTTTTAGATTCCGATGCTTCAGTTCAGGTTTACTGTATACCTTGCACCTTCTTATTGACGATGAAACACAGAAATTGCATCCGAATTTAATACAAAAGGCACAATACCGACTTAAGTACAAGAGGACTGACACTCTAACTTTCTATGATTTGAACTTCTCCTGTGAGTCCAGTTTTAGATTCCGATGCCTCACTTGAGGTTTACTGTATCCCTTGGACCTTCTTATTGACGATGAAACACAGAAATTGCATCTGAATTTAATTCAAAAGGCACAATGCTGACTTAAGTAAAAGAGGACTGACACTCTCACTTTCTATGATTTGAACCTCTCCTGTGAATCCAGTTTTAGATTCCGATGCTTCACTTCAGGTTTACTGTATACCTTGGACCTTCTTATTGACGATGAAACACAGAAATTGCATCCGAATTCAATACAAAAATCACAATGCCAACTTAAGTACAAGATGACTGACACTCTCTCTTTCTATGATTTGAACCTCTCCTGTGAGTCCAGTTTTAGATTCTGATGCTTCACTTCAGGTTTACTGTATCCCTTGGACCTTCTTATTGACGATGAAACACAGAGTTTGCATCCGAATTTAATACAAAAGGCACAATGCCGACTTAAGTACAAGAGGACTCACACTTCAACTTACTATGATTTAAACCTCTCCCGTGAGTCCAGTTTTAGATTCCGATACTTCACTTCAGGTTTACTGTATCCCTTGGACATTCTTATTGACGATGAAACACAGAAATTGCATCCGAATTAAATACAAAAGGCACAATGCCGACTTGAGTATAAGATGACTGACACTCTCACTTTCTGTGATTTGAACCTCTCCTGTGAGTCCAGTTTTATATTCCGATGCTTCACTCAGGTGTACTGTATACCTTGCACCTTCTTATTGACTATGAAACACAGAAATTGCATCTGAATTTAATACAAGAGGCACAATGCCGACTTAAGTACAAGAGGACTGACACTCTCACTTTCTACGATTTGAACCTCTCCTGTGAGTCCAGTTTTAGATTCCGATGCTTCACTTCAGGTTTACTGTGTACCTTGCACCTTCTTATTGACGATGAAACACAGAAATTGCATCCAAATTGAATACAAAAGGCACAATGTCGACTAAAGTACAAGAGGATTGACACTCTCAATTTCTACGATTTAAACCTCTCCTGTGAGTCCAGTTTCAGATTCCGATGCTTCAACTCAGGTTTACTGTATACCTTGCACCTTCTCATTGACGTTAAAACACAGAAATTGCATCCGAATTTAATACAAAAGGCACAATGTTGACTTAAGTACAAGAGGACTGACACTCCCACTATCTACGATTTGAACCTCTCCTGTGAGTCCAGTTTTAGATTCCGATGCTTCACTTCAGGTTTACTGTTTCCCTTGCACCTTCTTATTGACGATGAAACACAGAAATTGCATCCGAATTGAATACAAAAGACACAATGCTGACTTACGTACAAGAGGACTGACACTCTCACTTTCTACGATTTGAACCTCTCCTGTGAGTCCAGTTTTAGATTCCGATGCTTCACTTCAGGTTTACTGTATACCTTGCACCTTCTTATTGACGATGAAACAGAGAAATTGCATCCGAATTGAATACAAAAGGCACATTGCCAACTTAAGTACAAGAGGACTGACACTCTCCCATTCTACGATTTGAACCTCTCCTGTGAGTCCAGTTTTAGATTCCGATGCTTCACGTCAAGATTACTGTATACCTTGCACTTTCTTATTGACGATGAAGTACAGAAATTGCATCCGAATTTAATACAAAAGGCACAATGCCGACTTAAGTACAAGGGAACTGACACTCTCACTTTCTACGGTTTGAACCTCTCCTTTGAGTCCAGTTTTAGGTTCCGATGCTTCACTTCAGGTTTACTGTATACCTTGCACCTTCTTATTGACGATGAAAAACAGACATCGCATCTGAATTGAATACAAAAGGCACAATTCCGACTTAAGTACAAGAGGACTATCTAACTTTCTACGTTTTGAACCTCTCCTGTGAGTCCAGTTTCAGATTCCGATTTTTCACTTCAGGTTTACTGTATACCTTGCACCTTCTTATCGACGATGAAACACAGAAATTGCATCCGAATTTATTACAAAAGGCACAATGCCGACTTAAGTACAAGAGGACTGACACTTTAACTTTCTATGATTTGAACCTCTCCTGTGAGTCCAGTTTTAGATTCCGATGCTTCACTTCATGTTTACTGTATCCCTTGGACCTTCTTATTGACGATGAAACACAGAAATTGCATCCGAGTTTAATTGAAAAGGCACAATGCCGACTTAAGTAAAAGAGGACTGACACTCTCACTTTCTATGATTTGAACCTCTCCTGTGAGTCCAGTTTTAGATTCCGATGCTTCACTTCAGGTTTACAGTATACCTTGGACCTTCTTATTGACTATGAAACACAGAAATTGCATCCGAATTCAATACAAAAATCACAATGCCGACTTAAGTACAAGATGACTGACACTCTCTCTTTCTATTATTTGAACCTCTCCTGTGAGTCCAGGTTTAGATTCCGATGCTTCACTTCAGGTTTACTGTATCCCTTGGACCTTCTTATTGACAATGAAACACAGAGATTGCATCCGAATTTAATACAAAAAGCACAATGCCGACTTAAGTACAAGAGGACTCACACTCTAACTTACTATGATTTGAACCTCTCCTGTGAGTCCAGTTTTAGATTCCGATGCTTCACTTCAGGTTTACTGTATACCTTGCACCTTCTCATTGACGATGAAACACAGAAATTGCATCCGAATTTAATACAAAAGGGACAATGCCGACTTAAGCACAAGAGGACTGACACTCTAACTTTCTATGCTTTGAACCTCTCCTGTGAGTCCAGTTTTAGATTCCGATGCTTCACTTCAGGTTTACTGTATACCTTGCACCTTCTTATTGACGATGAAACACAGAAATTGCATCCGAATTGAATACAAAAGGCACATTGCCGACTTAAGTACAAGGGGACTGACACTCTCACTTTCTACGATTTGAACCTCTCCTGTGAGTCCAGTTTTAGATTCCGATGCTTCACTTCAGGTTTTCTGTATCCCTTGGACCTTCTTATTGACGATGAAACACAGAAATTGCATCCAAATTTAATTCAAAATGCACAATGCTGACTTAAGTAAAAGAGGGCTGACACTCTCACTTTCTATGATTTGAACCTCTCCTGTGAGTCCAGTTTTAGATTCCGATGCTTCACTTCAGGTTTACAGTATACCCTGGACCTTCTTATTGACGATGAAACACAGAAATTGCATCCGTATTCAACACAAAAATCACAATGCCGACTAAAGTACAAGATGACTGACACTCTCTCTTTCTATGATTTGAACCTCTCCTGTGAGTCCAGTTTTAGATTCTGATGCTTCACTTCAGGTTTACTGTATCCCTTGGACCTTCTTATTGACGATGAAACACAGAGTTTGCATCCGAATTTAATACAAAAGGCACAATGCCGACTTAAGTACAAGAGGACTCACACTTCAACTTACTATGATTTAAACCTCTCCCGTGAGTCCAGTTTTAGATTCCGATACTTCACTTCAGGTTTACTGTATCCCTTGGACATTCTTATTGACGATGAAACACAGAAATTGCATCCGAATTAAATACAAAAGGCACAATGCCGACTTGAGTATAAGATGACTGACACTCTCACTTTCTGTGATCTGAACCTCTCCTGTGAGTCCAGTTTTATATTCCGATGCTTCACTCAGGTGTACTGTATACCTTGCACCTTCTTATTGACTATGAAACACAGAAATTGCATCTGAATTTAATACAAGAGGCACAATGCCGACTTAAGTACAAGAGGACTGACACTCTCACTTTCTACGATTTGAACCTCTCCTGTGAGTCCAGTTTTAGATTCCGATGCTTCACTTCAGGTTTACTGTGTACCTTGCACCTTCTTATTGACGATGAAACACAGAAATTGCATCCAAATTGAATACAAAAGGCACAATGTCGACTAAAGTACAAGAGGATTGACACTCTCAATTTCTACGATTTAAACCTCTCCTGTGAGTCCAGTTTCAGATTCCGATGCTTCAACTCAGGTTTACTGTATACCTTGCACCTTCTCATTGACGTTAAAACACAGAAATTGCATCCGAATTTAATACAAAAGGCACAATGTTGACTTAAGTACAAGAGGACTGACACTCCCACTATCTACGATTTGAACCTCTCCTGTGAGTCCAGTTTTAGATTCCGATGCTTCACTTCAGGTTTACTGTTTCCCTTGCACCTTCTTATTGACGATGAAACACAGAAATTGCATCCGAATTGAATACAAAAGACACAATGCTGACTTACGTACAAGAGGACTGACACTCTCACTTTCTACGATTTGAACCTCTCCTGTGAGTCCAGGTTTAGATTCCGATGCTTCACTTCAGGTTTACTGTATACCTTGCACCTTCTTATTGACGATGAAACAGAGAAATTGCATCCGAATTGAATACAAAAGGCACATTGCCAACTTAAGTACAAGAGGACTGACACTCTCCCATTCTACGATTTGAACCTCTCCTGTGAGTCCAGTTTTAGATTCCGATGCTTCACGTCAAGATTACTGTATACCTTGCACTTTCTTATTGACGATGAAGTACAGAAATTGCATCCGAATTTAATACAAAAGGCACAATGCCGACTTAAGTACAAGGGAACTGACACTCTCACTTTCTACGGTTTGAACCTCTCCTTTGAGTCCAGTTTTAGGTTCCGATGCTTCACTTCAGGTTTACTGTATACCTTGCACCTTCTTATTGACGATGAAAAACAGACATCGCATCTGAATTGAATACAAAAGGCACAATTCCGACTTAAGTACAAGAGGACTATCTAACTTTCTACGTTTTGAACCTCTCCTGTGAGTCCAGTTTCAGATTCCGATTTTTCACTTCAGGTTTACTGTATACCTTGCACCTTCTTATCGACGATGAAACACAGAAATTGCATCCGAATTTATTACAAAAGGCACAATGCCGACTTAAGTACAAGAGGACTGACACTTTAACTTTCTATGATTTGAACCTCTCCTGTGAGTCCAGTTTTAGATTCCGATGCTTCACTTCATGTTTACTGTATCCCTTGGACCTTCTTATTGACGATGAAACACAGAAATTGCATCCGAGTTTAATTGAAAAGGCACAATGCCGACTTAAGTAAAAGAGGACTGACACTCTCACTTTCTATGATTTGAACCTCTCCTGTGAGTCCAGTTTTAGATTCCGATGCTTCACTTCAGGTTTACAGTATACCTTGGACCTTCTTATTGACTATGAAACACAGAAATTGCATCCGAATTCAATACAAAAATCACAATGCCGACTTAAGTACAAGATGACTGACACTCTCTCTTTCTATTATTTGAACCTCTCCTGTGAGTCCAGGTTTAGATTCCGATGCTTCACTTCAGGTTTACTGTATCCCTTGGACCTTCTTATTGACAATGAAACACAGAGATTGCATCCGAATTTAATACAAAAAGCACAATGCCGACGTAAGTACAAGAGGACTCACACTCTAACTTACTATGATTTGAACCTCTCCTGTGAGTCCAGTTTTAGATTCCGATGCTTCACTTCAGGTTTACTGTATACCTTGCACCTTCTCATTGACGAGGAAACACAGAAATTGCATCCGAATTTAATACAAAAGGGACAATGCCGACTTAAGCACAAGAGGACTGACACTCTAACTTTCTATGCTTTGAACCTCTCCTGTGAGTCCAGTTTTAGATTCCGATGCTTCACTTCAGGTTTACTGTATACCTTGCACCTTCTTATTGACGATGAAACACAGAAATTGCATCCGAATTGAATACAAAAGGCACATTGCCGACTTAAGTACAAGGGGACTGACACTCGCACTTTCTACGATTTGAACCTCTCCTGTGAGTCCAGTTTTAGATTCCGATGCTTCACTTCAGGTTTACAGTATACCCTGGACCTTCTTATTGACGATGAAACACAGAAATTGCATCCGTATTCAATACAAAAATCACAATGCCGACTAAAGTACAAGATGACTGACACTCTCTCTTTCTATGATTTGAACCTCGCCTGTGAGTCCAGTTTTAGATTCCGATGCTTCACTTCAGGTTTACTGTATCCCTTGGACCTTCTTATTGACCATAAAACACAGAGTTTGCATCCGAATTTAATACAAAAGGCACAATGCCGACTTAAGTACAAGAGGACACACACTCTAACTTACTATGATTTGAACCTCTCCTGTGAGTCCGATTTTAGATTCCGATGCTTCACTTCAGGTTTACTGTATCCCTTGGACCTTCTTATTGACGATGAAACACAGAAATGGCATCCGAATTTAATACAAATTGAACAATGCCGACTTAAGTAAAAGATGACTGACACTCTCTCTTTCTATCATTTGAACGTCTCCTGTGAGTCCAGTTTTAGATTCCGATGCTTCACTTCAGGTTGACTGTATCCCTTGGACCTTCTTATTGACGATGAAACACAGAAATTGCATCCGAATTTAATACAAATTGCACAATGCCGACTTAAGTACAAGAGGACTGACACTCTCACTTTCTACGATTTGAACCTCTCCTGTGAGTCCAGTTTTAGATTCCGATGCTTCACTTCAGGTTTACAGTATACCTTGGACCTTCTTATAGACGATGAAACATAAAAATTGCTTCCGGAATTATACAAAAATCACAATGCCGACTTAAGTACAAGATGACTGACAATCTCTCTTTCTATGATTTGAACCTCTCCTGTGAGTCCAGTTTTAGATTCCGATGCTTCACTTCAGGTTTACTGTATCCCTTGGACCTTCTTATTGACAATGAAACACAGAGTTTGCATCCGAATTTAATACAAGAGGCACAAAACCGACTTTAGTACAAGAGGACTCACAGTCTAACTTACTATGATTTGAACCTCTCCTGTGAGTCCAGTTTTAGATTCCGATGCTTCACTTCAGGTTTACTTTATACCTAGCACCTTTTTATTGACGATGAAACACAGAAATTGCATCCGAATTTAATACAAAAGGCACAATGACGACTTAAGTGCAAGAGGACTGACACTCTAACTTTCTATGATTTGAACTTCTCCTGTGAGTCCAGTTTTAGATTCCGATGCTTAACTTCAGGTTTACTGTATATCTTGCACCTTCTTATTGACTATGAAACACAGAAATTGCATCCGAATTTAATACAAAAGGCACAATGTCGACTTAAATACAAGAGGACTGACACTCTCACTTTCTACGATTTGAACCTCTCCTGTGAGTCCTGTTTTAGATTCCGATGCTTCACTTCAGGTTTACCGTGTATCTTGCACCTTCTTATTGACGATGAAACACAGAAATTGCATCTGAATTGAATACAAAAGGCACATTGCCGACTTAAGTACAAGAGGACTGACACTCTCCCATTCTACGATTTGAACCTCTCCTGTGAGTCCAGTTTTAGATTCCGATGCTTCACGTCAAGATTACTGTATACCTTGCACCTTCTTATTGACGATGAAACACAGAAATTGCATCCGAATTTAATACAAAAGGCACAATGCCGACTTAAGTACAAGGGGACTGACACTCTCACTTTCTAGGATTTGAACCTCTCCTGTGAGTCCAGTTTTAGATTCCGATGCTTCACTTCAGGTTTACTGTATACCTTGCACCTTCTTATTGACGATGAAACACAGAAATTGCATCTGAATTGAATACAAAAGGCACAATTCCGACTTAAGTACAAGAGGACTGTATAACTTTCTACGTTTTGAACCTCTCCTGTGAGTCCTGTTTTAGATTCCGATGCTTCACTTCAGGTTTACTGTATACCTTGCACCTTCTTATTGACGATGAAACACAGAAATTGCATCCGAATTTAATACAAAAGGCACAATGCCGACTTAAGTACAAGAGGACTGACACTCTAACTTTCTATGATTTGAACCTCTCCTGTGAGTCCAGTTTTAGATTCCGATGCTTCACTTCAGGTTTACTGTATCCCTTGGACCTTCTTATTGACGATGAAACACAGATATTGCATCCGAATTTAATTCAAAAGGCACAATGCCGACTTAAGTAAAAGAGGACTGACACTCTCACTTTCTATGATTTGAACCTCTCCTGTGAGTTTAGTTTTAGATTCCGATGCTTCACTTCAGGTTTACTGTATCCCTTGGACCTTCTTATTGACAATGAAACACAGAGTTTGCATCCGAATTTAATACAAAAGGCACAATGCCGACTTAAGTACAAGAGGACTCACACTCTAACTTACTATGATTTGAACCTCTCCTGTGAGTCCAGTTTTAGATTCCGATGCTTCACTTCAGGTTTACTGTATCCCTTGGACCTTCTTATTGACGATGAAACACAAAAATTGCATCCGAATTAAATACAAAAGGTACAATGACGACTTAAGTACAAGAGGACTGACACTCTCACATTCTACGATTTGAACCTCTCCTGTGAGTCCAGTTTTAGATTCCGATGCTTCACCTCAGGTTTACTGTGTACCTTGCACGTTCTTATTGGCGATGAAACGCAGAAATTGCATCCAAATTGAATACAAAAGACACAATGCCGACTTACGTACAAGAGGACTGACGCTCTCACTTTCTACGATTTGAACCTCGCCTGTGAGTCCAGTTTTAGATTCCGATGCTTCACTTCATGTTTACTGTATACCTTGCACCTTCTTATGGACGATGAAACACAGAAATTGCATCCGAATTTAATACAAAAGGGACAATGCCGATTTAAGTACAAGAGTACTGACACTCTAACTTTCTATGATTTGAACCTCTTCTGTGAGTCCCGTTTTAGATTCCGATGCTTCACTTCAGGTTTACTGTATCCCTTGGACCCTCTTATTGACGATGAAACACAGAAATTGTATCCGAATTTAATACAAAAGGCACAATGCCGAGTTAAGTAAAAGAGGACTGACACTCTCACTCTCTTTGATTTGAACCTCTCCTGTGAGTCCAGTTTTAGATTCCGATGCTTAACTTCAGGTTTACTGTATACCTTGGACCTTCTTATTGACGATGAAAAACAAAAATTGCATCTGAATTTGATTCAAAAGGCACAATGCCGACTAAAGTAAAAGAGGACTGACCCTCTCACTTACTGTGAATTAGAACTTCTCCTGTGAGTATAGTTTTAGATTCCGATGCGTCACTTCAGGTCTACCGTATACCTTGCATCTTCTTATTGACGATGAAACACAGAAATTGCATCGGAATTTAATACAAAGGCACAATGCCGACATAAGTACAAGAGGACTGACACTCTAACTTTCTATGATTTGAACCTCTCCTGTGAGTCCAGTTTTAGATTCCGATGCTTCACTTCAGGTTTACTGTATACCTTGCACCTTCCTATTGACGATGAAACACAGAAATTGCATCCGAATTTAGTACAAAAGGCACCATGCCGATTTAAGTACAAGAGGACGGACTCTCTCACTTTATACGATTTGAACCTCTCCTGTGAGTCCAGTTTTAGATTCCGATGCTTCACTTCAGGTTTACTGTATACCTTGCACCTTCTTATTGACGATGAAACACAGAAATTGCATCCGAATGTAATACAAAATGCACAATGCCGACTTAAGTACAGGAGGACTCGCACTCTCACTTTCTACGATTTGAACCTCTCCTGTGAGTCCAGTTTTGGATTCCGATGCTTCACGTCAGGTTTACTGTATACCTTGCACCTTCTTATTGACTATGAAACACAGAAATTGCATCCTTATTTAATACAAATGCACAATGCCGACTTAAGTACAAGAGCACTGTCACTCTCACTTTCTACGATTTGAACCTCTCCTGTATGTCCAGTTTTATATTCCGATGCTTCACTTCAGGTTTACTGTGTCCCTTGCACCTCCTTTGTGTCGATGAAACACAGAAATTTCATCCAAATTGAAAACAAAAGAGACAATTCCGACTTAAGTACAAGAGGACTGACACTCTCACTTTCTACGATTTGAACCTCTCCTGTGAGTCCAGTTTTAGATTCCGATGCTTCACTTCAGGTTTACTGTATACCTTGGACCTTCTTATTGACGATGAAAAACAAAAATTGCATCCGAATTTGATTCAAAAGGCACAATGCCGACTAAAGTAAAAGAGGACTGACCCTCTCACTTACTGTGAATTAGAACTTCTCCTGTGAGTATAGTTTTAGATTCCGATGCGTCACTTCAGGTCTACCGTATACCTTGCATCTTCTTATTGACGATGAAACACAGAAATTGCATCGGAATTTAATACAAAGGCACAATGCCGACATAAGTACAAGAGGACTGACACTCTAACTTTCTATGATTTGAACCTCTCCTGTGAGTCCAGTTTTAGATTCCGATGCTTCACTTCAGGTTTACTGTATACCTTGCACCTTCCTATTGACGATGAAACACAGAAATTGCATCCGAATTTAGTACAAAAGGCACCATGCCGATTTAAGTACAAGAGGACGGACTCTCTCACTTTATACGATTTGAACCTCTCCTGTGAGTCCAGTTTTAGATTCCGATGCTTCACTTCAGGTTTACTGTATACCTTGCACCTTCTTATTGACGATGAAACACAGAAATTGCATCCGAATTTAATACAAAAGGCACAATGACGACTTAAGTGCAAGAGGACTGACACTCTAACTTTCTATGATTTGAACTTCTCCTGTGAGTCCAGTTTTAGATTCCGATGCTTAACTTCAGGTTTACTGTATATCTTGCACCTTCTTATTGACTATGAAACACAGAAATTGCATCCGAATTTAATACAAAAGGCACAATGTCGACTTAAATACAAGAGGACTGACACTCTCACTTTCTACGATTTGAACCTCTCCTGTGAGTCCTGTTTTAGATTCCGATGCTTCACTTCAGGTTTACCGTGTATCTTGCACCTTCTTATTGACGATGAAACACAGAAATTGCATCTGAATTGAATACAAAAGGCACATTGCCGACTTAAGTACAAGAGGACTGACACTCTCCCATTCTACGATTTGAACCTCTCCTGTGAGTCCAGTTTTAGATTCCGATGCTTCACGTCAAGATTACTGTATACCTTGCACCTTCTTATTGACGATGAAACACAGAAGTTGCATCCGAATTTAATACAAAAGGCACAATGCCGACTTAAGTACAAGGGGACTGACACTCTCACTTTCTAGGATTTGAACCTCTCCTGTGAGTCCAGTTTTAGATTCCGATGCTTCACTTCAGGTTTACTGTATACCTTGCACCTTCTTATTGACGATGAAACACAGAAATTGCATCTGAATTGAATACAAAAGGCACAATTCCGACTTAAGTACAAGAGGACTGTATAACTTTCTACGTTTTGAACCTCTCCTGTGAGTCCAATTTTAGATTCCGATGCTTCACTTCAGGTTTACTGTATACCTTGCACCTTCTTATTGACGATGAAACACAGAAATTGCATCCGAATTTAATACAAAAGGCACAATGCCGACTTAAGTACAAGAGGACTGACACTCTAACTTTCTATGATTTGAACCTCTCCTGTGAGTCCAGTTTTAGATTCCGATGCTTCACTTCAGGTTTACTGTATCCCTTGGACCTTCTTATTGACGATGAAACACAGATATTGCATCCGAATTTAATTCAAAAGGCACAATGCCGACTTAAGTAAAAGAGGACTGACACTCTCACTTTCTATGATTTGAACCTCTCCTGTGAGTTTAGTTTTAGATTCCGATGCTTCACTTCAGGTTTACTGTATCCCTTGGACCTTCTTATTGACAATGAAACACAGAGTTTGCATCCGAATTTAATACAAAAGGCACAATGCCGACTTAAGTACAAGAGGACTCACACTCTAACTTACTATGATTTGAACCTCTCCTGTGAGTCCAGTTTTAGATTCCGATGCTTCACTTCAGGTTTACTGTATCCCTTGGACCTTCTTATTGACGATGAAACACAAAAATTGCATCCGAATTAAATACAAAAGGTACAATGACGACTTAAGTACAAGAGGACTGACACTCTCACATTCTACGATTTGAACTTCTCCTGTGAGTCCAGTTTTAGATTCCGATGCTTCACGTCAAGATTACTGTATACCTTGCACCTTCTTATTGACGATGAAACACAGAAATTGCATCCGAATTTAATACAAAAGGCACAATGCCGACTTAAGTACAAGAGGACTGACACTCTCCCATTCTACGATTTGAACCTCTCCTGTGAGTCCAGTTTTAGATTCCGATGCTTCACCTCAGGTTTACTGTGTACCTTGCACGTTCTTATTGGCGATGAAACGCAGAAATTGCATCCAAATTGAATACAAAAGACACAATGCCGACTTACGTACAAGAGGACTGACGCTCTCACTTTCTACGATTTGAACCTCGCCTGTGAGTCCAGTTTTAGATTCCGATGCTTCACTTCATGTTTACTGTATACCTTGCACCTTCTTATGGACGATGAAACACAGAAATTGTATCCGAATTTAATACAAAAGGCACAATGCCGAGTTAAGTAAAAGAGGACTGACACTCTCACTCTCTTTGATTTGAACCTCTCCTGTGAGTCCAGTTTTAGATTCCGATGCTTAACTTCAGGTTTACTGTATACCTTGGACCTTCTTATTGACGATGAAAAACAAAAATTGCATCCGAATTTGATTCAAAAGGCACAATGCCGACTAAAGTAAAAGAGGACTGACCCTCTCACTTACTGTGAATTAGAACTTCTCCTGTGAGTATAGTTTTAGATTCCGATGCGTCACTTCAGGTCTACCGTATACCTTGCATCTTCTTATTGACGATGAAACACAGAAATTGCATCGGAATTTAATACAAAGGCACAATGCCGACATAAGTACAAGAGGACTGACACTCTAACTTTCTATGATTTGAACCTCTCCTGTGAGTCCAGTTTTAGATTCCGATGCTTCACTTCAGGTTTACTGTATACCTTGCACCTTCCTATTGACGATGAAACACAGAAATTGCATCCGAATTTAGTACAAAATTCACCATGCCGATTTAAGTACAAGAGGACGGACTCTCTCACTTTATACGATTTGAACCTCTCCTGTGAGTCCAGTTTTAGATTCCGATGCTTCACTTCAGGTTTACTGTATACCTTGCACCTTCTTATTGACGATGAAACACAGAAATTGCATCCGAATGTAATACAAAATGCACAATGCCGACTTAAGTACAGGAGGACTCGCACTCTCACTTTCTACGATTTGAACCTCTCCTGTGAGTCCAGTTTTGGATTCCGATGCTTCACGTCAGGTTTACTGTATACCTTGCACCTTCTTATTGACTATGAAACACAGAAATTGCATCCTTATTTAATACAAATGCACAATGCCAACTTAAGTACAAGAGCACTGTCACTCTCACTTTCTACGATTTGAACCTCTCCTGTATGTCCAGTTTTATATTCCGATGCTTCACTTCAGGTTTACTGTGTCCCTTGCACCTCCTTTGTGTCGATGAAACACAGAAATTTCATCCAAATTGAAAACAAAAGAGACAATTCCGACTTAAGTACAAGAGGACTGACACTCTCACTTTCTACGATTTGAACCTCTCCTGTGAGTCCAGTTTTAGATTCCGATGCTTCACTTCAGGTTTACTGTATACCTTGGACCTTCTTACTGACGATGAAACAGAGAAATTGCATCCGAATTTAGTACAAAAGGCACAATGCCGACTTAATTACAAGAGGATTGACACTCTCACTTTCAATGATTTGAACCTCTGCTGTGAGTCCAGTTTTAGATTCCGATGCTTCACTTCAGGTTTACTGTATCCCTTGGACCTTCTTATTGACGATAAAACACAGAAATTGCATGCAAATTTAATACAAAAGGCACAATGCCGACTTAAGTAAAAGAGGACTAACACTCTCACTTTCTATGATTTAAACTTCTCCTGTGAGCCAAGTTTTAGATTTCGATGCGTCACTTCAGGTTTACCGTATACCTTGCACCTTCTTATTGACGATGAAACACAGATATTGCATCGGAATTTAATACAAAAGGCACAATGCCGACATAAGTACAAGAGGACTGACACTCTGACTCTCTATGATTTGAACCTCTACTGAGAGTCCAGTTTTAGATTCCGAAGCATTACTTCAGGTTTACTGTATCCCTTGGACCTTCTTATTGACGATGAAATACAGAAATTGCATCCGAATTTAATACAAAAGGCACAATGCCGACTTAAGTAAAAGTGAACTGACACTCTCTCTTTCTATGATTTGAACCCCTCCTGTGAGTCCAATTTTAGATTCCGATGCTTCACTTCAGGTTTACTGTATACCTTACACCTTCTTATTGACGATGAAGCATAGAAATTATATCGGAATTAAATTCAAAAGGCACAATGCCGACTTAAGTACAAGAGGACTGACACTTTAACTCTCTGTGATTTGAACCTCTCCTGTGAGTCCAGTTTTAGACTCCGATGCTTCACTTCAGGTTTACTGTACACCTTGCAACTTCTTATTGACGATGAAACATAGAAATTGCATCCGAATTGAATACAAAATTCTCAATGCCGACTTAAGTACAAGAGGACTGACAGTCTCACTTTATTCGATTTGAACCTCTCCTGTGAGTCCAGTTTTACATTCCGATGCTTCACTTCAGGTTTACTGTATACCTTGTACCTTCTTATTAACGATGAAACACAGAAATTGCATCCGAATTTAATACAAAAGGCACAATGCCGACTTAAGTACAAGAGGACTGACACTCTAGCTTTCTATGATTTGAACCTCACCTGTGAGTCCAGTTTTAGATTCCGATGCTTCACGTCAGGTTTTATGTATACCTTGGAGCTTCTTATTGACGATTAAACACAGAAATTGCATCCAAATTTAATACAAAAGGCACATTGCCGAGTTAAGTAACAGAGGACTGACACTCTCACTTTCTATGATTTGAACCTCTCCTGTGAGTCCAGTTTTTGAATCCGATGCTTCTCTTCAGGTTTACTGTATACCTTGGACCTTCTTGTTGACGATGAAACACAGAAATTGCATCCGAATTCAATAGAAAAATCACAATGCCTACTTAAGCACAAGAGGACAGACACTCTCACTTTCTATGATTTGAACCTCTCCTGTGAGTCCAGTTTTAGATTCCGATTCTTCAATTCAGGTCTACTGTATCCCTTGGACCTTCTTACTGACGATGAAACACAGAGTTTGCATCCGAATTTAATATAAAAGGCACAATGCCGACTTTCACTTCAGGTTTACTGTATTCCTTGGACCTTCTTATTGACGATGAAACACAGAAATTGCATCCGAATTTAATACAAAAGGCACAATGCCGACTTAAGTAAAAGAGGACTGACACTCTCACTTTATACGATTTGAACCTCTCCTGTGAGTCTAGGTTTAGATTCCGATGCTTCACTTCAGGTTTACTGTATACCTTGCACCTTCTTACTGACGATGAAACACAGACATTGCATCCGAATTTAATACAAAATGCACAATGCCGACTGAAGTACAGGAAGACTGACACTCTCACTTTCTTCGATTTGAACCTCTTCTGTGAGTCCAGTTTTAGATTCCGATGCTTCACTTCAGGTTTACTGTGCAATTTGCACCTTCATATTGACGATGAAACACAGAAATTGCATCCAAATTGAATACAAAAGGCACAATGTCGACTAAAGTACAAGAGGATTGACACTCTCACTTTCTACGATTTGAACCTCTCCTGTGAGTCCAGTTTTAGATTCCGATGCTTCAGTTCAGGTTTACTGTATACCTAGCACCTTCTTATTGACGATGAAACACAGAAATTGCATCCGAATTTAATACAAAATTGACAATGCCGACTTAAGTACAAGAGGGCTGACACTTTAACATTCTATGTTTTGAACCTCTCCTGTGAGTCCAGTTTTAGATTCCGTTGCTTCACTTCAGGATTACTGTATACCTTGGACCTTCTTTTTGACGATGAAACACTGAAATTGCTCCCGAACTCAATACAAAAATCACAATGCCGGCTTAACTACAAGAGGACTGACACTCTCACTTTCTACGATTTGAACCTCTCCTGTGAGTCCAGTTTTAGATTCCGATGCTTCACTTCAGGTTTAATGTATACCTTGGACCTTCTTATTGACGATTAAACACTGAAATTGCATCCGAATTTAATACAAAAGGCACATTGCCGAGTTAAGTAGCAGAGGACTGACACTTTCACTTTCTATGATTTGAACCTCACCTGTGAGTCCAGTTTTTGAATTCGATGCTTCACTTCAGGTTTACTGTATACCTTGGACCTTCTTATTGACGATGAAACACAGAAATTGCATCCGAACTCAATACAAAAATCACAATGACGGCTTATGCACAAGAGGACAGACACTCTCAGTTTCTATGATTTGAACTTCTCCTGTGAGCCAAGTTTCAGAATTCGATGCGTTACTTCAGGTTTACCGTATACCTTGCACCTTCTTATTGACGATGAAACACAGATATTGCATCGGAATTTAATACAAAAGGCACAATGCCGACATAAGTACAAGAGGACTGACACTCTAACTCTCTATGATTTGAACCTCTACTGTGAGTCCAGTTTTAGATTCCGATGCTTCACTTCAGGTTTACTGTATACCTTGCACCTTCTTATTGACGATAAAACATAGAAATTATATCAGAATTAAATTCAAAAGGCACAATGCCGACTTAAGTACAAGAGGACTGACACTTTAACTCTCTGTGATTTGAACCTCTCCTGTGAGTCCAGTTTTAGACTCCGATGCTTCACTTCAGGTTTACTGTACACCTTGCATCTTCTTATTGACGATGAAACGAAGAAATTGCATCCGAATTGAATACAAAATTCACAATGCCGACTTAAGTACAAGAGGACTGACAGTCTCACTTTATTCGATTTGAACTTCTCCTGTGAGTCCAGTTTTAGATTCCGATGCTTCACTTCAGGTTTACTGTATACCTTGTACCTTCTTATTAACGATGAAACACAGAAATTGCATCCGAATTTAATACAAAAGGCACAATGCCGACTTAAGTACAAGAGGACTGACACTCTCACGTACAATGATTTGAACCTCTCCTGTGAGTCCAGTTTTAGATTCCGATGCTTCACTTCAGGATTATGGTATACCTTGCACCTTCCTATTGAAGATGAAACACAGAAATTGCATCCAAATTTAGTACAAAAGGCATAATGCCGATTTAAGTACAAGAGGACGGACACTCTCACTTTATACGATTTGAACCTCTCCTGTGAGTCTAGGTTTAGATTCCGATGCTTCACTTCAGGTTTACTGTATACCTTGCACCTTCTTATTGACGATTAAACACAGAAATTGCATCCGAATTTAATACAAAATGCTCAATGCCGACTGAAGTACAGGAGGACTGACACTCTCACTTTCTTCGATTTGAACCTCTCCTGTGAGTCCAGTTTTAGATTCCGATGCTTCACTTCAGGTTTACTGTATATCTTGCACCTTCTTATTGACTATGAAACACAGAAATTGCATCCGAATTTAATACAAAAGGCGCAATGCTGACTTAAGTACAAGAGGACTGACACTCTCACTTTCTACGATTTGAACCTCACCTGTGAGTCCAGTTTTAGATTCCGATGCTTCACTTCAGGTTTACTGTGCAATTTGCACCTTCATATTGACGATGAAACACAGAAATTGCATCCAAATTGAATACAAAAGGCACAATGTCGACTAAAGTACAAGAGGATTGACACTCTCACTTTCTACGATTTGAACCTCTCCTGTGAGTCCAGTTTTAGATTCCGATGCTTCAGTTCAGGTTTACTGTATACCTAGCACCTTCTCATTGACGATGAAACACAGAAATTGCATCCGAATTTAATACAAAAGGGACAATGCCGACTTAAGTACAAGAGGGCTGACACTTTAATTTTCTATGTTTTGAACCTCTCCTGTGAGTCCAGTTTTATTTTCCGTTGCTTCACTTCAGGTTTACTGTATCCCTTGGACCTTCTTATTGACGATGAAATACAGAAATTGCATCCGAATTTAATACAAAAGGCACAATGCCGACTTAAGTAAAAGTGGACTGACACTCTCTCTTTCTATGATTTGAACCCCTCCTGTGAGTCCAATTTTAGATTCCGATGCTTCACTTCAGGTTTACTGTATACCTTGGACCTTCTTATTGACGATAAAACATAGAAATTATATCAGAATTAAATTCAAAAGGCACAATGCCGACTTAAGTACAAGAGGACTGACACTTTAACTCTCTGTGATTTGAACCTCTCCTGTGAGTCCAGTTTTAGACTCCGATGCTTCACTTCAGGTTTACTGTACACCTTGCACCTTCTTATTGACGATGAAACACAGAAATTCCATCCGAATTGAATACAAAATTCACAATGCCGACTTAAGTACAAGAGGACTGACACTCTCACTTTCTATGATTTGAACTTCTCCTGTGAGTCCAGTTTTAGATTCCAGTGGTTCACTTCAGGTTTACTGTATACCTTGCAGCTTCCTATTGACGATGAAACACAGAAATTGCATCCGAATTTAGTACAAAAGGCACAATGCCGATTTAAGTACAAGAGGACTGACTCTCTCACTTTATTCGATTTGAACCTCTCCTGTGAGTCCAGTTTTAGATTCCGATGCTTCACTTCAGGTTTACTGTATACCATGTACCCTCTTATTAACGATGAAACACAGAAATTACATCCGAATTTAATACAAATGGCACAATGCCGACTTAAGTACAAGAGGACTGACACTCTCACTTTCTACGATTTGAACCTCACCTGTGAGTCCAGTTTTAGATTCCGATGCTTCACTTCAGGTTTTATGTATACCTTGGAACTTCTTATTGACGATTAAACACAGAAATTGCATCCAAATTTAATACAAAAGGCACATTGCCGAGTTAAGTAACAGAGGACTGACACTCTCACTTTCTATGATTTGAACCTCTCCTGTGAGTCCAGTTTTTGAATCCGATGCTTCACTTCAGGTTTACTGTATACCTTGGACCTTCTTGTTGACGATGAAACATAGAAATTGCATCCGAATTCAATACAAAAATCACAATGCCGACGTAAGCACAATAGGACAGACACTCTCGCTTTCTATGATTTGAACCTCTCCTGTGAGTCCAATTTTAGATTCCGATGCTTCAATTCAGGTCTACTGTATCCCTTGAACCTTCTTATTGACGATGAAACCCAGAGTTTGCATCCGAATTTAATAAAAAAGGCACAATGCCGACTTTCACTTCAGGTTTACTGTATTCCTTGGACCTTCTTATTGACGATGAAATACAGAAATTGCATCTGAATTTAATACAAAAGGCACAATGCCGACTTAGGTACAAGAGGACTGACACTCTCACTTTCAATGATTTGAACCTCTCCTGTGAGTCCAGTTTTAGATTCAGATGCTTCACTTCAGGATTATGGTATGCCTTGCACCTTCCTATTGAAGATGAAATACAGAAATTGCATCCAAATTTAGTACGAAAGGCATAATGCCGATTTAAGTACAAGAGGACGGACACTCTCACTTTATACGATTTAAACCTCTCCTGTGAGTCTAGGTTTGGATTCCGATGCTTCACTTCAGGTTTACTGTATACCTTGCACCTTCCTATAGACGATAAAACACAGAAATTGCATCTGAATTTAATACAAAATGCACAATGCCGACTGAAGTACAGGAGGACTGACACTCTCACTTTCTACGATTTGAACCTCTCCTGTGAGTCCAGTTTTAGTTTCCGATGCTTCACTTCAGGTTTACTGTATATCTTGCACCTTCTTATTGACTATGAAACACAGAAATTGCATCCCAATTTAATACAAAAGGCACAATGCTGACTTAAGTACAAGAGGACTGACACTCTCACTTTCTACGATTTGAACCTCTCCTGTGAGCCCAGTTTTAGATTCCGATGCTTCACTTCAGGTTTACTGTGCACCTTGCACCTTCATATTGACATTGAAACACAGAAATTGCATCCAAATTGAATACAAAAGACACAATGTCGACTAAAGTAAAAGAGGATTGACACTCTCACTTTCTACGATTTGAACCTCTCCTGTGAGACCAGTTTTAGATTCCGATGCTTCACTTCAGGTTTACTGTATACCTTGCACCTTCTTATTGACGATGAAACACAGAAATCGCATCCTAATTGAATACAAAAGACACAATGCCGACTTACGTACAAGAGGACTGACACTCTCACTTACTACGATTTGAACCTCTCCTGTGAGTCCAGTTTTAGATTCCGACGCTTCACTTCAGGTTTACTGTATACCTTGCACCTTCTTATTAACGATGAAACACAGAAATTGCATCCGAATTTAATACAAAAGGGACAATGCCGACTTAAGTACAAGAGGGCTGACACTCTAACTTTCTATGTTTTGAACCTCTCCTGTGAGTCCAGTTTTAGATTCCGTTGCTTCACTTCAGGTTTACTGTATCCCTTGGGCCTTCTTATTGACGATGAAACACAGAAATTGCATCCGAATTTAATTCAAAAGGCACAATGCCGACTTAAGTAAAAGAGGACTTACACTCTAACTTTCTATGATTTGAACCTCTCCTGTGAGTCCAGTTTTAGATTCCGATGCTTCACTTCAGGTTGTCTGTATACCTTGGACCTTCTTATTGACGATGAAACACAGAAATTGCATCCGAACTCAATACAAAAATCACAATGCCGACTTAACTACAAGAGGACTGACACTCTCACTTTCTACGATTTGAACCTCTCCTGTGAGTACAGTTTTAGATTCCGATGCTTCACTTCAGGTTTAATGTATACCTTGGACCTTCTTTTTGACGATTACACACAGAAATTGCATCCGAATTTAATACAAAAGGCACATTGCCGAGTTAAGTAACAGAGGACTGACACTTTCACTTTCTATGATTTGAACCTCTCCTGTGAGTCCAGTTTTTGAATCCGATGCTTCACTTCAGGTTAACTGTATACCTTGGACCTTCTTATTGACGATGAAACACAGAAATTGCATCCGAATTCAATACAAAAATCACAATACCTGCTTATGCACAAGAGGACAGACATTCTCACTTTCTATGATTTGAACCTCTCCTGTGAGTCCAGTTTTAGATTCCGATGCTTCAATTCAGGTCTACTGTATCCCTTGGACCTTCTTATTGACGATGAAACACAGAGTTTGCATCCGAATTTAATAAAAAAGGCACAATGCCGACTTCAACTTCAGGATTACTGTATTCCTTGGACCTTCTTACTGACGATGAGACACAGAAATTGTATCCGAATTTAATACAAAAGGCAGAATGCCGACTTAAATACCAGAGGACCGACACTCTTAATGTCTCCGCTTTGAACCTCTCCTGAGAGTCCACTTTTAGATTCCGTTGCTTCAATTGAGGTTTACAGTATCCCTTGGTTCCTCTTATTGACGATGAAACACAGAAATTGCATCCGAATTTAATAGAAAAGGCACAATGCCGACTTAAGTACAAGAGGACTGACACTCTAACTTTCTATGATTTGAGCCTCTCCTGTGAGTCCAGTTTTAGATTCCGATGCTTCACTTCAGGTTTACTGTATCCCTTGGACCTCCTTATTGACGATGAAACACATAAATTACATCCGAATTTAATACAAAATGCACAATGCCGACTTAAGTAAGAGAGGACTGTTACTCTCACTTTCTATGGTTTGAACTTCTCCTGTGAGTATAGTTTTAGATTCCGATGCGTCACTTCAGGTCTACCGTATACCTTGCACCTTCTTATTGACGATGAAACATAGAAATTGTATCGGAATTTAATGCAAAAGGCACAATGCCGACGTAAGTACAAGAGGACTGACACTCTAAGTTTCTATGATTTGAACCTCTCCTGTGAGTCCAGTTTTAGATTCCGATGCTTAACTTCAGGTTTACAGTATCCCTTGGACCTTCTTATTGACGATGAAATATAGAAATTGCATCCGAATTTAATACAAAAGGCACAATGCCGACTTAAGTACAAGAAGTTTGACACTCTCACTTTCAATGATTTGAACCTCTCCTGTGAGTCCAGTTTTAGATTCCGATGCTTCACTTCAGGATTATGGTATACCTTGCACCTACCTATTGAAGATGAAACACAGAAATTGCATCCGAATTTAGTACAAAAGGCATAATGCCGATTTAAGTACAAGAGGACGGACACTCTCACTTTATACGATTTGAACCTCTCCTGTGAGTCAGGGTTTAGATTCCGATGCTTCACTTCAGGTTTACTGTATACCTTGCACCTTCTTATTGACGATGAAACCCAGAAATTGCATCCGAATTTAATACAAAATGCACAATGCGGACTTAAGTACAGGAGGACTGACACTCTCACTTTCTACGATTTGAACCTCTCCTGTGAGTCCACTTTTAGATTCCGATGCTTCACTTCAGGTTTACTGTGCACCTTGCACCTTCTTATTGACGATGTAACACAGAAATTGCATCCAAATTTAATACAAAAGGCACAATGTCGACTAAAGTACAAGAGGATTGACACTCTCACTTTCTACGATTTGAACCTCTCCTGTGAGTCCAGTTTTGGATTCCGATGGTTCACTTCAGGTTTACTGTATACCTTGCACCTTCATATTTACGATGAAACACAGAAATTGCATCCGAATTCAATACAAAAATCACAATGCCGACTTATGCACAAGAGGACAGACACTCTCACTGTCTATGATTTGAACCTCTCCTGTGAGTCCAGTTTTAGATTCCGATGCTTCAATTCAGGTCTACTGTATCCCTTGGACCTTCTTATTGACGATGAAACACAGAGTTTGCATCCGAATTTAATAAAAAAGGCACAATGCCGATTTCCACTTCAGGTTTACTGTATTCCTTGGACCTTCTTATTGACGAAGAAACACAGAAATTGCATCCGAATTTAATACAAAAGGCACAATGCCGACTTAAGTAAAAGAGGACTGACACTCTCACTTTCTTTGATTTGAACCTCTCCTGTGAGTCCAGTTTTAGATTCCGATGCTTCACTTCAGGTTTACTGTGCACCTTGCACCTTCTTACTGACGATGAAACACAGAAATTGCATCCAAATTGAATACAAAAGGTACAATGTCGACTAAAGTACAAGAGGATTGACACTCTCACTTTCTACGATTTGAACCTCTCCTGTGAGTCCAGTTTTAGATTCCGATGGTTCACTTCAGGTTTACTGTATACCTTGCACTTTCTTGTTGACGATGAAACAAAGAAATTGCATCTGAATTTAATACAAAAGGCACAATGCCGACTTAAGTACAAGAGGACTGACACTCTCACTTTCTACGATTTGACCCTCTCCTGTGAGTCCAGTTTTAGGTTCCGATGCTTCACTTCAGGTTTACTGTATACCTTGCACGTTCTTATTGACGATGAAACATAAAAATTGCATCGGAATTTAATGCAAAAGGCACAATGCCGACATAAGTACAAGAGGACTGACAATCTAACTTCCTATGATTTGAACCTCTCCTGTGAGTCCAGTTTTAGATTCCTTAGCTTCACTTCAGGTTTACCGTATCCCTTGGACCCTCTTATTGACGATGAAATATAGAAATTGCATCCGAATTTAATACAAAAGGCACAAAGCAGACTTAACTACAAGAGGACTGACACTCTCACTTTCAATGATTTGAACCTCTCCTGTGAGTCCAGTTTTAGATTCCGATGCTTCACTTCAGGATTATGCTATACCGTGCACCTTCCTATTGAAGATGAAACACAGAAATTGCATCCGAAATTAGTACAAAAGGCAGAATGCCGATTTAAGTACAAGAGGACGGACACTCTCACTTTATACGATTTGAACCTCTCCTGTGAGTCCAGGTTTAGATTCCGATTCTTCACTACAGGGTTACTGTATACCATGCACCTTCTTCTTGACGATGAAACAAAGAAATTGCATCCGAATTTAATACAAAAGCACAATGCCGACTTAAGTACAAGAGGACTGGCACTCTCACTTTCTACGATTTGAACCTCTCCTGTGAGTCCAGTTTTAGATTCCGTTGCTTCACTTCAGGTTTACTGTATCCCTTGGGCCTTCTTATTGACGATGAAACACAGAAATTGCATCCGAATTTAATTCAAAAGGCACAATGCCAACTTAAGTAAAAGAGGACTTACACTCTCACTTTCTATGATTTGAACCTCTCCTGTGAGTCCAGTTTTAGATTCCGATGCTTCACTTCAGGTTTACTGTATACCTTGGACCTTCTTATTGACGATGAAATATAGAAATTGCTTCCTAACTCAATACAAAAATCACAATGCCGACTTATGCACAAGAGGACAGACACTCTCACTTTCTATGATTTGAACCTCTCCTGTGAGTCCAGTTTTAGATTCCGATGCTTCAATTCAGGTCTACTGTATCCCTTGGACCTTCGTATTGACGATGAAACACAGAGTTTGCATCCGAATTTAATAAAAAAGGCACAATGCCGACATAAGTACAAGAGGACTGACAATCTAACTTCCAATGATTTGAACCTCTCCTGTGAGTCCAGTTTTAGATTCCTTAGCTTCACTTCAGGTTTACTGTATCCCTTGGACCCTCTTATTGACGATGAAATATAGAAATTGCATCCGAATTTAATACAAAAGGCACAAAGCAGACTTAAGTACAAGAGGACTGACACTCTCACTTTCAATGATTTGAACCTCTCCTGTGAGTCCAGTTTTAGATTCCGATGCTTCACTTCAGGATTATGCTATACCGTGCACCTTCCTATTGAAGATGAAACACAGAAATTGCATCCGAATTTAGTACAAAAGGCAGAATGCCGATTTAAGTACAAGAGGACGGACACTCTCACTTTATACGATTTGAACCTCTCCTGTGAGTCCAGGTTTAGATTCCGATTCTTCACTACAGGGTTACTGTATACCATGCACCTTCTTCTTGACGATGAAACAAAGAAATTGCATCCGAATTTAATACAAAAGCACAATGCCGACTTAAGTACAAGAGGACTGGCACTCTCACTTTCTACGATTTGAACCTCTCCTGTGAGTCCAGTTTTAGATTCCGATGCTTAACTTCAGGTTTACTGTATCCCTTGGACCTTCTTATTGACGAAGAAACACAGAAATTGCATCAGAATTTAATACAAAAGGCACAATGCCGAATTAAGTACAAGTGGACTGACACTCTCACTTTCAATGATTTGAATCTCTCCTGTGAGTCCAGTTTTAGATTCCGATGCTTCACTTCAGGTTTACTGTATACCTTGGACCTTCTTATTGACGATGAAATATAGAAATTGCATTATAACTCAATACAAAATTCACAATGCCGACTTATGCACAAGAGGACAGACACTCTCACTTTCTATGATTTGAACCTCTCCTGTGAGTCCAGTTTTAGATTCCGATGCTTGAATTCAGGTCTACTGTATCCCTTGGACCTTCTTATTGACGATGAAACACAGAGTTTGCATCCGAATTTAATAAAAAAGGCACAATGCCGACTTCCACTTCAGGTTTACTGTATTCCTTGGACCTTCTTATTGACGAAGAAACATAGAAATTGCATCCGAATTTAACACAAAATGCACAATGCCGACTTAAGTAAAAGTGGACTGACACTCTCACTTTCTGTGATTTGAACCTCTCCTGTGAGTCCAGTTTTAGATTCCGATGCTTCACTTCAGGTTTACTGTGCACCTTACACCTTCTTATTGACGATGAAACACAGAAATTGCATCCAAATTGAATACAAAAGGCATAATGTCGACTTAAGTACAAGAGGATTGACACTCTCACTTTCTACGATTTGAACCTCTCCTGTGAGTACAGTTTTAGATTCCGATGCTCCACTTCAGGTTTAATGTATACCGTGGACCTTCTTATTGACGATTAAACACAGAAATTGCATCCGAGTTTAATACAAAAGGCACATTGCCGAGTAAAGTATCAGAGGACTGACACTCTCACTTTCTATGATTTGAACCTCTCCTGTGAGTCCAGTTTTTGAATCCGATGCTTCACTTCAGGTTTACTGTATACCTTGGACCTTCTTATTGACGATGAAACACAGAAATTGCATCCGAATTCAATACAAAAATCACAATGCCGACTTATGCACAAGAGGATAGACACTCTCACTTTCTATGATTTGAACCTCTCCTGTGAGTCCAGTTTTAGATTCCGATGCTTCAATTCAGGTCTACTGTATCCCTTGGACCTTCTTATTGACGATGAAACACAGAGTTTGCATCCGAATTTAATAAAAAAGGCACAATGCCGACTTCCACTTCAGGTTTACTGTATTCCTTGGACCTTCTTATTAACGAAGAAACACAGAAATTGCATCCGAATTTAATACAAAAGGCACAATGCCGACTTAAGTAAAGGAGGACTGACACTCTCACTTTCTACGATTTGAACCTCTCCTGTGAGTCCAGTTTTAGATTCCGATGGTTCACTTCTGTTTTACTGTATACCTTGCACCTTCTTGTTGACGATGAAACAAAGAAATTGCATCCGAATTTAATACAAAAGGCACAATGCCGACTTAAGTACAAGAGGACTGACACTCTCACTTTCTACGATTTGACCCTCTCCTGTGAGTCCAGTTTTAGGATCCGATGCTTCACTTCAGGTTTACTGTATACCTTGAACCTTCTTGTTGACGATGAAACAAAGAAATTGCATCCGAAATTAATACAAAAGGCACAATGCCGACTTAAGTACAAGAGGACTGACACTCTCACTTTCTACGATTTGACCCTCTCCTGTGAGTCCAGTTTTAGGTTCCGATGCTTCACTTCAGGTTTACTGTATACCTTGCACCTTCTTATGGACGATGAAACATAGAAATTGCATCGGAATTTAATGCAAAAGGCACAATGCCGACATAAGTACAAGAGGACTGACACTCTAACTTTCTATGATTTGAACCTCTCCTCTGAGTCCAGTTTTAGATTCCGATGCTTCACGTCAGGTTTACTGTATCCCTTGGACCTTCTTATTGACGATGAAATATAGAAATTGCATCCGAATTTAATACAAAAGTCACAATGCAGACTTAAGTACAAGAGGACTGACACTCTCACTTTCAATGATTTGAACCTCTCCTGTGAGTCCAGTTTTAGATTCCGATGCTTCACTTCAGGATTATGCTATACCGTGCACCTTCCTATTGATGATGAAACACAGAAATTGCATCCGAATTTAGTACAAAAGGCATAATGCCGATTTAAGTACAAGAGGACGGACACTTTCACTTTATACGATTTGAACCTCTCCTGTGAGTCCAGGTTTTGATTCCGATGCTTCACTACAGAGTTACTGTATACCTTGCACCTTCTTCTTGACGATGAAACAAAGAAATTGCATCCGAATTTAATACAAACGGCACAATGCCGACTTAAGTACAAGAGGACTGACACTCTCACTTTCTACGATTTGAACCTCTCCTGTGAGTCCAGTTTTAGGTTCCGATGCATCACTTCAGGTTTACTGTATACATTGCACCTTCTTATTGACGATGAAACACAGAAATTCCATCCGAATTTAATACAAAAGACACAATGACGACTTACGTACAAGAGGACTGACACTCTCACTTTCTACGATTTGAACCTCTCCTGTGAGTCCAGTTTTAGATTCCGATGCTTCACTTCAGGTTTACTGTATACCTTGCACCTTCTTATTGACGATGAAACACAGAAATTGCATCCGAATTTAATACAAAAGACACAATGCCGACTTACGTACAAGAGGACTGACACTCTCACTTTCTACGATTTGAACCTCTCCTGTGAGTCCAGTTTTAGATTCCGATGCTTCACTTCAGGTTTACTGTATCCCTTGTGCCTTCTTATTGACGATGAAACACAGAAATTGCATCCGAATTTAATTCAAAAGGCACAATGCCGACTTAAGTAAAAGAGTACTTACACTCTCACTATCTATGATTTGAACCTCTCCTGTGAGTCCAGTTTTATATTCCGATGCTTCACTTCAGGTTTACTGTATACCCTGCACCTTCTTATTGACGATGAAACACAGAAATTGCATCCGAACTCAATACAAAAATCACATTGCCGACTTAACTACAAGAGGACTGACACTCTCACTTTTTACGATTTGAACCTCTCCTGTGAGTCCAGTTTTTGATTCCGATGCTTCACTTCAGGTTTACTGTATACCTTGCACCTTCTTCTTGACGATGAAACACAGAAATTGCATCCGAATTTAATACAAAAAGCACAATGCCGACTTAAGTACAAGAGGACTGACACCCTAACTTTCTACGATTTGAACCTCTCCTGTAAGTCCAGTTTTAGATTCCGATGCTTCACTTCAGGTTTACTGTATCCCTTGGACCTTCTTATTGGCGAAGAAACACAGAAATTGCATCCGAATTTAATACAAAAGGCACAATGCCGAATTAAGTACAAGAGGACTGACACTCTCACTTTCAATGATTTGAATCTCTCCTGTGAGTCCAGTTTTAGATTCCGATGCTTCACTTCAGGATTATGCTATACCGTGCACCTTCCTATTGAAGATGAAACACAGAAATTGCATTCGAATTTAGCACAAAAGGCATAATGCCGATTTAAGTACAAGAGGACGGACACTCTCACTTTTTACGATTTGAACCTCTCCTGTGAGTCCAGGTTTAGATTCCGATGCTTCACTACAGGGTTACTGAATACCTTGCACCTTCTTCTTGACGATGAAACAAAGACATTGCATCCGAATTTAATACAAAAGGCACAATGCCGACTTAAGTACAAGATGACTGACACTCTCTCTTTCTACGATTTGAACCTCTCCTGTGAGTCCAGTTTTAGGTTCCGATGCTTCACTTCAGGTTTACTGAATACATTGCACCTTCTTATTCACGATGAAACACAGAAATTGCATCCGAATTTAATACAAAAGACACAATGCCGACTTACGTACAAGAGGACTGACACTCTCACTTTCTACGATTTGAACCTCTCCTGTGAGTGAAGTTTTAGATTCCGATGCTTCACTTCAGGTTTACTGTATACCTTGCACCTTCTAATTGGCGATGAAACACAGATATGGCATCCGAATTTAACACAAAAGGGACAATGCCGACTTAAGTACAAGAGGACTGACACTCTAATTTTCTATGTTTTGAACCTCTCCTGTGAGTCCAGTTTTAGATTCCGTTGCTTCACTTCAGGTTTACTGTATCCCTTGGGCCTTCTTATAAACGATGAAACACAGAAATTGCATCCGAATTTAATTCAAAAGGCACAATGCCGACTTAAGTAAAAGAGGACTTACACTCTCACTTTCTATGATTTGAACCTCTCCTGTGAGTCCAGTTTTATATTCCGATGCTTCACTTCAGGTTTACTGTATACCTTGCACCTTCTTATTGACGATCAAACACAGAAATTGCATCCTCACTCAATACAAAAATCACAATGCCGACTTAACTACAAGAGGACTGACACTCTCACTTTCTACGATTTGAACCTCTCCTGTGAGTCCAGTTTTAGATTCCGATGCTTAACTTCAGGTTTACTGTATCCCTTGGACCTTCTTATTGACGAAGAAACACAGAAATTGCATCAGAATTTAATACAAAAATCACAATGCCGACATATGCACAAGAGGACAGACACTCTCACTTTCTATGATTTGAACCTCTCCTGTGAGTCCAGTTTTAGATTCCGATGCTTCAATTCAGGTCTACTGTATCTCTTGGACCTTCTTATTGACGATGAAACACAGAGTTTGCATCCGAATTTAATAAAAAAGGCACAATGCCGACTTCCAATTCAGGTTTACTGTATTCCTTGGACCTTGTTATTGACGAAGAAACACAGAAATTGCATCCGAATTTAATACAAAAGGCACAATGCCGACTTTAGTAAAAGAGGACTGACACTCTCACTTTCTGTGATTTGAATCTCTCCTGTGAGTCCAGTTTTAGATTCCGATGCTTCACTTCAGGTTTACTGTGCACCTTACACCTTCTTATTGACGATGAAACACAGAAATTGCATCCAAATTGAATTCAAAAGGCACAATGTCGACTAAAGTACAAGAGGATTGACACTCTCACCTTCTACGATTTGAACCTCTCCTGTGAGTACAGTTTTCGATTCCGATGCTTCACTTCAGGTTTAATGTATACCGTGGACCTTCTTATTGACGAATAAACACAGAAATTGCATCCGAATTTTATACAAAAGGCACAATGTCGACTAAAGTACAAGAGGATTGACACTCTCACTTTCTACGATATGAACCTCTCCTGTGAGTCCAGTTTTAGATTCCGATGGTTCACTTCAGGTTTACTGTATACCTTGCACCTTCTTGTTGACGATGAAACAAAGAAATTGCATCCGAATTTAATAGAAAAGGTACAATGCCGACTTAAGTACAAGAGGACTGACACTCTCACTTTCTACGATTTGACCCTCTCCTGTGAGTCCAGTTTTAGGTTCCGATGCTTCACTTCAGGTTTACTGTATACCTTGCACCTTCTTATTGACGATGAAACATAGAAATTGCATCGGAATTTAATGCAAAAAGCACAATGCCGACATAAGTACAAGAGGACTGACACTCTAACTTTCTATGATTTGAACCTCTCCTCTGAGTCCAGTTTTAGATTCCGATGCTTCACTTCAGGTTTACTGTATCCCTTGGACCTTCTTATTGACGATGAAATATAGAAATTGCATCCGAATTTAATACAAAAGGCACAATGCAGACGTAAGTACAAGAGGACTGACACTCTCACTTTCAATGATTTGAACCTCTCCTGTGAGTCCAGTTTTAGATTCCGATGCTTCACTTCAGGATTATACTATACCGTGCACCTTCCTATTGAAGATGAAACACAGAAATTGCATCAGAATTTAGTACAAAAGGCGTAATGCCGATTTAAGTACAAGAGGACGGACACTCTCACTTTATACGATTTGAACCTCTCCTGTGAGTCCAGGTTAAGATTCCGATGCTTCACTACAGGGTTACTGTATACCTTGCACCTTCTTCTTGACGATGAAACAAAGAAATTGCATCCGAATTTAATACAAAAGGCACAATGCCGACTAAAGTACAAGAGGACTGACACTCTCACTTTCTACGATTTGAACCTCTCCTGTGAGTCCAGTTTTAGGTTCCGATGCTTCACTTCAGGTTTACTGTATACATTGCACCTTCTTATTGACGATGAAACACAGAAATTGCATCCGAATTTAATACAAAAGACACAATGCCGACTTACGTACAAGAGGACTGACACTCTCACTTTCTACGATTTGAACCTCTCCTGTGAGTCCAGTTTTAGATTCCGATGCTTCACTTCAGGTTTACTGTATACCTTGCACCTTCTAATTGACGATGAAACACAGAAATTGCATCCGAATTTAATACAAAACGGACAATGCCGACTTAAGTACAATAGGACTGACACTCTAACTTTCTATGTTTTGAACCTCTCCTGTGAGTCCAGTTTTAGATTCCGTTGCTTCACTTCAGGTTTACTGTATCCCTTGTGCCTTCTTATTGACGATGAAACACAGAAATTGCATCCGAATTTAATTCAAAAGGCACAATGCCGACTTAAGTAAAAGAGTACTTACACTCTCACTTTCTATGATTTGAACCTCTCCTGTGAGTCCAGTTTTATATTCCGATGCTTCACTTCAGGTTTACTGTATACCTTGCACCTTCTTATTGACGATGAAACACAGAAATTGCATCCGAACTCAATACAAAAATCACATTGCCGACTTAACTACAAGAGGACTGACACTCTCACTTTTTACGATTTGAACCTCTCCTGTGAGTCCAGTTTTAGATTCCGATGCTTCACTTCAGGTTTACTGTATACCTTGCACCTTCTTCTTGACGATGAAACACAGAAATTGCATCCGAATTTAATACAAAAGGCACAATGCCGACTTAAGTACAAGAGAACTGACACCCTGACTTTCTATGATTTGAACCTCTCCTGTAAGTCCAGTTTTAGATTCCGATGCTTCACTTCAGGTTTACTGTATCCCTTGGACCTTCTTATTGACGAAGAAACACAGAAATTGCATCCGAATTTAATACAAAAGGCACAATGCCGAATTAAGTACAAGAGGACTGACACTCTCACTTTCAATGATTTGAATCTCTCCTGTCAGTCCAGTTTTAGATTCCGATGCTTCACTTCAGGATTATGCTATACCGTGCACCTTCCTATTGAAGATGAAACACAGAAATTGCATTCGAATTTAGTACAAAAGGCATAATGCCGATTTAAGTACAAGAGCACGGACACTCTCACTTTTTACGATTTGAACCTCTCCTGTGAGTCCAGGTTTAGATTCCGATGCTTCACTACAGGGTTACTGAATACCTTGCACCTTCTTCTTGACGATGAAACAAAGAAATTGCATCCATATTTAATACAAAAGGCACAATGCCGACTTAAGTATAAGAGGACTGACACTCTCACTTTCAATGATTTGAATCTCTGCTGTGAGACCAGTTTTAGATTCCAATGCTTCTCTTCAGGTTTACTGTATACCTTGGACCTTCTTATTGACGATGAAATATAGAAATTGCATCCTAACTCAATACAAAAATCACAATGCCGACATAGACACAAGAGGACAGACACTCTCACTTTCTATGATTTGAACCTCTCCTGTGAGTCCAGTTTTAGATTCCGATGCTGTAATTCAGGTCTACTGTATCCCTTGGACCTTCTTATTGACGATGAAACACAGAGTTTGCATCCGAATTTAATAAAAAAGGCACAATGCCGACTTCCACTTCATGTTTAATGTATTCCTTGGACCTTCTTATTGACGAAGAAACACAGAAATTGCATCCGAATTTAATACAAAAGGCACAATGCCGACTTAAGTAAAAGAGGACTGACACTCTCACTTTCTGTGATTTGAACCTCTCCTGTGAGTCCACTTTTAGATTCCGATGCTTCACTTCAGGTTTACTGTGCAACTTACACCTTCTTATTGACGATGAAACACAGAAATTGCATCCAAATTGAATACAAAAGGCACAATGTCGACTAAAGTACAAGAGGATTGACACTCTCACGTTTAACGATTTGAACCTCTCCTGTGAGTACAGTTTCGATTCCGATGCTTCACTTCAGGTTTAATGTATACCGTGGACCTTCTTATTGACGATTAAACACAGAAAGTGCATCCGAATTTAATACAGAAGGCACATTGCCGAGTTAAGTAACAGAGGACAGACACTCTCACTTTCTATGATTTGAACCTCTCTCCGTGAGTCCAGTTTTGAATCCGATGCTTCACTTCAGGTTTACTGTATACCTTTGACCTTCTTATTGACGATGAAACACAGAAATTGCATCCGAATTCAATACAAAAATCACAATGCCGACTTATGCACAAGAGGACAGACACTCTCACTTTCTATGATTTGAACCTCTCCTGTGTGTCCAGTTGTAGATTCCGATGCTTCAATTCAGGTCTACTGTATCCCTAGGACCTTCTTATTGACGATGAAACACAGAGTTTGCATCCGAATTTAATAAAAAAGGCACAATGCCGACTTCCACTTCAGGTTTACTGTATTCCTTGGACCTACTTATTGACGAAGAAACACAGAAATTGCATCCGAATTTAATACAAAAGGCACAATGCCGACTTAAGTAAAAGAGGACTGACACTCTCACTTTCTGTGATTTGAACCTCTCCTGTGAGTCCAGTTTTAGATACCGATGCTTCATTTCAGGTTTACTGTGCCCCTTGCACCTTCTTACTGACGATGAAACAAAGAAATTGCATCCGAATTTAATACAAAAGGCACAATGCCGACTTAAGTACAAGAGGACTGACACTCTCACTTTCTACAATTTGACCCTCTCCTGTGAGTCCAGTTTTAGGTTCCGATGCTTCCCTTCAGGTTTACTGTATACCTTGCACCTTCTTATTGACGATGAAACATAGAAATTGCATCGGAATATAATGCAAAAGGCACAATGCCGACATAAGTACAAGAGGACTGACACTCTAACTTTCTATGATTTGAACCTCTCCTCTGAGTCCAGTTCTAGGTTCCGATGCTTCACTTCAGGTTTACTGTATACATTGCACTTTCTTATTGACGATGAAACACAGAAATTGCATCCGAATTTAATACAAAAGACACAATGCCGACTTACGTACAAGAGCACTGACACTATCACTTTCTACGATTTGAACCTCTCCTGTGAGTCCAGTTTTAGATTCCGATGCTTCATTTTAGGTTTACTGTGCACCTTGCACCTTCTTACTGACGATGAAACACCGAAATTGCATCCAAATTGAATACAAAAAGCACAATGTCGACTAAAGTACGAGAAGATTGACACTCTCACTTAATACGATTTGAACCGCTCCTGTGAGTCCAGTTTTAGGTTCCGATGCTTCCCTTCAGGTTTACTGTATACCTTGCACCTTCTTATTGACGATGAAACATAGAAATTTCATCGGAATATAATGCAAAGGCACAATGCCGACATAAGTACAAGAGGACTGACACTCTAACTTTCTATGATTTGAACCTCTCCTCTGAGTCCAGTTTTAGATTCCGATGCTTCACTTCAGGTTTACTGTATCCCTTGGACCTTCTTATTGACGATGAAATATAGAAATTGCATCTGAATTTAATACAAAAGGCACAATGCAGACTTAAGTACAAGAGGACTGACACTCTCACTTTCAATGATTTGAACCTCTCCTGTGAGTCCAGTTTTAGATTCCGATGCTTCACTTCATGATTATGCTATACCGTGCACCTTCCTAATGATGAAACACAGAAATTGCATCCGAATTTAGTACAAAAGGCAGAATGCCGATTTAAGTACAAGAGGACGGACACTCTCACTTTATACGATTTGAACCTCTCCTGTGAGTCCAGGTTTAGATTCCGATTCTTCACTACAGGGTTACTGTATACCATGCACCTTCTTCTTGACGATGAAACAAAGAAATTGCATCCGAATTTAATACAAAAGCACAAAGCCGACTTAAGTACAAGAGGACTGGCACTCTCACTTTCTACGATTTGAACCTCTCCTGTGAGTCCAGTTTTAGATTCCGTTGCTTCACTTCAGGTTTACTGTATCCCTTGGGCCTTCTTATTGACGATGAAACACAGAAATTGCATCCGAATTTAATTCAAAAGGCACAATGCCAACTTAAGTAAAAGAGGACTTACACTCTCACTTTCTATGATTTGAACCTCTCCTGTGAGTCCAGTTTTAGATTCCGATGCTTCACTTCAGGTTTACTGTATACCTTGGACCTTCTTATTGACGATGAAATATAGAAATTGCATCCTAACTCAATACAAAAATCACAATGCCGACTTATGCACAAGAGGACAGACACTCTCACTTTCTATGATTTGAACCTCTCCTGTGAGTCCAGTTTTAGATTCCGATGCTTCAATTCAGGTCTACTGTATCCCTTGGCCCTTCGTATTGACGATGAAACACAGAGTTTGCATCCGAATTTAATAAAAAAGGCACAATGCCGACTTCCACTTCAGGTTTACTGTATTCCTTGGACCTTCTTATTGACGAAGAAACACAGAAATTGCATCTGAATTTAATACAAAAGGCACAATGCCGACTTAAGTAAAAGAGGACTGACACTCTCACTTTCTTTGATTTGAACATCTCCTGTGAGTCCAGTTTTAGATTCCGATGCTTAACTTCAGGTTTACTGTGCACCTTGCACCTTCTTATTGACGATGAAACACAGAAATTGCATACAAATTGAATACAAAAGGCACAATGTCGACTAAAGTACAAGAGGATTGACACTCTCACTTTCTACGATTTGAACCTCTCCTGTGAGTACAGTATTAGATTCCGATGCTTCACTTCAGGTTTAATGTATACCGTGGAATTTCTTATTGACGATTAAACACAGAAATTGCATCCGAATTTAATACAAAATGCACATTGCCGAGTTAAGTAACAGAGGACTGACACTCTCACTTTCTATGATTTGAACCTCTCCTGGGAGTCCAGTTTTTGAATCCGATGCTTCACTTCAGGTTTACTGTATACCTTTGACCTTCTTATTGACGATGAAACACAGAAATTGCATCCGAATTCAATACAAAAATCACAATGCCGACTTATGCACAAGAGGACAGACACTCTCACTGTCTATGATTTGAACCTCTCCTGTGAGTCCAGTTTTAGATTCCGATGCTTCAATTCAGGTCTACTGTATCCCTTGGACCTTCTTATTGACGATGAAACACAGAGTTTGCATCCGAATTTAATAAAAAAGGCACAATGCCGATTTCCACTTCAGGTTTACTGTATTCCTTGGACCTTCTTATTGACGAAGAAACACAGAAATTGCATCCGAATTTAATACAAAAGGCACAATGCCGACTTAAGTAAAAGAGGACTGACACTCTCACTTTCTTTGATTTGAACCTCTCCTGTGAGTCCAGTTTTAGATTCCGATGCTTCACTTCAGGTTTACTGTGCACCTTGCACCATCTTACTGACGATGAAACACAGAAATTGCATCCAAATTGAATACAAAAGGTACAATGTCGACTAAAGTACAAGAGGATTGACACTCTCACTTTCTACGATTTGAACCTCTCCTGTGAGTCCAGTTTTAGATTCCGATGGTTCACTTCAGGCTTACTGTATACCTTGCACTTTCTTGTTGACGATGAAACAAAGAAATTGCATCTGAATTTAATACAAAAGGCACAATGCCGACTTAAGTACAAGAGGACTGACACTCTCACTTTCTACGATTTGACCCTCTCCTGTGAGTCCAGTTTTAGGTTCCGATGCTTCACTTCAGGTTTACTGTATACCTTGCACCTTCTTATTGACGATGAAACATAAAAATTGCATCGGAATTTAATGCAAAAGGCACAATGCCGACATAAGTACAAGAGGACTGACAATCTAACTTCCAATGATTTGAACCTCTCCTGTGAGTCCAGTTTTAGATTCCTTAGCTTCACTTCAGGTTTACTGTATCCCTTGGACCCTCTTATTGACGATGAAATATAGAAATTGCATCCGAATTTAATACAAAAGGCACAAAGCAGACTTAAGTACAAGAGGACTGACACTCTCACTTTCAATGATTTGAACCTCTCCTGTGAGTCCAGTTTTAGATTCCGATGCTTCACTTCAGGATTATGCTATACCGTGCACCTTCCTATTGAAGATGAAACACAGAAATTGCATCCGAATTTAGTACAAAAGGCAGAATGCCGATTTAAGTACAAGAGGACGGACACTCTCACTTTATACGATTTGAACCTCTTCTGTGAGTCCAGGTTTAGATTCCGATTCTTCACTACAGGGTTACTGTATACCATGCACCTTCTTCTTGACGATGAAACAAAGAAATTGCATCCGAATTTAATACAAAAGCACAATGCCGACTTAAGTACAAGAGGACTGGCACTCTCACTTTCTACGATTTGAACCTCTCCTGTGAGTCCAGTTTTAGATTCCGATGCTTAACTTCAGGTTTACTGTATCCCTTGGACCTTCTTATTGACGAAGAAACACAGAAATTGCATCAGAATTTAATACAAAAGGCACAATGCCGAATTAAGTGCAAGTGGACTGACACTCTCACTTTCAATGATTTGAATCTCTCCTGTGAGTCCAGTTTTAGATTCCGATGCTTCACTTCAGGTATACTGTATACCTTGGACCTTCTTATTGACGATGAAATATAGAAATTGCATCCTAACTCAATACAAAATTCACAATGCCGACTTATGCACAAGAGGACAGACACTCTCACTTTCTATGATTTGAACCTCTCCTGTGAGTCCAGTTTTAGATTCCGATGCTTGAATTCAGGTCTACTGTATCCCTTGGACCTTCTTATTGACGATGAAACACAGAGTTTGCATCCGAATTTAATAAAAAAGGCACAATGCCGACTTCCACTTCAGGTTTACTGTATTCCTTGGACCTTCTTATTGACGAAGAAACATAGAAATTGCATCCGAATTTAACACAAAAGGCACAATGCCGACTTAAGTAAAAGTGGACTGACACTCTCACTTTCTGTGATTTGAACCTCTCCTGTGAGTCCAGTTTTAGATTCCGATGCTTGACTTCAGGTTTACTGTGCACCTTACACCTTCTTATTGACGATGAAACACAGAAATTGCATCCAAATTGAATACAAAAGGCATAACGTCGACTTAAGTACAAGAGGATTGACACTCTCACTTTCTACGATTTGAACCTCTCCTGTGAGTACAGTTTTAGATTCCGATGCTCCACTTCAGGTTTAATGTATACCGTGGACCTTCTTATTGACGATTAAACACAGAAATTGCATCCGAGTTTAATACAAAAGGCACATTGCCGAGTAAAGTATCAGAGGACTGACACTCTCACTTTCTATGATTTGAACCTCTCCTGTGAGTCCAGTTTTTGAATCCGATGCTTCACTTCAGGTTTACTGTATACCTTGGACCTTCTTATTGACGATGAAACACAGAAATTGCATCCGAATCCAATACAAAAATCACAATGCCGACTTATGCACAAGAGGATAGACACTCTCACTTTCTATGATTTGAACCTCTCCTGTGAGTCCAGTTTTAGATTCCGATGCTTCAATTCAGGTCTACTGTATCCCTTGGACCTTCTTATTGACGATGAAACACAGAGTTTGCATCCGAATTTAATAAAAAAGGCACAATGCCGACTTCCACTTCAGGTTTACTGTATTCCTTGGACCTTCTTATTGACGAAGAAACACAGAAATTGCATCCGAATTTAATACAAAAGGCAAAATGCCGACTTAAGTAAAGGAGGACTGACACTCTCACTTTCTACGATTTGAACCTCTCCTGTGAGTCCAGTTTTAGATTCCGATGGTTCACTTCTGTTTTACTGTATACCTTGCACCTTCTTGTTGACGATGAAACAAAGAAATTGCATCCGAATTTAATACAAAAGGCACAATGCCGACTTAAGTACAAGAGGACTGACACTCTCACTTTCTACGATTTGACCCTCTCCTGTGAGTCCAGTTTTAGGATCCGATGCTTCACTTCAGGTTTACTGTATACCTTGCACCTTCTTGTTGACGATGAAACAAAGAAATTGCATCCGAAATTAATACAAAAGGCACAATGCCGACTTAAGTACAAGAGGACTGACACTCTCACTTTCTACGATTTGACCCTCTCCTGTGAGTCCAGTTTTAGGTTCCGATGCTTCACTTCAGGTTTACTGTATACCTTGCACCTTCTTATGGACGATGAAACATAGAAATTGCATCGGAATTTAATGCAAAAGGCACAATGCCGACATAAGTACAAGAGGACTGACACTCTAACTTTCTATGATTTGAACCTCTCCTCTGAGTCCAGTTTTAGATTCCGATGCTTCACGTCAGGTTTACTGTATCCCTTGGACCTTCTTATTGACGATGAAATATAGAAATTGCATCCGAATTTAATACAAAAGGCACAATGCAGACTTAAGTACAAGAGGACTGACACTCTCACTTTCAATGATTTGAACCTCTCCTGTGAGTCCAGTTTTAGATTCCGATGCTTCACTTCAGGATTATGCTATACCGTGCACCTTCCTATTGAAGATGAAACACAGAAATTGCATCCGAATTTAGTACAAAAGGCATAATGCCGATTTAAGTACAAGAGGACGGACACTTTCACTTTATACGATTTGAACCTCTCCTGTGAGTCCAGGTTTTGATTCCGATGCTTCACTACAGAGTTACTGTATACCTTGCACCTTCTTCTTGACGATGAAACAAAGAAATTGCATCCGAATTTAATACAAACGGCACAATGCCGACTTAAGTACAAGAGGACTGACACTCTCACTTTCTACGATTTGAACCTCTTCTGTGAGTCCAGTTTTAGGTTCCGATGCATCACTTCAGGTTTACTGTATACATTGCACCTTCTTATTGACGATGAAAAACAGAAATTCCATCCGAATTTAATACAAAAGACACAATGACGACTTACGTACAAGAGGACTGACACTCTCACTTTCTACGATTTGAACCTCTCCTGTGAGTCCAGTTTTAGATTCCGATGCTTCACTTCAGGTTTACTGTATACCTTGCACCTTCTTATTGACGATGAAACACAGAAATTGCATCCGAATTTAATACAAAAGACACAATGCCGACTTACGTACAAGAGGACTGACACTCTCACTTTCTACGATTTGAACCTCTCCTGTGAGTCCAGTTTTAGATTCCGATGCTTCACTTCAGGTTTACTGTATCCCTTGTGCCTTCTTATTGACGATGAAACACAGAAATTGCATCCGAATTTAATTCAAAAGGCACAATGCCGACTTAAGTAAAAGAGTACTTACACTATCACTTTCTATGATTTGAACCTCTCCTGTGAGTCCAGTTTTAGATTCCGATGCTTCACTTCAGGTTTACTGTATACCTTGCACCTTCTTCTTGACGATGAAACACAGAAATTGCATCCGAATTTAATACAAAAGGCACAATGCCGACTTAAGTACAAGAGGACTGACACCCTAACTTTCTACGATTTGAACCTCTCCTGTAAGTCCAGTTTTAGATTCCGATGCTTCACTTCAGGTTTACTGTATCCCTTGGACCTTCTTATTGGCGAAGAAACACAGAAATTGCATCCGAATTTAATACAAAAGGCACAATGCCGAATTAAGTACAAGAGGACTGACACTCTCACTTTCAATGATTTGAATCTCTCCTGTGAGTCCAGTTTTAGATTCCGATGCTTCACTTCAGGATTATGCTATACCGTGCACCTTCCTATTGAAGATGAAACACAGAAATTGCATTCGAATTTAGCACAAAAGGCATAATGCCGATTTAAGTACAAGAGGACGGACACTCTCACTTTTTACGATTTGAACCTCTCCTGTGAGTCCAGGTTTAGATTCCGATGCTTCACTACAGGGTTACTGAATACCTTGCACCTTCTTCTTGACGATGAAACAAAGAAATTGCATCCGAATTTAATACAAAAGGCACAATGCCGACTTAAGTACAATATGACTGACACTCTCTCTTTCTACGATTTGAACCTCTCCTGTGAGTCCAGTTTTAGGTTCCGATGCTTCACTTCAGGTTTACTGTATACATTGCACCTTCTTATTCACGATGAAACACAGAAATTGCATCCGAATTTAATACAAAAGACACAATGCCGACTTACGTACAAGAGGACTGACACTCTCACTTTCTACGATTTGAACCTCTCCTGTGAGTGAAGTTTTAGATTCCGATGCTTCACTTCAGGTTTACTGTATACCTTGCACCTTCTAATTGGCGATGAAACACAGATATTGCATCCGAATTTAACACAAAAGGGACAATGCCGACTTAAGTACAAGAGGACTGACACTCTAATTTTCTATGTTTTGAACCTCTCCTGTGAGTCCAGTTTTAGATTCCGTTGCTTCACTTCAGGTTTACTGTATCCCTTGGGCCTTCTTATTAACGATGAAACACAGAAATTGCATCCGAATTTAATTCAAAAGGCACAATGCCGACTTAAGTAAAAGAGGACTTACACTCTCACTTTCTATGATTTGAACCTCTCCTGTGAGTCCAGTTTTATATTCCGATGCTTCACTTCAGGTTTACTGTATACCTTGCACCTTCTTATTGACGATCAAACACAGAAATTGCATCCTCACTCAATACAAAAATCACAATGCCGACTTAACTACAAGAGGACTGACACTCTCACTTTCTACGATTTGAACCTCTCCTGTGAGTCCAGTTTTAGATTCCGATGCTTAACTTCAGGTTTACTGTATCCCTTGGACCTTCTTATTGACGAAGAAACACAGAAATTGCATCAGAATTTAATACAAAAATCACAATGCCGACATATGCACAAGAGGACAGACACTCTCACTTTCTATGATTTGAACCTCTCCTGTGAGTCCAGTTTTAGATTCCGATGCTTCAATTCAGGTCTACTGTATCTCTTGGACCTTCTTATTGACGATGAAACACAGAGTTTGCATCCGAATTTAATAAAAAAGGCACAATGCCGACTTCCAATTCAGGTTTACTGTATTCCTTGGACCTTGTTATTGACGAAGAAACACAGAAATTGCATCCGAATTTAATACAAAAGGCACAATGCCGACTTTAGTAAAAGAGGACTGACACTCTCACTTTCTGTGATTTGAACCTCTCCTGTGAGTCCAGTTTTAGATTCCGATGCTTCACTTCAGGTTTACTGTGCACCTTACACCTTCTTATTGACGATGAAACACAGAAATTGCATCCAAATTGAATTCAAAAGGCACAATGTCGACTAAAGTACAAGAGGATTGACACTCTCACCTTCTACGATTTGAACCTCTCCTGTGAGTACAGTTTTCGATTCCGATGCTTCACTTCAGGTTTAATGTATACCGTGGACCTTCTTATTGACGAATAAACACAGAAATTGCATCCGAATTTTATACAAAATTCACAATGTCGACTAAAGTACAAGAGGATTGACACTCTCACTTTCTACGATATGAACCTCTCCTGTGAGTCCAGTTTTAGATTCCGATGGTTCACTTCAGGTTTACTGTATACCTTGCACCTTCTTGTTGACGATGAAACAAAGAAATTGCATCCGAATTTAATAGAAAAGGTACAATGCCGACTTAAGTACAAGAGGTCTGACACTCTCACTTTCTACGATTTGACCCTCTCCTGTGAGTCCAGTTTTAGGTTCCGATGCTTCACTTCAGGTTTACTGTATACCTTGCACCTTCTTATTGACGATGAAACATAGAAATTGCATCGGAATTTAATGCAAAAGGCACAATGCCGACATAAGTACAAGAGGACTGACACTCTAACTTTCTATGATTTGAACCTCTCCTCTGAGTCCAGTTTTAGATTCCGATGCTTCACTTCAGGTTTACTGTATCCCTTGGACCTTCTTATTGGCGAAGAAACACAGAAATTGCATCCGAATTTAATACAAAAGGCACAATGCCGAATTAAGTACAAGAGGACTGACACTCTCACTTTCAATGATTTGAATCTCTCCTGTGAGTCCAGTTTTAGATTCCGATGCTTCACTTCAGGATTATGCTATACCGTGCACCTTCCTATTGAAGATGAAACACAGAAATTGCATTCGAATTTAGCACAAAAGGCATAATGCCGATTTAAGAACAAGAGGACGGACACTCTCACTTTTTACGATTTGAACCTCTCCTGTGAGTCCAGGTTTGAATTCCGATGCTTCACTACAGGGTTACTGAATACCTTGCACCTTCTTCTTGACGTTGAAACAAAGAAATTGCATCCGAATTTAATACAAAAGGCACAATGCCGACTTAAGTACAAGATGACTGACACTCTCTCTTTCTACGATTTGAACCTCTCCTGTGAGTCCAGTTTTAGGTTCCGATGCTTCACTTCAGGTTTACTGTATACATTGCACCTTCTTATTCACGATGAAACACAGAAATTGCATCCGAATTTAATACAAAAGACACAATGCCGACTTACGTACAAGAGGACTGACACTCTCACTTTCTACGATTTGAACCTCTCCTGTGAGTGAAGTTTCAGATTCCGATGCTTCACTTCAGGTTTACTGTATACCTTGCACCTTCTAATTGGCGATGAAACACAGATATTGCATCCGAATTTAACACAAAAGGGACAATGCCGACTTAAGTACAAGAGGACTGACACTCTAATTTTCTAAGTTTTGAACCTCTCCTGTGAGTCCAGTTTTAGATTCCGTTGCTTCACTTCAGGTTTACTGTATCCCTTGGGCCTTCTTATTAACGATGAAACACAGAAATTGCATCCGAATTTAATTCAAAAGGCACAATGCCGACTTAAGTAAAAGAGGACTTACACTCTCACTTTCTATGATTTGAACCTCTCCTGTGAGTCCAGTTTTATATTCCGATGCTTCACTTCAGGTTTACTGTATACCTTGCACCTTCTTATTGACGATCAAACACAGAAATTGCATCCTCACTCAATACAAAAATCACAATGCCGACTTAACTACAAGAGGACTGACACTCTCACTTTCTACGATTTGAACCTCTCCTGTGAGTCCAGTTTTAGATTCCGATGCTTAACTTCAGGTTTACTGTATCCCTTGGACCTTCTTATTGACGAAGAAACACAGAAATTGCATCAGAATTTAATACAAAAATCACAATGCCGACATATGCACAAGAGGACAGACACTCTCACTTTCTATGATTTGAACCCCTCCTGTGAGTCCAGTTTTAGATTCCGATGCTTCAATTCAGGTCTACTGTATCTCTTGGACCTTCTTATTGACGATGAAACACAGACTTTGCATCCGAATTTAATAAAAAAGGCACAATGCCGACTTCCAATTCAGGTTTACTGTATTCCTTGGACCTTGTTATTGACGAAGAAACACAGAAATTGCATCCGAATTTAATACAAAAGGCACAATGCCGACTTTAGTAAAAGAGGACTGACACTCTCACTTTCTGTGACTTGAACCTCTCCTGTGAGTCCAGTTTTAGATTCCGATGCTTCACTTCAGGTTTACTGTGCACCTTACACCTTCTTATTGACGATGAAACACAGAAATTGCATCCAAATTGAATTCAAAAGGCACAATGTCGACTAAAGTACAAGAGGATTGACACTCTCACCTTCTACGATTTGAACCTCTCCTGTGAGTACAGTTTTCGATTCCGATGCTTCACTTCAGGTTTAATGCATACCGTGGACCTTCTTATTGACGAATAAACACAGAAATTGCATCCGAATTTTATACAAAAGGCACAATGTCGACTAAAGTACAAGAGGATTGACACTCTCACTTTCTACGATATGAACCTCTCCTGTGAGTCCAGTTTTAGATTACGATGGTTCACTTCAGGTTTACTGTATACCTTGCACCTTCTTATTGACGATGAAATATAGAAATTGCATCCGAATTTAATACAAAAGGCACAATGCAGACTTAAGTACAAGAGGACTGACACTCTCACTTTCAATGATTTGAACCTCTCCTGTGAGTCCAGTTTTAGATTCCGATGCTTCACTTCAGGATTATACTATACCGTGCACCTTCCTATTGAAGATGAAACACAGAAATTGCATCAGAATTTAGTACAAAAGGCGTAATGCCGATTTAAGTACAAGAGGACGGACACTCTCACTTTATACGATTTGAACCTCTCCTGTGAGTCCAGGTTAAGATTCCGATGCTTCACTACAGGGTTACTGTATACCTTGCACCTTCTTCTTGACGATGAAACAAAGAAATTGCATCCGAATTTAATACAAAAGGCACAATGCCGACTTAAGTACAAGAGGACTGACACTCTCACTTTCTACGATTTGAACCTCTCCTGTGAGTCCAGTTTTAGGTTCCGATGCTTCACTTCAGGTTTACTGTATACATTGCACCTTCTTATTGACGATGAAACACAGAAATTGCATCCGAATTTAATACAAAAGACACAATGCCGACTTACGTACAAGAGGACTGACACTCTCACTTTCTACGATTTGAACCTCTCCTGTGAGTCCAGTTTTAGATTCCGATGCTTCACTTCAGGTTTACTGTATACCTTGCACCTTCTAATTGACGATGAAACACAGAAATTGCATCCGAATTTAATACAAAAGGGACAATGCCGACTTAAGTACAATAGGACTGACACTCTAACTTTCTATGCTTTGAACCTCTCCTGTGAGTCCAGTTTTAGATTCCGTTGCTTCACTTCAGGTTTACTGTATCCCTTGTGCCTTCTTATTGACGATGAAACACAGAAATTGCATCCGAATTTAATTCAAAAGGCACAATGCCGACTTAAGTAAAAGAGTACTTACACTCTCACTTTCTATGATTTGAACCTCTCCTGTGAGTCCAGTTTTATATTCCGATGCTTCACTTCAGGTTTACTGTATACCTTGCACCTTCTTATTGACGATGAAACACAGAAATTGCATCCGAACTCAATACAAAAATCACATTGCCGACTTAACTACAAGAGGACTGACACTCTCACTTTTTACGATTTGAACCTCTCCTGTGAGTCCAGTTTTAGATTCCGATGCTTCACTTCAGGTTTACTGTATACCTTGCACCTTCTTCTTGACGATGAAACACAGAAATTGCATCCGAATTTAATACAAAAGGCACAATGCCGACTTAAGTACAAGAGAACTGACACCCTGACTTTCTATGATTTGAACCTCTCCTGTAAGTCCAGTTTTAGATTCCGATGCTTCACTTCAGGTTTACTGTATCCCTTGGACCTTCTTATTGACGAAGAAACACAGAAATTGCATCCGAATTTAATACAAAAGGCACAATGCCGAATTAAGTACAAGAGGACTGACACTCTCACTTTCAATGATTTGAATCTCTCCTGTGAGTCCAGTTTTAGATTCCGATGCTTCACTTCAGGATTATGCTATACCGTGCACCTTCCTATTGAAGATGAAACACAGAAATTGCATTCGAATTTAGTACAAAAGGCATAATGCCGATTTAAGTACAAGAGCACGGACACTCTCACTTTTTACGATTTGAACCTCTCCTGTGAGTCCAGGTTTAGATTCCGATGCTTCACTACAGGGTTACTGAATACCTTGCACCTTCTTCTTGACGATGAAACAAAGAAATTGCATCCATATTTAATACAAAAGGCACAATGCCGACTTAAGTATAAGAGGACTGACACTCTCACTTTCAATGATTTGAATCTCTCCTGTGAGACCAGTTTTAGATTCCAATGCTTCTCTTCAGGTTTACTGTATACCTTGGACCTTCTTATTGACGATGAAATATAGAAATTGCATCCTAACTCAATACAAAAATCACAATGCCGACATAGACACAAGAGGACAGACACTCTCACTTTCTATGATTTGAACCTCTCCTGTGAGTCCAGTTTTAGATTCCGATGCTGTAATTCAGGTCTACTGTATCCCTTGGACCTTCTTATTGACGATGAAACACAGAGTTTGCATCCGAATTTAATAAAAAAGGCACAATGCCGACTTCCACTTCAGGTTTAATGTATTCCTTGGACCTTCTTATTGACGAAGAAACACAGAAATTGCATCCGAATTTAATACAAAAGGCACAATGCCGACTTAAGTAAAAGAGGACTGACACTCTCACTTTCTGTGATTTGAACCTCTCCTGTGAGTCCACTTTTAGATTCCGATGCTTCACTTCAGGTTTACTGTGCAACTTACACCTTCTTATTGACGATGAAACACAGAAATTGCATCCAAATTGAATACAAAAGGCACAATGTCGACTAAAGTACAAGAGGATTGACACTCTCACGTTCAACGATTTGAACCTCTCCTGTGAGTACAGTTTCGATTCCGATGCTTCACTTCAGGTTTAATGTATACCGTGGACCTTCTTATTGACGATTAAACACAGAAAGTGCATCCGAATTTAATACAGAAGGCACATTGCCGAGTTAAGTAACAGAGGACTGACACTCTCACTTTCTATGATTTGAACCTCTCTCCGTGAGTCCAGTTTTTGAATCCGATGCTTCACTTCAGGTTTACTGTATACCTTTGACCTTCTTATTGACGATGAAACACAGAAATTGCATCCGAATTCAATACAAAAATCACAATGCCGACTTATGCACAAGAGGACAGACACTCTCACTTTCTATGATTTGAACCTCTCCTGTGTGTCCAGTTGTAGATTCCGATGCTTCAATTCAGGTCTACTGTATCCCTAGGACCTTCTTATTGACGATGAAACACAGAGTTTGCATCCGAATTTAATAAAAAAGGCACAATGCCGACTTCCACTTCAGGTTTACTGTATTCCTTGGACCTTCTTATTGACGAAGAAACACAGATATTGCATCCGAATTTAATACAAAAGGCACAATGCCGACTTAAGTACAAGAGGACTGACACTCTCACTTTCTACAATTTGACCCTCTCCTGTGAGTCCAGTTTTAGGTTCCGATGCTTCCCTTCAGGTTTACTGTATACCTTGCACCTTCTTATTGACGATGAAACATAGAAATTGCATCGGAATATAATGCAAAAGGCACAATGCCGACATAGGTACAAGAGGACTGACACTCTAACTTTCTATGATTTGAACATCTCCTCTGAGTCCAGTTCTAGGTTCCGTTGCTTCACTTCAGGTTTACTGTATACATTGCACTTTCTTATTGACGATGAAACACAGAAATTGCATCCGAATTTAATACAAAAGACACAATGCCGACTTACGTACAAGAGCACTGACACTATCACTTTCTACGATTTGAACCTCTCCTGTGAGTCCAGTTTTAGATTCCGATGCTTCATTTTAGGTTTACTGTGCACCTTGCACCTTCTTACTGACGATGAAACACCGAAATTGCATCCAAATTGAATACAAAAAGCACAATGTCGACTAAAGTACGAGAAGATTGACACTCTCACTTAATACGATTTGAACCTCTCCTGTGAGTCCAGTTTTAGGTTCCGATGCTTCCCTTCAGGTTTACTGTATACCTTGCACCTTCTTATTGACGATGAAACATAGAAATTTCATCGGAATATAATGCAAAAGGCACAATGCCGACATAAGTACAAGAGGACTGACACTCTAACTTTCTATGATTTGAACCTCTCCTCTGAGTCCAGTTTTAGATTCCGATGCTTCACTTCAGGTTTACTGTATCCCTTGGACCTTCTTATTGACGATGAAATATAGAAATTGCATCTGAATTTAATACAAAAGGCACAATGCAGACTTAAGTACAAGAGGACTGACACTCTCACTTTCAATGATTTGAACCTCTCCTGTGAGTCCAGTTTTAGATTCCGATGCTTCACTTCATGATTATGCTATACCGTGCACCTTCCTAATGATGAAACACAGAAATTGCATCCGAATTTAGTACAAAAGGCATCATGCCGATTTAAGTACAAGAGGACGGACACTCTCACTTTATACGATTTGAACCTCTCCTGTGAGTCCAGGTTTAGATTCCGATGCTTCACTACAGGGTTACAGTATACCTTGCACCTTCTTCTTGACGATGAAACAAAGAAATTGCATCCGAATTTAGTACAAAAGGCACAATGCCGACTTAAGTACAAGAGGACTGACACTCTCACTTTCTACGATTTGAACATCTCCTGTGAGTCCAGTTCTAGGTTCCGATGCTTCACTTCAGGTTTACTGTATACATTGCACCTTCTTATTGACGATGAAACACAGAAATTGCTTCCGAATTTAATACAAAAGACACAATGCCGACTTACGTACAAGAGCACTGACACTCTCACTTTCTACGATTTGAACCTCTCCTGTGAGTCCAGTTTTAGATTCCGATGCTTCACTTCAGGTTTACTGTATACCTTGCACCTTTTAATTGACGCTGAAACACAGAAATTGCATCCGAATTTAATATAAAAGGGACAATGCCGACTTAAGTACAATAGGACTGACACTCTAACTTTCTATGTTTTGAACCTCTCCTGAGAGTCCAGTTTTAGATTCCGTTGCTTCACTTCAGGTTTACTGTATCCCTTGGGCCTTCTTATTGACGATGAAGCACAGAAATTGCATCCGAATTTAATTCAAAAGGCACAATGCCGACTTAAGTAAAAGAGTACTTACACTCTCACTTTCTATGATTTGAACCTCTCCTGTGAGTCCAGTTTTATATTCCGATGCTTCACTTCAGGTTTACTGTATACCTTGCGCCTTCTTATTGACAATGAAACACAGAAATTGCATCCGAACTCAATACAAAAATCACAATGCCGACTTAACTACATGAGGACTGACACTCTCACTTTTTACGATTTGAACCTCTCCTGTGAGTCCAGTTTTAGATTCCGATGCTTCACTTCAGGTTTACTGTATGCTTTGCACCTTCCTCTTGACGATGGAACACAGAAATTGCATCCGAATTTAATACAAAAGGCACAATGCCGACTTACGTACAAGAGGACTGACACCCTAACTTTCTATGATTTGAACCCCTCCTGTAAGTCCAGTTTTAGATTCCGATGCTTCACTTCAGGTTTACTGTATCCCTTGGACCTTCTTATTGACGATGAAACACAGAGTTTGCATCCGAATTTTATAAAAAAGGCACAATGCCGACTTCCACTTCAGGTTTACTGTATTCCTTGGACCTTCTTGTTGACGAAGAAACACAGAAATTGCATCCGAATTTAATACAAAAGGCACAATGCCGACTTAAGTAAAAGAGGACTGACACTCTCACTTTCTGTGATTTGAACCTCTCCTGTGAGTCCAGTTTTAGATTTCGATGCTTCACTTCAGGTTTACTGTGCACCTTGCACCTTCTTATTGACGATGAAACACAGAAATTGCATCCAAATTGAATACAAAAGGCACAATGTCGACTAAAGTACAAGAGGATTCACACTCTCACTTTCTACGATTTGAACCTCTCCTGTGAGTCCAGTTTTAGATTCCGATGGTTCACTTCAGGTTTACTGTATACCTTGCACCTTCTTGTTGACGATGAAACAAAGAAATTGCATCCGAATTTAATACAAAAGGCACAATGTCGACTTAAGTACAAGAGGACTGACACTCTCACTTTCTACGATAAGAACCTCTCCTGTGAGTCCAGTTTTAGGTTCCGATGCTTCACTTCAGGTTTACTGTATACCTTGCACCTTCTTATTGACGATGAAACATAGAAATTGCATCGGAATTTAATGCAAAAGGCACAATGCCGACATAAGTACAAGAGGACTGACACTCTAACTTTCTATGATTTGAACCTCTCCTGTGAGTCCAGTTTTAGATTCCGATGCTTCACTTCAGGTTTACTGTATCCCTTGGACCTTCTTATTGACGATGAAATATAGAAATTGCATCCGAATTTAATACAAAAGCACAATGCAGTTTTAAGTACAAGAGGACTGACACTCTCACTTTCAATGATTGAACCTCTCCTGTGAGTCCAGTTTTAGATTCCGTTGCTTCACTTCAGGATTATGCTATACCGTGCACCTTCCTATTGAAGATGAAACACAGAAATTGTATCCGAATTTAGTACAAAAGGCATAATGCTGATTTTAGTACAAGAGGACGGACACTCTCACTTTATACGATTTGAACCTCTCCTGTGAGTCCAGGTTTACATTCCGATGCTTCACTTCAGCGTTACTGTATACCTTGCACCTTCTTCTTGACGATGAAACAAAGAAATTGCATCCAAATTTAATACAAAAGGCACAATGTCGACTTAAGTACAAGAGGACTGACACTCTCACTTTCTACGATTTGAACCTCTCCTGTGAATCCAGTTTTAGGTTCCGATGCTTCACTTCAGGTTTACTGTATACATTGCACCTTCTTATTGACGATGAAACACAGAAATTGCATCCGAATTTAATACAAAAGACACAATGCCGACTGCGTACAAGAGGACTGACACTCTCACTTTCTACGATTTGAACCTCTCCTGTGAGTCCAGTTTTAGATTCCGATGCTTCACTTCAGGTTTACTGTATACCTTGCACCTTCTAATTGACGATGAAACACAGAAATTGCATCCGAATTTAATACAAAAGGGACAATGCCGAATTAAGTAAAGGAGGACTGACACTCTAACTTTCTATGTTTTGAACCTCTCCTGTGAGTCCAGTTTTAGATTCCGTTGCTTCATTTCAGGTTTACTGTATCCCTTGGGCCTTTTTATTGACGATGAAACACAGAAATTGCAACCGAATTTAATTCAAAAGGCACAATGCCGAATTAAGTAAAAGAGGACTTACACTCTCACTTTCTATGATTTGAACCTCTCCTCTGAGTCCAGTTTTATATTCCGATGCTTCACTTCAGGTTTACTGTATACCTTGGACCTTCTTATTGACGATGAAACACAGAAATTGCATCCGAACTCAATACAAAAATCACAATGCCGACTCAACTACAAGAGGACTGACACTTTCACTTTTTACGATTTGAACCTCTCCTGTGAGTCCAGTTTTAGATTCCGATGCTTCACTTCAGGTTTACTGTATACCTTGCACCTTCTTATTGACGATGAAACACAGAAATTGCATCCGAATTTAATACAAAAGGCACAATGCCGACTTAAGTACAAGAGGACTCACACCCTAACTTTCTATGATTTGAACGTCTCCTGTAAGTCCAGTTTTAGATTCCGATGCTTCACTTCAGGTTTACTGTATCCCTTGGACCTTCTTATTGACGAAGAAACACAGAAATTGCATCAGAATTTAATACAAAAGGCACAATGCCGACTTAAGTAAAAGAGGACCGACACTCTCACTTTCTGTGATTTGAACCTCTCCTGTGAGTCCAGTTTTAGATTCCAATGCTTCACTTCAGGTTTACTGTGCACCTTGCACCTTCTTATTGACGATGAAACACAGAAATTGCATCCAAATTGAATACAAAAGGCACAATGTCGACTAAAGTAGAAGAGGATTGACACTCTCACTTTCTACGATTTGAACCTCTCTTGTGAGTCCAGTTTTAGATTCCGATGGTTCACTTCAGGTTTACTGTATACCTTGCACCTTCTTGTTGACGATGAAACAAAGAAATTGCATCCGAATTTAATACAAAAGGCACAATGCCGACTTAAGTACAAGAGGACTGACACTCTCACTTTCTACGATTAGAACCTCTCCTGTGAGTCCAGTTTTAGGTTCCGATGCTTCACTTCAGGTTTACTGTATACCTTGCACCTTCTTATTGACGATGAAACATAGAAATTGCATCGGAATTTAAAGCAAAAAGCACAATGCCGATATAAGTACAAGAGGACTGACACTCTAACTTTCTATGATTTGTACCTCTCCTGTGAGTCCAGTTATAGATTCCGATGCTTCACTTCAGGTTTACTGTATACCTTGCACCATCTTCTTGACGATGAAACAAAGAAATTGCATCCGAATTTAATACAAAAGGCACAATGCCGACTTAAGTACAAGAGGAGTGACACTCTCACTTTCTACGATTTGAACCTCTCCTGTGAGTCCAGTTTTAGGTTCCGATGCTTCACTTCAGGTTTACTGTATACATTGCACCTTCTTATTGACGATGAAACACAGAAATTGCATCCGAATTTAATACAAAAGACACAATGCCGACTTACGTACAAGAGGACTGACACTCTCACTTTCAACGATTTGAAACTCTCCTGTGAGTCTAGTTTTAGTTTCCGATGCTTCACTTCAGGTTTACTGTATATCTTGCACCTTCTTATTGACAATGAAACACAGAAATTGCATCTGAATTTTATGCAAAAGGCACATTGCCGACTTAAGTACAAGAGGACTGACACTCTCACTTTCAATGATTTGAATCTCTCCTGTGAGTCCAGTTTTAGATTCCGTTGCTTCACTTCAGGATTATGGTATACCTGGCACCTTCCTATTGATGATGAAACACAGAAATTGCATCCGAATTTAGTACAAAAGGCATAATGCCGATTTAAGTACAAAAGGACAGACACTCTCACTTTCTATGATTTGAACCTCTCCTGTGAGTCCAGTTTTAGATTCCGATGCTTCAATTCAGGTCTACTGTATCCCTTGGACCTTCTTATTGACGATGAAACACAGAGTTTGCATCCGAATTTAATAAAAAAGGCACAATGCCGACTTCCACTTCAGGTTTACTGTATTCCTTGGACCTTCTTATTGACGAAGAAACACAGAAATTGCATCCGAATTTAATACAAAAGGCACAATTCCGACTTAAGTACAGGAGGACTGACACTCTCACTTTCTACGATTTGAAACTCTCCTGTGAGTCTAGTTTTAGTTTCCGATGCTTCACTTCAGGTTTACTGTATATCTTGCACCTTCTTATTGACTATGAAACACAGAAATTGCATCCGAATTTTATGCAAAAGGCACATTGCCGACTTAAGTACAAGAGGACTGACACTCTCACTTTCTACGATTTGAACCTCTCCTGTGAGTCCAGTTTTAGATTCCGATGCTTCACTTCAGGTTTACTGTATACCTTGCACCTTCCTATTGACGATGAAACACAGAAATTGCATCCGAATTTAATACAAAAGGGACAATGCCGACTTAAGTACAAGAGGACTGACACTCTAACTTTCTATGCTTTGAACCTCTCCTGTGAGTCCAGTTTTTGAATCCGATTCTTCACTTCAGGTTTACTGCATACCTTGGACCTTCTTATTGACGATGAAACACAGAAATTGCATCCGAATTTAATAAAAAAGGCACAATGCCGACTTAAGTACAAGCGGACTGACACTCTCACTTTCTATGATTTGAACCTCTCCTGTGAGTCCAGTTTTAGATTCCGATGCTTCAATTCAGGTCTACTGTATACCTTGGATCTTCTTATTGACGATGAAACACAGAGTTTGCATCCGAATTTAATAAAAAAGGCACAATGCCGACTTCCACTTCAGGTTTACTGTATTCCTTGGACCTTCTTATTGACGATGAAACACAGAAATTGCATCCGAATTTAATACAAAAGGCACAATGCCGACTTAAGTACAAGCGGACTGACACTCTCACTTTCTATGATTTGAACCTCTCCTGTGAGTCCAGTTTTAGATTCCGATGCTTCACTTCAGGTTTACTGTATATCTTGCACCTTCTTATTGACTATGAAACACAGAAATTGCATCCGAATTTAATACAAAAGGCACAATGCTGACTTAAGTACAAGAGGACTGACACTCTCACTTTCTACGATTTGAACCTCTCCTGTGAGTCCAGTTTTAGATTCCGATGCTTCACTTCAGGTTTACTGTGCACCTTGCACCATCTTATTGACGATGAAACACAGAAATTGCATCCGAATTTAGTACAAAAGGCACAATGTCGACTAAAGTACAAGAGGATTGACACTCTCACTTTCTACGATTTGAACCTCTCCTCTGAGTCCAGTTTTAGATTCCGATGCTTCACTTCAGGTTTACTGTATACCTTGCACCTTCTTATTGACGACGAAACACAGAAATTGCATCCGAATTTAATACAAAAATCACAATGCCGACTTAACTACAAGAGGACTGACACTCTCACTTTCTACGATTTGAACCTCTCCTGTGAGTAAAGTTTTAGATTCCGATGCTTCACTTCAGGTTTACTGTATACCTTGCACCTTCTTATTGACGATGAAACACAGAAACTGCATCCGAATTTAATACAAAAGGGACAATGCCGACATAAGTAGAAGAGGACTGACACTCTAACTTTCTATGTTTTGAACCTCTCCTGTGAGTCCAGTTTCAGATTCCGTTGCTTCACTTCAGGTTTACTGTATCCCTTGGGCCTTCTTATTGACGATGAAACACAGAAATGGCATCCGAATTTATTTCAAAAGGCACAATGCCGACTTAAGTACAAGAGGACTGACACTCACACTTTCTATGAATTGAACCTCTCCTGTGAGTCCAGTTTTAGATTCCGATGCTTCACTTCAGCTTTGCTGTATACCTTGGACCTCGTTATTGACGATGAAACACAGAAATTGAACCCGAACTCAATAATAAAATCCCAATGGCGACTTAACTACAAGAGGACTGACACTCTCACTTTCTATAATTTGAACCTCTCCTGTGATTCCAGTTTTAGATTCCGATGCTTCACTTCAGGTTTACTGTATCCCTTGGACCTTCTTATTGACGATGAAACACAGAGTTTGCATCCGAATTTAATACAAAAGGCACAATGCCGACTTAAGTACAAGAGGATTGACACTCTCACTTTCTACGATTTGAACCTCTCCTGTGAGTCCAGTTTTAGATTCCGATGCTTCACTCCAGGTTTACTGTATACCTTGCACGTTCTTATTGACGATGAAATACAGAAATTGCATCCAAATTTAATACAAAAGGCACAATGCCGACTTAAGTACAAGAGGATTGACACTCTCACTTTCTACGATTTGAACCTCTCCTGTGAGACCAGATTTAGATTCCGATGCTTCACTTCAGGTTTACTGTATACCTTGCACCTTCTTATTGACGATGAAACACAGAAATTGCATCCGAATTTAATTCAAAAGACACAATGCCGACTTACGTACAAGAGGACTGACACTCTCACTTTCTACGATTTGAACCTCTCCTGTGAGTCCAGTTTTAGATTCCGATGCTTCACTTCAGGTTTACTTTATACCTTGCACCTTCTAATTGACGATGAAATACAGAAATTGCATCCGAATTTAATACAAAAGGGACAATGCCGACTTAAGTACAAGAGGACTGACACTCTAACTTTCTATGTTATGAACCTCTCCTGTGAGTCCAGTTTTAGATTCCGTTGCTTCACTTCTGGTTTACTGTATACCTTGCACCTTCTTATTGACGATGAAATACAGAAATTACATCCAAATTTAATACAAAAGGCACAATGCCGACTTAAGTACAAGAGGATTGACACTCTCACTTTCTACGATTTGAACCTCTCCTGTGAGTCCAGATTTAGATTCCGATGCTTCACCTCAGGTTTACTGTATACCTTGCACCTTCTTATTGACGATGAAACACAGAAATTGCATCCGAATTTAATACAAAGGACACATTGCCGACTTACGTACAAGAGGACTGACACTCTCACTTTCTACGATTTGAACCTCTCCTGTGAGTCCAGTTTTCGATTCCGATGCTTCACTTCAGGTTTACTGTATACCTTGCACCTTCTAATTGACGATGAAACACAGAAATTGCATCCGAATTTAATACAAATGGCACATTGCCGACTTAAGTACAAGAGGACTGACACTCTAACTTTCTATGATTTGAACCTCTCCTGTGAGTCCAGTTTTAGATTCCGATGGATCACTTCAGGTTTACTGTATCCCTTGGACCTTCTTATTGACGATGAAACACAGAAATTGCATCCGAATTTAATACGAAAATCACAATGCCGACTTAAGTACAAGAGGACCGACACTCTTACTGTCTACGTTCTCAACCTCTCCTGTAAGTCCAGTTTTAGATTCCGATGCTTCGCTTCTGGTTTACTGTATCCATTGGACCTTCTTATTGACGATGAAACTCAGAAATTGCATCCGAATTTAATACAAAAGGCACAATGTCGACTTAAGTACAAGAGGACTGACACTCTCACTTTCAATGATTTGAATCTCTCCTGTGAGTCCAGTTTTAGATTCCGATGCTTCACTTCAGGATTATGGTATACCTTGCACCTTCCTATTGAAGATGAAACACAGAAATTGCATCCGAATTTAGTTCAAAAGGCATAATGCCGATTTAAGTACAAGAGGACAGACACTCTCACTTTATACGATTTGAACCTCTCCTGTGAGTCCAGGTTTCGATTCCGATGCCTCATTTCAGGGGTACTGTATACCTTGCGCCTTCTTATTGACGATGAAACACAGAAATTGCATCCGAATTAAATACAAAATGCACAATGCCGACTTAAGTACAGGAGGACTGACACTCTCACTTTCTACGATTTGAAACTCTCCTGTGAGTCGAGTTTTAGATTCCGATGCTTCACTTCAGGTTTGCTGTATATCTTGCACCTTCTTATTGACTATGAAACACAGAAATTGCATCCGAATTTAATGCAATAGGCACAATGCCGACTTAAGTACTAGATTACCGACACTCTCACTTTCTACGATTTGAACCTCTCCTGTGAGTCCAGTTTTAGATTCCGATGCTTCACTTCAGGTTTACTGTGCACCTTGCACCATCTTATTGACGATGAAACACAGAAATTGCATCCGAATTTAGTACAAAAGGCACAATGTCGACTAAAGTACAAGAGGATTGACACTCTTACTTTCTACGATTTGAACCTCTCCTCTGAGTCCAGTTTTAGATTCCGATGCTTCACTTCAGGTTTACTGTATACCTTGCACCTTCTTATTGACGATGAAACACAGAAATTGCATCCGAATTTAATACAAAAGACACAATGCCAACTTACGTACAAGAGGACTGACACTCTCACTTTCTACGATATGAACCACTCCTGAGAGTCCAGTTTTAGATTCCGATGCTTCACTTCAGGTTTACTGTATACCTTGCACCTTCTAATTGATGATGAAACACAGAAATTGCATCCGAATTTAATACAAAAGGGACAATGCCGACTTAAGTACAAGAGGACTGACACTCTAACTTTCTATGTTTTGAACCTCTCCTGTGAGTCCAGTTTTAGATTCCGTTGCTTCACTTCAGGTTTACTGTATCCCTTGGGCCTTCTTATTGACGATGAAACACAGAAATTACATCCGAATTTAATTCAAAAGGCACAATGCCGACTTAAGTAAAAGGGAACTTACACTTTCACATTCTATGATTTGAACCTCTCCTGTGAGTTCAGTTTTATATTCCGATGCTTCACTTCAGGTTTACTGTATACCTTGGACCTTCTTATTGACGATGAAACACAGAAATTGCATCCGAACTCAATACAAAAATCACAATGCCGACTTAACTACAAGAGGACTGACACTCTCACTTTCTACGATTTGAACCTCTCCTGTGAGTAAAGTTTTAGATTCCGATGCTTCACTTCAGGTTTACTGTATACCTTGCACCTTCTTATTGACGATGAAACACAGAAATTGCATCCGAATTTAATACAAAAGGGACAATGCCGACTTAAGTAGAAGAGGACTGACACTCTAACTTTCTATGTTTTGAACCTCTCCTGTGAGTCCAGTTTCAGATTCCGTTGCTTCACTTCAGGTTTACTGTATCCCTTGGGCCTTCTTATTGACGATGAAACACAGAAATGGCATCCGAATTTATTTCAAAAGGCACAATGCCGACTTAAGTACAAGAGGACTGACACTCACACTTTCTATGATTTGAACCTCTCCTGTGAGTCCAGTGTTAGATTCCGATGCTTCACTTCAGGTTTACTGTATCCCTTGGACCTTCTTATTGACGATGAAACACAGAGTTTGCATCCGAATTTAATACAAAAGGCACAATGCCGACTTAAGTACAAGAGGATTGACACTCTCACTTTCTACGATTTGAACCTCTCCTGTAAGTCCAGTTTTAGATTCCGATGCTTCACTTCAGGTTTACTGTATACCTTGCACCTTCTTATTGACGATGAAATACAGAAATTGCATCCAAATTTAATACAAAAGGCACAATGCCGACTTAAGTACAAGAGGATTGACACTCTCACTTTCTACGATTTGAACCTCTCCTGTGAGTCCAGTTTTAGATTCCGATGCTTCACTTCAGGTTTACTGTATACCTTGCACCTTCTAATTGACGATGAAACACAGAAATTGCATCCGAATTTAATACAAAAGGGACAATGCCGACTTAAGTACAAGAGGACTGACACTCTAACTTTCTATGTTTTGAACCTCTCCTGTGAGTCCAGTTCTAGATTCCGTTGCTTCACTTCAGGTTTACAGTATTCCTTGGGCCTTCTTATTGACGATGAAACACAGAAATTGCATCCGAATTTAATTCAAAAGGCACAATGCCGACTTAAGTAAAAGAGAACTTACACTCTCACTTTCTATTATTTGAACCTCTCCTGTGAGACCAGTTTTAGATTCCGATGCATCACTTCAGGTTTACTGTATCCCTTGGACCTTCTTATTGACGATGAAACACAGAAATTGCATCCGAATTTAATACAAAAATCACAATGCCGACTTAAGTACAAGAGGACCGACACTCTTACTGTCTACGTTCTCAACCTCTCCTGTAAGTCCAGTTTTTGATTCCGATGCTTCGCTTCTGGTTTACTGTATCCCTTTGACCTTCTTATTGACGATGATACTCAGAAATTGCATCCGAATTTAATACAAAAGGCACATTGCCGACTTAAGTACAAGAGGACTGACACTCTAACTTTCTATGATTTGAACCTCTCCTGTGAGTCCAGTTTTAGATTCCGATGCATCACTTCAGGTTTACTGTATCTCTTGGACCTTCTTATTGACGATGAAACACAGAAATTGCATCCGAATTTAATACGAAAATCACAATGCCGACTTAAGTACAAGAGGACCGACACTCTTACTGTCTACGTTCTCAACCTCTCCTGTAAGTCCAGTTTTAGATTCCGATGCTTCGCTTCTGGTTTACTGTATCCCTTGGACCTTCTTATTGACGATGAAACTCAGAAATTGCATCCGAATTTAATACAAAAGGCACAATGTCGACTTAAGTACAAGAGGACTGACACTCTCACTTTCAATGATTTGAATCTCTCCTGTGAGTCCAGTTTTAGATTCCGATGCTTCACTTCAGGATTTTGGTATACCTTGCACCTTCTTATTGACGATGAAACACAGAAATTGCATCCGGATTAAATACAAAATGCACAATGCCGACTTAAGTACAGGAGGACTGACACTCTCACTTTCTACGATTTGAAACTCTCCTGTGAGTCCAGTTTTAGATTCCGATGCTTCACTCCAGGTTTGCTGTATATCTTGCACCTTCTTATTGACTATGAAACACAGAAATTAGATCCGAATTTAATGCAATAGGCACAATGCCGACTTAAGTACAAGAGGACTGACACTCTCACTTTCTACGATTTGAACCTCTCCTGTGAGTCCAGTTTTAGATTCCGATGCTTCACTTCAGGTTTACTGTATACCTTGCACCTTCGTATAGACGATGAAACACAGAAATTGCATCCGAATTGAATTCAAAAGACACAATGCCGACTTACGTACAAGAGGCCTGACACTCTCATTTTCTACGGTTTGAACCTCTCCTGTGAGTCCAGTTTTAGATTCCGTTGCTTCACTTCAGGTTTACTGTATCCCTTGGGCATTCTTATTGACGATGAAACACAGAAATTGCATCCGAATTTAATTCGGAAGGCACAATGCCGATTTAATTAAAGGAGGACTTACACTCTCACTTTCTATGATTTGAACCTCTCCTGTGAGTCCAGTTTTAGATTCCGATGCTTCACTTCAGGTTTACTGTATCCCTTGGACCTTCTTATTGACGACGAAACACAGAGTTTGCATCCGAATTTAATACAAAAGGCACAATGCCGACTTAAGTACAAGAGGACTGACGCTCTCACTTTCAATGATTTGAATCTCTCCTGTGAGTCCAGTTTTAGATTCCGATGCTTCACTTCAGGATTATGGTATACCATGCACCTTCCTATTGAAGATGAAACACAGATATTGCTTCCGAATTTAGTACAAAAGGCATAATGCCGATTTAAGTACAAGAGGACGGACACTCTCACTTTATACGATTTGAACCTCTCCTGTGAGTCCAGGTTTAGATTCCGATGCCTCACTTCAGGGGTACTGCATACCTTGCACCTTCTTATTGACGATGAAACACAGAAATTGCATCCGAATTTAATACAAAATGCACAATGCCGACTTAAGTACAGGAGGACTGACACTCTCACTTTCTACGATTTGAAACTCTCCTGTGAGTCCAGTTTTATATTCCGATGCTTCACTTCAGGTTTGCTGTATATCTTGCACCTTCTTATTGACTATGAAACACAGAAATTGCATCCGAATTTAATGCAAAAGGCACAATGCCGACTTAAGTACAAGAGGACTGACACTCTTACTTTCTACGATTTGAACCTCTCCTGTGAGTCCAGTTTTAGATTCCGATGCTTCACTTCAGGTTTACTGTGCACCTTGCACCTTCTTATAGACGATGAAACACAGAAATTGCATCCAAATTGAATACAAAAGGCACAATGCCGACTTAAGTACAAGAGGACTGACACTCTCACTTTCTACGATTAGAACCTCTCCTGTGAGTCCAGTTTTAGATTCCGATGCTTCACTTCAGGTTTACTGTATACCTTGCACCTTCGTATTGACGATGAAACACAGAAATTGCATCCGAGTTGAATTCAAAAGACAAAATGCCGACTTACGTACAAGAGGACTGACACTCTCATTTTCTACGATTTGAACCTCTCGTGTGAGTCCAGTTTTAGGTTCCGATGCTTCACTTCAGGTTTACTGTATACCTTGCACCTTCTTATTGACGATGAAACACAGACATTGCATCCGAATTTAATACAAAAGGCACAATGCCGACTTAATTACAAGAGGATTGACAATCACACTTTCAGTGATTTGAACCTCTCCTGTGAGTCCAGTTTTAGATTCTGATGCTTCACTTCAGGTTTACTGTAACCCTTGCACTTTCTTATTGACGATGAGACACAGAAATTGCATCTGAATTTAATACAAAAGGCACAATACCGACTTAAGTACAAGAGGACCGACACTCTTACTGTCTACGTTTTCAACCTCTCCTGTGAGTCCAGTTTTAGATTCCGATGCTACACTTCTGGTTTACTGTATCCCTTGGACCTTCTTATTGACGATGAAACACAGAAGTTGTATCCGAATTTAATACAAAAGGCACTATGGCGACTTACGTAGAAGAGGACTGACACCATAACTTTCTATGATTTGAACCTCTCCTGTGCCTCCAGTTATAGATTCCGATGCTTCACTTCAGGTTTACTGTATCCCTTGGACCTTCTTATTGACGAAGAAACACAGAAATTGCATCCGAATATAATACAAAAGGCTCAATGCCGACTTAAGTAAAAGAGGACTGACCCTCTCACTTTCTATGTTTTGAACTTCTCCTGTGAGTATAGTTTGAGATTCCAATGCGTCACTTCAGGTCTACCGTATACCTTGCATCTTCTTATTGACGATGAAACACAGAAATTGCATCGAAATTTAATACAAACGGACAATGCCGACATAAGAACAAGAAGACTGACACTCTAACTTTCTATGATTTGAACCTCTCCTGTGAGTCCAGTTTTAGATTCCGATACTTCACTTCAGGTATACTGTATCCCTTGGACGTTCTTATTGACGATGAAATACAGAAATTGCATCCGAATTTAATACAAAAGGCACAATGCCGACTTAAGTACAAGAGGACTGACACTCTCACTTTCTACGTATTGAACCTCTCCTGTGAGTCCAGTTTTAGATTCCGATGCTTCACTTAAGGTTTACTGTATCCCTTGGACCTCCTCATCGACGATGAAACACATAAATTGCATCCGAATTTAATACAAAATGAACAATGCCGACTTAAGTAAGAGAGGACTGACAATCTCACTTTCTATGATTTGAACTTCTCCTGTGAGTATAGTTTTTAGATTCCGATGCGTCACTTCAGGTCTACCGTAATCCTTGCACCTTCTTATTGACGATGAAACATAGAAATTGCATCGGAATTTAATACAAAAGGCACATTGCCGACATAAGTACAAGAGGACTGACACTCTAACTTTCTATGATTTGAACATCTCCTGTGAGTCCAGTTTAAGATTCCGTTGCTTCACTTCAGGTTTACTGTATCCCTTGGACCTTCTTATTGACGATGACATACAGAAATTGCATCCGAATTTAATACAAAAGGCACAATGCCGACTTACGTACAAGAGGACTGACACTCTCACTTTCAATGGTTTGAACCTCTCCTGTGAGTCCAGGTTTAGATTCCGATGCTTCACTTCAGGTTTACTGTATACCTTGCACCTTCTAATTGACGATGAAACACAGAAATTGCATCCGAATTTAATATAAAAGGGACAATGCCGACTTAAGTACAAGAGGACTGACACTCTAACTTTCTTTGTTTTGAACCTCTCCTGTGAGTCCAGTTTTAGATTCCGTTGCTTCACTTCAGGTTTACTGTATCCCTTGGGCCTTCTTATTGACGATGAAACACAGAAATTGCATCCGAATTTAATTCAAAAGGCACAATGCCGACATAAGTAAAAGAGGACTTACACTCTCACTTTCTATGATTTGAACCTCTCCTGTGAGTCCAGTTTTAGATTCCGATGCTTCACTTCAGGTTTACTGTATACCTTGGACCTTCTTATTGACGATGAAACACAGAAATTGCATCCGAACTCAATACAAAAATCACAATGCCGACTTAACTACAAGAGGACTGACACACTCGCTTACTACTATTTGAACCTATTCTGTGAGTCCAGTTTTAGATTCCGATGCTTCACATCAGGTTTACTGTATACCTTGCACTTTCTTATTGACGATGAAACACAGAAATTGCATCCGAATTTAATTCAAAAGGCACAATGCCGACTTAAGTAAAAGAAGACTGACACTCTAACTTTCTATGACTTGAACCTCTCCTGTGAGTACAGTATTAGATTCCGATGCTTCACTTCAGCTTTACTGTATACCTTGGACCTCCTTATTGAGGATGAAACACAGAAATTGCATCCGAATTTAATACAAAAGGCACAATGCCGACTTAAGTACAAGAGGACCGACACTCTTACTGTCTACGTTTTCAACCTCTCCTGTAAGTCCAGTTTTAGATTCCGATGCTTCACTTCTGGTTTACTGTATCCCTTGGACTTGTCATTGACGATGAAACACAGAAATTGCATCCGAATTTAATACAAAAGGCACAATGCCGACTTAAGTACAAGAGGACTGACACTCTAACTTTCTATCATTTTAACCTCTCCTGTGAATCCAGTTTTAGATTCCGATGCTTCACTTCAGGTTTACTGTATCCCTTGGACCTTCTTATTGACGAAGAAACACAGAAATTGTATCGAAATTTAATACAAAAGGCACAATGCCGACATAAGTACAAGAGGACTGACACTCTCACTTTCAACGATTTGAATCTCTCCTGTGAGTCCAGTTTTAGATTCCGATGCTTCACTTCAGGATTATGGTATACCTTGCACCTTCCTATTGAAGATGAAACACAGAAATTGCATCCGAATTTAGTACAAAAGGCATAATGCCGATTTAAGTACAAGAGGACGGACACTCTCACTTTATGCGATATGAACCTCTCCTGTGAGTCCAGGTTTAGATTCCGATGCTTCACTTCAGGTGTACTGTATACCTTGCACCTTCGTATTGACGATGAAACACAGAAATTGCATCCAAATTTAATACAAAATGCACAATGCCGACTTAAGTACAGGAGGACTGACACTCTCACTTTCTACGATTTGAATCTCTCCTGTGAGTCCAGTTTTACATTCCGATGCTTCACTTCCGGTTTACTGTATATCTTGCACCTTCTTATTGACTATGAAACACAGAAATTGCATCCGAATTTAATGCAAAATTCACAATGCCGACTTAAGTACAAGAGGACTGACACTCTCACTTTCTAAGATTTGAACCTCTCCTGTGAGACCAGTTTTAGATTCCGATGCTTCACTTCAGGTTTACTGTGCACCTTGCACCTTCTTACTGACGATGGAACACAGAAATTGCATCCAAATTGAATACAAAAGGCACAATGTCGACTAAAGTACAATAGGATTGACACTCTCACTTTCTACGATTTGAACCTCTCCTTTGAGTCCAGTTTTAGATTCCGATGCTTCACTTATGGTTTACTGTATACCTTGCACCTTCGTGTTGACGATGAAACACAGAAATTGCATCGGAATTGAATACAAAAGACACAATGCCGACTTGCGTACAAGAGGACTGACACTCTCACTTTCTACGATTTGAACCTCTCCTGTGAGTCCAGTTTTATATTCCGATGCTTCACTTCAGGTTTACTGTATACCTTGGACCTTCTTATTGACGATGAAACACAGAAATTGTTGTGTCGGTAGCTGGGCCGACACCGTGAATTTGAGATGCCTGAAAAGGCAAGCTAGACTAACGCAGACGTGCGTGAAGTACTGGAACAGGATACGTAATTAATGTTAGGAAGAAAAGTACGGAGCAGGTTTAATACTTAACTTTACTCAATCATTGTGGTACATCAATCTTGACGATACACAGGAGACTTTAAGTACAATCACTGTATGGCTAATGGCGCCTTGCTAGTTCGTAGCCATTAACTTAGCTGATGGCTATTCTGTCTCTCGGCTAATGAGAGAGAAAGGCTTCGTACATCTGGTCGGTAGCTAGGTTCTCGTACAACTGTTGCGAGTGCTCTCTCGTATCACGAGACCTGCCTTGGTGGTGGCGCTAGGTCTGCGATTACACAGTGGCGACACGCGGGTCCGACATGTACTAAATGGACCGCGGCCGATTTAAGCTACCACCTAGCAAGTGTGGTGTCTGGCGGTGACACCACATTCCTCCCCCGCAAATCGGCGAACGGTCGTGTGATAAGGCTTCCGCCCGCCGTGGGGAGGACCACATGTTGACGTATGCGATGAGGTGGGGAGCCTAACAACAGGCGAGGCTGTGCCACCCGCACCCGGCCATTCGGTCCGAGGGGAGCTAGGAAACGCCTGAAAAACTAGTCCAGGGTGCACGTCAACATGCGGTGTATGCGCCCGTAAAGAGACAGGAGGGACCGAAGAATCAACCTCCATTGCGTCGGGGTAGCCGACGCGCGATGACGTCATGTGGTCCGGAGCGGGCGGGAGTTCCATGGCGGAGGACAGCTGGTCACGGGAAGCGATCGGCGGCGCGTGACCCTGGGAGGCGCTTGGCGGCTGCAACGAAGCGTCGAATGCGGGCGGCGCCGGCGGGAGAACAAGCGGCGGCGGCGGCGGCTGCTGCTGCTGCGGCGGCGGCGGCGCGTCGCCATGGGGCAAAATGGAAGGCATCGTCGGGAACACCTGGAGATGAGGCGAGCCAGTAGATGGGTCCCCAGGGCGCTGACCGGACGGCACCGTCGCTGAAAGCAGACGGGGAGCGGCAGAACCCGAGCGACGACAGAGGCGCAGCTGATTGAGATGCCGACGCACCTCACCAGAGGCCCCCAAAACCAAATACATCGCGCGGCCGAGGCAGCGAAGAATGCGCCCTGCGAGCCAACGCCGTGAACCTCGATAGTTGCGATAAAATACAACGTCGCCTGGAGCAAAAGCAGGAGTCTGCCGCTGCACAGGAACCTGATGCGGCGGATGCAGCAAAGACATCAAGGTGCGATGAGGACGACCGTGGAGCAAATCAGCCGGCGAGCGACCATCTCGGGGCTGAGAGCGATACGAAGACAAAAAGAGCAACAATGCGTCCTCCCGAGAATGCGACTCTTTCAATTTCAACATCTGTGACTTGAAAGTCCGGACCAATCGTTCAGCGGCACCGTTGGACTGAGGCGAAAACGGCGCGGATGTCAGATGTTGAATACCATTGGCCTGGCAGAATGACTGAAATTCTGCGGACATGAATTGTGGGCCATTGTCGGAAACAATAGTCTGCGGAAGACCTTCAATGCAAAAGATAGCAGACAACGCTTGGATGGTGGCGGAGGACGTCGTGGAAGACATCCGGACAACAAAAGGAAAATTACTGAAGGCGTCGACCAGAACCAACCATCGAGCATTCCAGAATGGACCAGCAAAATCAATGTGCAAGCGTTGCCAAGGGGAAGTGGCTTTTGGCCACGCAAAGACTTTCCGCGGCGGTGCGGACTGTTGTTCGGCACACGCCGGGCACGAAGAACACATATTCGTAATCGCAGCATCGATTCCGAACCAAGGACAGTGCTGACGAGCAAGTTGTTTCGTTCGCACTATACCCCAATGTCCTTGGTGAAGAAGCCGTAAAACAGAGGACTGTAACGAACGTGGGACCACGACTCGGGACTGATCATTATCAGAACGCAACAACAAAACACCACGTCGAACAAAAAGTCTCTCCTTGTGAGCAAAACATCGGCGAACCAACGGATCCTCGATCCGAGACTTTGACAAAGGCCATTGCGTAGCAACAAAACGTAAAACAGTAGCAAGGACAGGGTCAGCAGCTGTGGCTGTAGCGACACGACGAAAATCAATCGGAAACGATTCGACCACTTCATCGGTTTCCGAATCAATGAACATGCAAGCAAGTTCGGAAGAATCGAATGCTTTATCCTCAGCAACAGGCAAACGGGACAACGCATCGGCGTTTCCGTGCTTAGTAGTGGACCGATACAAGATATCGTAGCGGTACTGCGAGAGGAAAATAGACCAGCGAATGAATTTCTGCGCTGTACGTGGAGGTACAGGCTTGGTCGGATGAAAAAGCGATGTCAAAGGTTTGTGATGATGGTAAAGTGACGACCATACAAGAAATCATGGAACTTAGTAACACCAAACACGAGAGCCAAAGCTTCTTTCTCTATCTGTGAATAATTTCTGTGCGCAGACGAGAGCAATTTGGACGCAAAGGCAATAGGGCGATCATGGGAGCCAACTTTGTGCGCAAGCACAGCACCGATCCCGAAATCCGATGCATCTACCATCAACAAAAGGGGTTTCTGGGGATCGAATGGCGTAAGGCAAGTATTAGAAAGCAACGCCGATTTCAACTGGCGAAAGGCGCGTTCACATTCCGTCGTCCAGACGAACGGAACACCTTTACGGCGTAAGCGATGAAGCGGAGCTGAAATGGAAGAGGCATTGCGCACATATTTATTGTAATAATTAATTTTACCCAACACATTCTGTAGCTTTTTCATATTTTGAGGGGAAGGCAATTCTTGTATGGCACGGAGGTGCTCTGGACTCGGATGTATGCCTTGGGCATTAATGACATGTCCCAGGTATGGTAAGTCACGAGCAAAACACACACATTTGTCCTTCCTCAAGCGAAGACCATTTTGCCGCAAGACCTGAAATAATGTTCGTAAGTTCGCAAGATGATCTTCTTCTGTCTGTCCGGAGATCACTATATCGTCCAGATAGTTTGCTGCAGTAGGGACCGACGCACAAATAGTTTGTAAATATTGCTGAAACAAGGCAGGGGCGGATGCACACCCGAATGGCAGTCTTTAGAAGCGGTACAATCCAAGATGCGTGTTAACCACCAATACGCGCTGGGATTCGTCGTCCACCGGTATTTGCAAGTACGCATCGGCTAGGTCCAACTTTGAAAAATATTTTCCCGGGCACAGTTTAGCAAAAAGATCTTCCGGGCGGGGCAAAGGAAAAGTAGCAGTCACTAGCTGTGGATTCACTGTGGCCTTGAAGTCCACGCAAAGTCTCAATTTTCCGGAAGGTTTTGGCAAAATTACTAAGGGTGAGGCCCAGAGAGAAGCTTGCACACGTTCAATTACACCCTGTGATTCGAGATCGTGTAACGTTCTTGCGACCTCATCACGCAATGCGTGGGGAACATTGCGCGCCCTGAAAAATTTCGGTTGCGCGTTTACCTTCAGTTCTAAATGTGCTTCATAGTTTTTAGCGCAACCTAAGCCCGGTGCAAAAATGTCTGCAAATTCGTCACACAGCCGAGAAACACTGTCTGTAGGCACAGTCTGATTCACTGATAGGACCTGATTTACAATAGACATGTTAAACAACTGAAATAAATCTAGACCAAACAAGTTCACTGCAGAAGAAGAACGAAGAACGTAAAATGACACAAGTTTTGTTTGTCCCTTGTATGTTGCAAGAAGGCTGCACTGTCCTAACACAGGAATTGTCTGTCCGGAATATGTAGTTAGCTTAACATTTGCGGAACGCAACGGAGGTTTGCCCAGTTGTTTGTACGTGTCATGATTGAGCAATGAAACTGCAGCTCCGGTATCGAGCTGGAATGGTATCACTTTGCCTTCAAAGTCTAAGTCCACAAAAAGTTTATTGTCCTGCTGACGACAAAAGCGACTGTTTTGTGCAATTGGAACAGACACTGGTACAGAATCACTTGCTAATTGACGTGATTTCCGGCGACGTCGACGCACAGTTTTTGTGGGACGAACACAGTTACTGTTAGAGAAAGTGTCACTGGACGAAGTGGAATTAACGACATGAATGTCCATAGGCGAAGGTCCACGACCCTGAGTGTCCTTGGTTCGATTCCGGCGCGAAGCAAAGGGCCTGGAATGATTGTGATTGTCTGATCTGAGCTTTTTCTGGCAAACACTTTGAACATGTCCTTTCTTATTGCAGAAAAAGCAAATAGCTTGGCGTGACGGGCAATGTTCACGCGAATGTCCAGTAGCACACCGCGGGCACGATTTCACTACATTTGTGGGCTGGCGCGGCACACGTGGCTTAGCGCGCGGCGGCAGCTGTGCGGACGTGCGCGAGGCCCGGTTACCGGGCCGCGCAGCGCGTCCAGCGGGCCGGTTAATGTTACACACGGCTGGCGAAGTTTCAAAAGATGCCTGAGCACAGTCAAGTGTGTCCTTTCTATCCAATATGTCTATCACTTGTTGAAGGGAGGGATTAACTAGTTTCAAAATTTGCTCCCGTATGCGTACATCAGAAACGTTCTGTGCAATTGCATCACGCACCATTGTATCTGAATAAGAAAGACCACAGTCACATTCAAAGGCACAGTCCCTAGTAAGTCCTTGCAATGTTGCTACCCACTCCCTATTAGTTTGACCGGCCGTACGTTTTGTACGAAAGAACGTATACCGTTTTGCAACCACATTAACTGTTTCTTTGAAATAGGCATCTAATGCAGACAAAATTTCCTCGTAGGACAGAGTTGCTACGTCGCGTCGGGGAAACAATTTCACTATCACACGGTATGTGGACACACCGACACAAGAAAGCAAAAACGGCTGCCGCTCATTACCTTGAATTCTGTAGGCAGCGAGGTGGAACGCAAACTGGCGGGACCACTCGTGCTAGGTTTCTTGGTTCGGGTCGTAGTGCCTAAAAGGCGGTGCAACGGCAGGTTGTGGCTGCGGTAGCGGTGAAGCGGCGGCGGCCGCATCGGTGTGCAGCGCACGTTGACCCTGGACGAGCTGTCCAAGGGCATCCAATAACGCCTGCGTCTGCTGATTCTGCAAGCGATAAAATTCGGACAGTACATCTGGAGAATGTGGCGAAGCCATGACACAATTAAATGTAAGCAATCAGAAAGAACTCTTTTCCCTCGTCGCCAATGTTGTGTCGGTAGCAGGGCCGACACCGTGAAGTTGAGATGGCTGAAAAGGCAAGCTAGACTAACGCAGACGGGCGTGAAGTACTGGAACAGGATACGTAATTAATGTTAGGAAGAAAAGTACGGAGCAGGTTTAATACTTAACTTTACTCAATCATTGTGGTACATCAATCTTGACGATACACAGGAGACTTTAAGTACAATCACTGTATGGCTAATGGCGCCTTGCTAGTTCGTAGCCATTAACTTAGCTGATGGCTATTCTGTCTCTCGGCTAATGAGAGAGAAAGGCTTCGTACATCTGGTCGGTAGCTAGGTTCTCGTACAACTGGGGCGAGTGCTCTCTCGTATCACGAGACCTACGTTGGTGGTGGCGCTATGTCTGCGATTACACAGTGGCGACACGCGGGTCCGACATGTACTAAATGGACCGCGGCCGATTTAAGCTACCACCTAGCAAGTGTGGTGTCTGGCGGTGACACCACAGAAATTGCATCCGAACTCAATACAAAAATCACAATGCCGACTTAACTACAAGAGGACTGACACTCTCACTTTCTATGATTTGAACCTCTCCTGTGAGTCCAGTTTTAGATTCCGATGCTTCACTTCAGGTTTACTGTATCCCTTGGACCTTCTTATTGACGATGAAACACAGAGTTTGCATCCGAATTTAATACAAAAGGCACAATGCCGACTTAAGTACAAGAGGACTGACAATCACACTTTCTGTGATTTGAACTTCTCCTGTGAGTCCGGTTTTAGATTCCGATGCTTCACTTCAGATTTACTGTATCCCTTGCACCTTCTTATTGACGATGAGACGCAGAAATTGCATCCGAATTTAAAACAAAAGGCACAATGCCGACTTAAGTACAAGAGGACCGACACTCTTACTGTCTACGTTTTCAAACTCTCCTGTGAGTCCAGTTTTAGATTCCGATGCTTCACTTCTGGTTTACTGTATCCCTTGGACCTTCTTATTGACGATGAAACACAGAAATTGCATCCGTATTTAATACAAAAGGCACAATGCCGACTTACGTACAAGACGACTGACACCCTAAATTTCTATGATTTGAACCTCTCCTGTGACTCCAGTTTTAGATTCCGATGCTTCACTTCAGGTTTACTGTATCCCTTGCACCTTCTTATTGACGAAGAAACACAGAAATTGCATCCGAATTTAATACAAAAGGCACAATGCCGACTTAAGTAAAAGAGGACTGACCCTCTCACTTTCTATGTTTTGAACTTATCCTGTGAGTATGGTTTTAAATTCCGATGCGTCACTTCTGGCCTACCGTATACCTTGCATCTTCTTATTGACGATGAAACACAGAAATTGCATCGGAATTTAATACAAAGGCACAATGCCGACATAAGTACAAGAGGACTGGCACTCTAACTTTCTATGATTTGAACCTCTCCTATGAGTCCAGTTTTAGATTCCGATGCTTCACTTCAGGTATACCGTATCCCTTGGACCTTCTTATTGACGATGAAATACAGAAATTGCATTCGAATTTAATACCAAAGGCACAATGCTGACTTAAGTACAAGAGCACTGACACTCTCACTTTCAATGATTTGAACCTCTCCTGTGAGTCCAGATTTAGATTCCGATGCTTCACTTCAGGTTTACTGTCTACCTTGCACCTTCCTATTGACAATGAAACACAGAAATTGCATCCGAATTTAATACAAAAGGCACAATGCCGACTAAAGTACAAGAGGACTGACACTCTCACTTTTTACGATTTGAACCTCTCCTGTGAGTCCAGTTTTAGATTCCGATGCTTCACTTCAGGTATACTGTATACCTTGCACCTTCTTATTGATGATGAAACACAGAAATTGCATCCGAATGTAATACAAGAGGTACAATGCCGACTTAAGTAAAAGAGGACTGACACCCTAACTTTCTATGATTTGAACCTCTCTTTTGACTCCAGTTTTAGATTCCGATGCTTCACTTCAGGTTTACTGTATCCCTTGGACCTTCTCATTGACGAAGAAACACAGAAATTGCATCCGAATTTAATACAAAAGGCACAATGCCGACTTAAGTAAAAGAGGACTGACCTTCTCACTTTCTATGTTTTGAACTTCTCCTGTGAGTAAAGTTTTAGATTCCGATGCGTCACTTCAGGTCTACCATATACCTTGCATCTTCTTATTGACGATGAAACACAGAGATTGCATCCGAATTGAATACAAAAGGCACAATCCCGACTTAAGTACAAGAGGACTGACACTGTCACTTTCTACGATTTGAACCTCTCCTGTGAGTCCAGTTTTAGATTCCGATGCTTCACTTCAGGTTTACTGTATCCCTTAGACCGTTTTATTAATGATGAAACACAGAAATTGCATCCGAATTTAATATAAAAGGCACAACGCCGACTTAAGTAAAAGAGGACTGACACTCTAACTTTCTATGTTTTGAAACTATCCTGTGAGTCCAGTTTTAGATTCCGATGCTTCACTTCAGGTATACTGTATCCCTTGGGCCTTCTTATTGACGATGAAACATAGAAATTGCATCCGAATTTAATTCAAAAGGCACAATGCCGACTTAAGTAAAAGAGGACTTACATTCTCACTTTCTATGAATTGAACCTCACCTGTGAGTCCAGTTTTAGATTCCGATGCTTCACTTCAGGTTTACTGTATACCTTGGACCTCCTTATTGACGATGAAACACAGAAATTGCATCCGAACTCAATACAAAAATCCCAATGCCGACTTAACTTCAAGACGACTGACACTCTCACTTTCTATGATTTGAACCTCTCCTGTGAGTCCAGCTTTATATTCCGATGCTTCACTTCAGGTTTACTGTATCCCTTGGACCTTCTTATTGACGATGAAACACAGAGTTTGCATCCGAATTTAATACAAAAGGCACAATGCCGACTTAAGTACAAGAGGACTGACACTCACACTTTCTGTGATTTGAACCTCTCCTGTGAGTCCAGTTTTAGATTCCGATGCTTCACTTCAGGTTTACTGTATCCCTTGCACTTTCTTATTGACGATGAGACACAGAAATTGCATGCGAATTTAATACAAAAGGCACAATGCCGACTTAAGTACAAGAGGACCGACACTCTTACTGTCTACGTTTTCAATCTCTCCTGTAAGTTCAGTTTTAGATTCCGATGCTTCACTTCTGGTTTACTGTATCCCTTGGACCTTGTCATTGACGATGTAACACAGAAATTGCATCCGAATTTAATACAAAAGGCACAATGCCGACTTAAGTACAAGAGGACTAACACTCTAACTTTCTATGATTTTAACCTCTCCTGTGATTCAAGTTTTGGATTCCGATGCTTCACTTCAGGTTTACTGTATCCCTTGGACCTTCTTATTGACGAAGAAACAAAGAAATTGCATCCAAATTTAATACAAAAGGCACAATGCCGACATAAGTACAAGAGGACTGACACTCTCACTTTCTGTGATTTGAACCTCTCCTGTAAGTCCAGATTTACATTCCGATGCTTCACTTCAGGTTTACTGTGCACCTTGCACCTTCTTATTGACGATGAAACACAGAAATTGCATCCAAATTGAATACAAAAGGCACAATGTCGACTAAAGTACAAGAGGATTGACACTCTCACTTTCTACGATTTGAACCTCTCCTGTGAGTCCAGTTTTAGATTCCGATGCTTCACTTCAGGTTTACTGTATACCTTGCAAACTTCGTATTGACGATGAAACGCAGAAATTGCATCCGAATTGAATACAAAAGACACAATGCCGACCTACGTACAAGAGGACTGACACTCTCACTTTCTACGATTTGAACCTCTCCTGTGAGTCCAGTTTTAGATTCCGATGCTTCACTTCAGGTTTACTGTATCCCTTGGACCTTCTTATTGACGATGAAACACAGAGTTTGCATCCGAATTTAATACAAAAGGCACAATGCCGACTTAAGTACAAGAGGACTGACAATCACACTTTCTGTGATTTGAACTTCTCCTGTGAGTCCGGTTTTAGATTCCGATGCTTCACTTCAGGTTTACTGTATCCCTTGCACCTTCTTATTGACGATGAGACGCAGAAATTGCATCCGAATTTAAAACAAAAGGCACAATGCCGACTTAAGTACAAGAGGACCGACACTCTTACTGTCTACGTTTTCAAACTCTCCTGTGAGTCCAGTTTTAGATTCCGATGCTTCACTTCTGGTTTACTGTATCCCTTGGACCTTCTTATTGACGATGAAACACAGAAATTGCATCCGTATTTAATACAAAAGGCACAATGCCGACTTACGTACAAGACGACTGACACCCTAAATTTCTATGATTTGAACCTCTCGTGTGACTCCAGTTTTAGATTCCGATGCTTTACTTCAGGTTTACTGTATCCCTTGCACCTTCTTATTGACGAAGAAACACAGAAATTGCATCCGAATTTAATACAAAAGGCACAATGCCGACTTAAGTAAAAGAGGACTGACCCTCTCACTTTCTATGTTTTGAACTTATCCTGTGAGTATGGTTTTAAATTCCGATGCGTCACTTCTGGCCTACCGTATACCTTGCATCTTATTATTGACGATGAAACACAGAAATTGCATCGGAATTTAATACAAAGGCACAATGCCGACATAAGTACAAGAGGACTGGCACTCTAACTTTCTATGATTTGAACCTCTCCTATGAGTCCAGTTTTAGATTCCGATGCTTCACTTCAGGTATACTGTATCCCTTGGACCTTCTTATTGATGATGAAATACAGAAATTGCATTCGAATTTAATATCAAAGGCACAATGCTGACTTAAGTACAAGAGCACTGACACTCTCACTTTCAATGATTTGAACCTCTCCTGTGAGTCCAGATTTAGATTCCGATGCTTCACTTCAGGTTTACTGTCTACCTTGCACCATCCTATTGACAATGAAACACAGAAATTGCATCCGAATTTAATACAAAAGGCACAATGCCGACTTAAGTACAAGAGGACTGACACTCTCACTTTTTACGATTTGAACCTCTCCTGTGAGTCCAGTTTTAGATTCCGATGCTTCACTTCAGGTATACTGTATACCTTGCACCTTCTTATTGATGATGAAACACAGAAATTACATCCGAATTTAACACAAGAGGTACAATGCCGACTTAAGTAAAAGAGGACTGACACCCTAACTTTCTATGTTTTGAACCTCTCTTTTGACTCCAGTTTTAGATTCCGATGCTTCACTTCAGGTTTACTGTATCCCTTGGACCTTCTCATTGACGAAGAAACACAGAAATTGCATCCGAATTTAATACAAAAGGCACAATGCCGACTTAAGTAAAAGAGGACTGACCTTCTCACTTTCTATGTTTTGAACTTCTCCTGTGAGTAAAGTTTTAGATTCCGATGCGTCACTTCAGGTCTACCATATACCTTGCATCTTCTTATTGACGATGAAACACAGAGATTGCATCCGAATTGAATACAAAAGGCACAATCCCGACTTAAGTACAAGAGGACTGACACTGTCACTTTCTACGATTTGAACCTCTCCTGTGAGTCCAGTTTTAGATTCCGATGCTTCACTTCAGGTTTACTGTATACCTTGCACCTTTTTATTGACGATGAAACAAAGATTGCATCTGAATTTAATACAAAAGGAACAATGCCGATTTAATTACAAGAGGACTGACACTCTAACTTTCTATGATATAAACCTCTCCTGTGAGGCCAGTTTTAGATTCCGATGCTTCACTTCAGGTTTACTGTATCCCTTGGACCGTTTTATTGATGATGAAACACAGAAATTGCATCCGAATTTAATATAAAAGGCACAACGCCGACTTAAGTAAAAGAGGACTGACACTCTAACTTTCTATGTTTTGAACCTATCCTGTGAGTCCAGTTTTAGATTCCGTTGCTTCACTTCAGGTTTACTGTATCCCTTGGGCCTTCTTATTGACGATGAAACATAGAAATTGCATCCGAATTTAATTCAAAAGGCACAATGCCGACTTAAGTAAAAGAGGACTTACATTCTCACTTTCTATGATTTGAACCTCACCTGTGAGTCCAGTTTTAGATTCCGATGCTTCACTTCAGGTTTACTGTATACCTTGGACCTCCTTATTGACGATGAAACACAGAAATTGCATCCGAACTCAATACAAAAATCCCAATGCCGACTTAACTACAAGACGACTGACACTCTCACTTTCTATGATTTGAACCTCTCCTGTGAGTCCAGCTTTAGATTCCGATGCTTCACTTCAGGTTTACTGTATCCCTTGGACCTTCTTATTGACGATGAAACACAGAGTTTGCATCCGAATTTAATACAAAAGGCACAATGCCGACTTATGTACAAGAGGACTGACACTCACACTTTCTGTGATTTGAACCTCTCCTGTGAGTCCAGTTTTAGATTCCGATGCTTCACTTCAGGTTTACTGTATCCCTTGCACTTTCTTATTGACGATGAGACACAGAAATTGCATCCGAATTTTATACAAAAGGCACAATGCCGACTTAAGTACAAGAGGACCGACACTCTTACTGTCTACGTTTTCAATCTCTCCTGTAAGTTCAGTTTTAGATTCCGATGCTTCACTTCTGGTTTACTGTATCCCTTGGACCTTGTCATTGACGATGTAACACAGAAATTGCATCCGAATTTAATACAAAAGGCACAATGCCGACTTAAGTACAAGAGGACTAACACTCTAACTTTCTATGATTTTAACCTCTCCTGTGATTCCAGTTTTAGATTCCGATGCTTCACTTCAGGTTTACTGTATCCCTTGGACCTTCTTATTGACGAAGAAACAAAGAAATTGCATCCAAATTTAATACAAAAGGCACAATGCCGACATAAGTACAAGAGGACTGACACTCTCACTTTCTGTGATTTGAACCTCTCCTGTAAGTCCAGATTTACATTCCGATGCTTCACTTCAGGTTTACTGTGCACCTTGCACCTTCTTATTGACGATGAAACACAGAAATTGCATCCAAATTGAATACAAAAGGCACAATGTCGACTAAAGTACAAGAGGATTGACACTCTCACTTTCTACGATTTGAACCTCTCCTGTGAGTCCAGTTTTAGTTTCCGATGCTTCACTTCAGGTTTACTGTATACCTTGCACACTTCGTATTGACGATGAAACGCAGATATTGCATCCGAATTGAATACAAAAGACACAATGCCGACCTACGTACAAGAGGACTGACACTCTCACTTTCTACGATTTGAACCTCTCCTGTGAGTCCAGTTTTAGATTCCGATGCTTCACTTCAGGTTTACTTTGTACCTTGGACCTTCTTATTGACGATGAAAAACAGAAATTGCATCCGAACTCAATACAAAAATCACAATGCCGACTTAACTACAATAGGACTGACACTCTCACTTTCTATGATTTGAACCTCTCCTGTGAGTCCAGTTTTAGATTCCGATGCTTCACTTCAGGTTTACTGTATCCCTTGGACCTTCTTATTGACGATGAAACACAGAGTTTGCATCCGAATTTAATACAAAAGGCACAATGCCGACTTAAGTACAAGAGGACTGACAATCACACTTTCTGTGATTTGAACCTCTCCTGTGAGTCCAGTTTTAGATTCCGATGCTTCACTGCAGGTTTACTGTATCCCTTGCACCTTCTTATTGACGATGAGGCGCAGAAATTGCATCCGAATTTAATACAAAAGGCACAATGCCGACTTAAGTACAAGTGGACCGACACTCTTACTGTCTACGTTTTCAACCTCTCCTGTGAGTCCAGTTTCAGATTCCGATGCTTCACTTCTGGTTTACTGTATCCCTCGGACCTTCTTATTGACGATGAAACACCGAAATTGCATCCAAATTTAATACAAAAGGCACAATGCCGACTTATGTACAAGAGGGCTGACACCCTAACTTTCTATGATTTGAATCTCTCCTGTGACCCCAGTTTTAGATTCCGATGCTTCACTTCAGGTTTACTGTATCCCTTGGACCTTCTTATTGACGAAGAAACACAGATATTGCATCCGAATTTAATACAAAAGGCACAATGCCGGCTTAAGTAAAAGAGGACTGACCCTCTCACTTTCTATGTTTTGAACTTCTCCTGTGAGTATAGTTTTAGATTCCGATGCGTCACTTCAGGTCTACCGTATACCTTGCATCTTCTTATTGACGATGAAACACAGAAATTGCATCCGAATTGAATACAAAAGACACAATTCCGACTTAAGTACAAGAGGACTGACACTTTCACTTTCTACGATTTCAACCTCTCCTGTGAGTCCAGTTTTAGATTCCGATGCTTCACTTCAGGTTTACTGTATACCTTGCACCTTCTTATTGACGATGAAACAAAGATTGCATCCGAATTTAATACAAAAGGCACAATGCCGATTTAAGTACAAGAGGACTGACACTCTAACTTTCTATGATTTGAAGCTCTCCTGTGAGTCCAGTTTTAGATTCCGATGCTTCACTTCAGGTTTACTGTATCCCTTGGACCTTCTTATTGATGATGAAAGACAGACATTGCATCCGAATTTAATACAAAAGGCACAATGCCGACTTAAGTAAAAGAGGACTGACACTCTCACTCTCTATGATTTGAGCCTCTCCTGTGAGTCCAGGTTTAGATTCCGATGCTTCACTTGAGGTTTACTGTACACATTGGACCTTCTTATTGACGATGAAACACAGAAATTGCATCCGAATTCAATACAAAAATCACAATGCCGTCTTAAGTACAAGAGGACTGACACTCTCACTTTCTATGATTTGAACCTCTCATGTGAGTCCAGTTTTAGATTCCGATGCTTCACTTCAGGTTTACTGTATCCCTTGGACCCTCTTATTGACGCTGAAACACAGAGTTTGCATCCGAATTTAATACAAAAGGCACAATGCCGACTTATGTACAAGAGGACCGACACTCTTACTGTCTACGTTTTCAACCTCTCCTGTGAGTCCAGTTTTAGATTCCGATGCTTCACTTGTGGTTTACTGTATCCCTTGGACCTTCTCATTGACGAAGAAACACAGAAATTGCATCCGAATTTAATACAAAATGCTCAATGCCGACTTAAGTAAAAGAGGACTGACCTTCTCACTTTCTATGTTTTGAACTTCTCCTGTGAGTATAGTTTTAGATTCCGTGCGTCACTTCAGGTCTACCGTATACCTTGCATCATCTTAATGACGATGAAACACAGAAATTGCATTCGAATTGAATACAAAAGACACAATTCCGACTTAAGTACAAGAGGACTGACACTTTCACTTTCTACAATTTGAACCTCTCCTGTGAGTCCAGTTTTAGATTCCGATGCTTCACTTCAGGTTTATTGTATACCTTGGACCTTCTTATTGACGATGAAACACAGAAATTGCATCCGAACTCAATACAAAAATCACAATGCCGACTTAACTACAAGAGGACTGACACTCGTACTTTCTATGATTTGAACCTCTCCTGTGAGTCCAGTTTTAGATTCTGACGCTTCACTTCAGGTTTACTGTATCCCTTGGACCTTTTTATTGACGATGAAACACAGAGTTTGCATCCGAATTTAATACAAAAGGCACAATGCCGACTTAAGTACAAGAGGACCGACACTCTTACTGTCTACGATTTCAACCTCTCCTGTGAGTCCAGTTTTAGATTCCGATGCTTCACTTGTGGTTTACTGTATCCCTTGGACCTTCTCATAGACGAAGAAACACAGAAATTGCATCCGAATTTAATACAAAATGCTCAATGCCGACTTAAGTAAAAGAGGACTGACCTTCTCACTTTCTATGTTTGAACTTCTCCTGTGCGTATAGTTTTAGATTCCGATGCGTCACTTCAGGTCTACCGTATACCTTGCATCTTCTTATTGACGATGAAACACAGAAATTGCATCCGAATTGAATACAAAAGACACAATTCCGACTTAAGTACAAGAGGACTGACACTTTCACTTTCTACGATTTGAACCTCTCCTGTGAGTCCAGTTTCAGATTCCGATGCTTAACTTCAGGTTTACTGTATCCCTTGGACCTTCTTATTGATGATGAAACACAGAAATTGCATCCGAATTTAATACAAAAGGCACAGTGCCGACTTAAGTAAAAGAGGACTGACACTCTCACTCTCTATGATTTGAACCTCTCCTGTGAGTCCAGTTTTAGATTCCGATGCTTCACTTCAGGTTTACTGTACACATTGGACCTTCTTATTGACGATGAAACACAGAAATTGCATCCGAATTCAATACAAAAATCACAATGCCGTCTTAAGTACAAGAGGACTGACACTCTCACTTTCTATGATTTGAACCTCTCATGTGAGTCCAGTTTTAGATTCCGATGCTTCACTTCAGGTTTACTGTATCCCTTGGACCTTCTTATTGACGATGAAACAAAGAGTTTGCATCCGAATTTAATACAAAAGGCACAATGCCGACTTAAGTACAAGAGGACCGACACTCTTACTGTCTACGTTTTCAACCTCTCCTGTGAGTCCACTTTTAGACTACGATGCTTCACTTCTGGTTTACTGTATCCCTGGGACCTTCTTATTGACGATGAAACACAGAAATTGCATCAGAATTTAATACAAAGGGCGCAATGCCGACTTAAGTAAAAGAGGACTGACCCTCTCACTTTCTATGTTTTGAACTTCTCCTGTGAGTATAGTTTTAGATTCCGATGCGTCACTTCAGGTCTACCACATACCTTGCATCATCTTATTGACGATGAAACACAGAAATTGCATCGGAATTTAATACAAAGGCACAATGCCGACATAAGTACAAGAGGACTGACACTCTAACTTTCTATGATTTGAACCTCTCCTGTGAGTCCAGTTTTAGATTCCGATGCTTCACTTCAGGTATACTGTATCCCTTGGACCTTCTTATTGACGATGAAATACAGAAATTGCATTCGAATTTAATACCAAAGGCACAATGCCGAATTAAGTAAAAGAGGACTGACACTCTCACTTTCAATGATTTGAACCTCTCCTGTGAGTCCAGTTTTAGATTCCGATGCTTCACTTCAGGTTTACTGTCTACCTTGCACCTTCCTAATGACGATGAAACACAGAAATTGCATTCAAATTTAATACAAAAGGCTCAATGCCGACTTAAGTTCAAGAGGACTGACACACTCACTTTCTACGATTTGAACCTCTCCTGTGAGTCCAGTTTTAGATTCCGATGCTTCACTTCAGGTTTACTGTATACCTTGTACCTTCTTATTGACGATGAAATAAAGATTGCATCCGAATTTAATTTAAAAGCCACAATGCCGATTTAAATACAAGGGGACTGACACTCTAACTTTCTATGATTTGAACCTCTCCCATGAGTCCAGTTTTATATTCCGTTGCTTCACTTCCAGTATACTGTATCCCTTGGACCTTCTTATTGACGACGAAACACAGAAATTGCATCCGAATTTTATACAAAAGGCACAATGTCGACTTCAGTAAAAGAGGACTGACACTCTCACTTTCTGTGATTTGAACCCCTCCTGTGTGCCCAGTTTTAGATTCCGATGCTTCACTTCAGGTCTACTGTATACCTTGGACCATCTTATTGACGATGAGACACAGAAATTGCATCCGAATTTGATACAAAAGTCACAATGCCGACTTAAGTACAAGAGGACCGACACTCTAACTGTCTATGTTTTGAACCTCTCCTGTGAGTCCAGTTTTAGATTCCGATGCTTCACTTCAGGTTTACTGTATCCCTTGGACCTTCTTATTTACGATGAAACACAGAGTTTGCATCCGAATTTAACACAAAAGGCATAATGCCTACTTAAGTACAAGAGGACTTACACTCTAACTTTCTATGATATGAACCTCTCCTGTGAGTCCCGTTTTAGAATCCGATGGTTCACTTTGGGTTTACTGTATCCCTTGGACCTTCTTATTGACGATGAAATACAGAAATTGCATCCGAATTTAGTACAAAAGGCACAATGCCGACTTAAGTACAAGAGGACTGACACTCTCACTTTTTATGATTTGAACCTCTCCTGTGAGACCAGTTTTAGATCCGATGCTTCACTTCAGGTTTACTGTATACCTTTGACCTTCTTATTGACGATGTAACACAGAAATTGCATCCAAATTAAATACAAAAGGCACAATGCCGACTTAAGTAAAATAGGACTGACACTCTTACTTTCTGTTATTTGAACCTCTGCTGTGAGTCCAGTTTTAGATTCCGATGCTTCACTTCAGGTTTACTGTATATCTTGCACCTTCTTATTGACGATGAAACACAGATATTGCATCCGAATTTAATACAAAAGGCAAAATGCCGATTTTAGTAAAAGAGGACTGACACACTTTCTATGATTTGAACCTCTCCTGTGAGTCCAGTTTTTGATTCCGATGCTTCACTTCAGGTTTACTGTATACCTTGGACCTTCTTATTGACGATGAAACACAGAAATTGCATCCGAATTCAATACAAAAATCACAATGCCGACATACGTACAAGAGGACAGACACTCTCACTTTCTATGATTTGAACCTCTCCTGTGAGTCCAGTTTTAGAGTCCGATGCTTCACTTCAAGTCTACTGTATCTCTTGGACCTTCTTATTGAAGATGAAACACAGAGTTTGCATCCGAATTTAATAAAAAAGGCACAATGCCGACTTTCACTTCAAGTTTACTGTATCCCTTGGACCTTCTTATTGACGATGAAACACAGAGTTTGCATCCGAATTTAATACAAAAGTCACAATGCCGACTTAAGTACAAGAGGACTGACACTCTCACTTTCTATGATTTGAACCTCTCATGTGAGTCCAGTTTTGGATTCCGATGCTTCACTTCAGGTTTACTGTATCCCTTGGACCTTCTTATTGACGATGAAACACAGAGTTTGCATCCGAATTTAATACAAAAGGCACAATGCCCATCTTATGTACAAGAGGACCGACACTCTTACTGTCTACGTTTTCAACCTCTCCTGTGAGTCCACTTTTAGATTACGATGCTTCACTTCTGGTTTACTGTATCCCTGGGACCTTCTTATTGACGATGAAACACAGAAATTGCATCAGAATTTAATACAAAGGGCGCAATGCCGACTTAAGTAAAAGAGGACTGACCCTCTCACTTCCTATGTTTTGAACTTCTCCTGTGAGTATAGTTTTAGATTCCGATGCGTCACTTCAGGTCTACCACATACCTTGCATCATCTTATTGACGATGGAACACAGTCATTGCATCGGAATTTAATACAAAGGCACAATGCCGACATAAGTACAAGAGGACTGACACTCTAACTTTCTATGATTTGAACCTCTCCTGTGAGTCCAGTTTTAGATTCCGATGCTTCACTTCAGTTATACTGTATACCTTGGACCTTCTTATTGACAATGAAATACAGAAATTGCATTCGAATTTAATACCAAAGGCACAATGCCGACTTAAGTACAAGAGGACTGACACTCTCACTTTCAATGATTTGAACCTCTCCTGTGAGTCCAGTTTTAGATTCCGATGCTTCACATCAGGTTTACTGTCTACCTTGCACCTTCCTATTGACGATGAAACACAGAAATCGCATTCAAATTTAATACAAAAGGCTCAATGCCGACTTAAGTACAAGAGGACTGACACACTCACTTTCTACGATTTGAACCTCTCCTGTGAGTCCAGTTTTAGATTCCGATGCTTCACTTCAAGTCTACTGTATCTCTTGGACCTTCTTATTGAAGATGGAACACAGAGTTTGCATCCGAATTTAATAAAAAAGGCACAATGCCGACTTTCACTTCAAGTTTACTGTATCCCTTGGACCTTCTTATTGACGATGAAACACAGAAATTGCATCCGAATGTAATACAAAAGGCACAATGCCGACTTAAGTAAAAGAGGACTGACACTCTAACTTTCTATGATTTGAACCTCTCCTGTGAGTCCTGTTTTAGATTCCGTTGCTTCACTTCCGGTATACTGTATCCCTTGGACCTTCTTATTGACGACGAAACACAGAACTTGCATCCGAATTTATACAAAAGGCACAATGTCGACTTCAGTAAAAGAGGACTGACACTCTCACTTTCTGTGATTTGAACCCCTCCTGTGTGTCCAGTTTTAGATTTCGATGCTTCACTTCAGGTCTACTGTATACCTTGGTCCATCTTATTGACGATGAGACACAGAAATTGCATCCGAATTTGATACAAAAGTCACAATGCCGACTTAAGTACAAGAGGACCGACACTCTAACTGTCTATGTTTTGAACCTCTCCTGTGAGTCCAGTTTTAGATTCCGATGCTTCACTTCAGGTTTACTGTATCCCTTGGACCTTCTTATTTACGATGAAACACAGAGTTTGCATCCGAATTTAACACAAAAGGCACAATGCCTACTTAAGTACAAGAGGACTTACACTCTAACTTTCTATGATATGAACCTCTCCTGTGAGTCCCGTTTTAGAATCCGATGCTTCACTTTGGGTTTACTGTATCCCTTGGACCTTCTTATTGACGATGAAATACAGAAATTGCATCCGAATTTAGTACAAAAGGCACAATGCCGACTTAAGTACAAGAGGACTGACACTCTCACTTTTTATGATTTGAACCTCTCCTGTGAGACCAGTTTTAGATCCGATGCTTCACTTCAGGTTTACTTTATACCTTTGACCTTCTTATTGACGATGTAACACAGAAATTGCATCCGAATTAAATACAAAAGGCACATTGCCGACTTAAGTAAAATAGGACTGACACTCTTACTTTCTGTTATTTGAACCTCTGCTGTGAGTCCAGTTTTAGATTCCGATGCTTCACTTCAGGTTTACTGTATATCTTGCACCTTCTTATTGACGATGAAACACAGATATTGCATCCGAATTTAATACAAAAGGCACAATGCCGATTTTAGTAAAAGAGGACTGACACACTTTCTATGATTTGAACCTCTCCTGTAAGTCCAGTTTTTGATTCCGATGCTTCACTTCAGGTTTACTGTATACCTTGGACCTTCTTATTGACGATGAAACACAGAAATTGCATCCGAATTCAATACAAAAATCACAATGCCGACTTACGTACAAGAGGACAGACACTCTCACTTTCTATGATTTGAACCTCTCCTGTGAGTCCAGTTTTAGAGTCCGATGCTTCACTTCAAGTCTACTGTATCTCTTGGACCTTCTTATTGAAGATGGAACACAGAGTTTGCATCCGAATTTAATAAAAAAGGCACAATGCCGACTTTCACTTCAAGTTTACTGTATCCCTTGGACCTTCTTATTGACGATGAAACACAGAAATTGCATCCGAATGTAATACAAAAGGCACAATGCCGACTTAAGTAAAAGAGGACTGACACTCTCACTTTCTATGATTTGAACCACTCCTGTAAGTCCACTTTTAGATTCCGATGCTTCACTTCAGGTTTACTGTATCCCTTGGACCTTCTTATTGATGATGAAACACAGAAATTGCATCTGAATTTAATACAAAGGGCACAATGCCGACTTAAGTACAAGAATACCGACACTCTTACTGTCTACGTTTTGAACCTCTCCTGTGAGTCCAGTTTTAGATTCCGATGCTTCACTTCAGGTTTACTGTATCCCTTGGACCTTCTTATTGACGATGAAACACAGAAATTGCATCCGAATTTGTAAGAAAACGCACAATGCCGACTTAAGTACAAGAGGACTGACAATCTAACTTTCTATGATTTGAACCTCTCCTGTGAGTGCAGTTTTAGATTCCGATGCTTCACTTCAGGTATACTGTATCCCTTGGACCTTCTTATTGACGATGAGATACAGAAATTGCATTCGAATTTAATACCAAAAGGCACAATGCCGACTTAAGTACAAGAGGACTGACACTGTCACTTTCAATGATTTGAACCTCTCCTGTGAGTCCAGTTATAGATTCCGATGCTTCACTTCAGGTTAACTGTCTACCTTGCACCTTCCTATTGACGATGAAACACAGAAATTGCATCCGAATTTAATACAAAAGGCACGATGCCGATTTAAGTACAAGAGGACTGACACTCTAACTTTCTATGATTTGAACCTCTTTAGTGAGTCCAGTTTTAGATTCCGAAGCTTCACTTCAGGTTTACTGTATACCTTGCACCTTCTTATTGACGATGAAACAAAGATTGCATCCGAATTTAATACAAAAGGCACAATGCCAATTTAACTACAAGAGGACTGACACTCTAACTTTCTATGATTTGAACCTCTCCTGTGAGTCCATTTTTAGATTCCGATGCTCACATCAGGTTTACTGTATCCCTTGGACCTTCTTATTGATGATGAAACACAGAAATTGCATCCGAATTTAATACAAAAGGCACAATGCCGACTTAAGTAAAAGAGGACTGACACTCTAACTTTCTATCTTTTGAACCTCTCCTGTGAGTCCAGTTTTAGATTCCGTTGCTTCACTTCAGGTTTACTGTATCCCTTGGGCCTTCTTATTGACGATGAAACACAGAAATTGCATCCGAATTTAATTCAAAAGGCACAATGCCGACTTAAATAAAAGAGGACTTACACTCTCACTTTCTAAGATTTGAACCTCTCCTGTGAGTCCAGTTTTAGATTCCGATGCTTCACTTCAGGTTTACTGTATACCTTGGACCTTCTTATTGACAATGAAACACAGAAATTGCATCCGAACTCAATACAAAAATCACAATGCCGACTTAACTACAAGAGGACTGACACTCTCACTTTCTATGATTTGAACCTCTACTGTGAGTCCAGTTTTAGATTCCAATGCTTCACTTCAGGTTTACTGTATCCCTTGGACCTTTTTATTGACGATGAAACACAGAGTTTGCATCCTAATTTAATACAAAAGTCACAATGCCGACTTAAGTACAAGAGGACTGACACTCTCACTTTCTATGATTTGAACCTCTCATGTGAGTCCAGTTTTGGATTCCGATGCTTCACTTCAGGTTTACTGTATCCCTTGGACCTTCTTATTGACGATGAAACACAGAGTTTGCATCCGAATTTAATACAAAAGGCACAATGCCGTCTTAAGTACAAGAGGACCGACACTCTTACTGTCTACGTTTTCAACCTCTCCTGTGAGTCCACTTTTAGATTACGATGCTTCACTTCTGGTTTACTGTATCCCTGGGACCTTCTTATTGACGATGAAACACAGAAATTGCATCCGAATTTAATACAAAGGGCGCAATGCCGACTTAAGTAAAAGGGGACTGACCCTCTCACTTTCTATGTTTTGAACTTCTCCTGTGAGTATAGTTTTAGATTCCGATGCGTCACTTCAGGTCTACCGTATACCTTGCATCTTCTTATTGACGATGAAACACAGAAATTGCATCGGAATTTAATACAAAGGCACAATGCCGACATAAGTACAAGAGGACTGACACTCTAACTTTCTATGATTTGAACCTCTCCTGTGAGTCCAGTTTTAGATTCCGATGCTTCACTTCAGGTATACTGTATCCCTTGGACCTTCTTATTGACGATGAAATACAGAAATTGCATTCGAATTTAATACCAAAGGCACAATGCCTACTTAAGTACAAGAGGACTGACACTCTCACTTTCAATGATTTGAACCTCTCCTGTGAGTCCAGTTTTAGATTCCGATGCTTCACTTCAGGTTTACTGTCTACCTTGCACCTTCCTATTGACGATGAAACAAAGAAATTGCATCCGAATTTAATACAAAATTCACAATGCAGACTTAAGTACAAGAGGACTGACACTCTAACTATCTATGATTTGAACCTCTCCTTTGAGTCCAGTTTTAGATTCCGATGCTTCACTTCAGGTTTACTGCATCCCTTGGACCTTCTTATTGACGACGAAACACAGAAATTGCATCCGAATTTTATACAAAAGGCACAATGCCGACTTAAGTAAAAGCGGACTGACACTCTCACTTTCTGTGATTTGAACCCCTCCTGTGTGTCCAGTTTTAGATTCCGATGCTTCACTTCAGGTTTACTGTATACCTTGGACCATCTTATTGACGATGAGACACAGATATTGCATCCGAATTTAATACAAAAGGCACAATGCCGACCTAAGTACAAGAGGACCGACACTCTAACTGTCTATGTTTTGAACCTCTCCTGTGAGTCCAGTTTTAGATTCCGATGCTTCACTTCAGGTTTACTGTATCCCTTGGACCTTCTTACTTACGATGAAACACAGAGTTTGCATCCGAATTTAATACAAAAGGCACAATGCCTACTTAAGTAGAAGAGGACTTACACTCTAACTTTCTATGATATGAACCTCTCCTGTGAGTCCCGTTTTAGAATCCGATGTTTCACTTTGGGTTTACTGTATCCCTTGGACCTTCTTATTGACGATGAAATACAGAAATTGCATCCGAATTTAATACAAAAGGCACAATGCCGACTTAAGTACGTGAGGACTGACACTCTCACTTTCTATGATTTGAACCTCTCCTGTGAGACCAGTTTTAGATTTCGATGCTTCACTTCAGGTATACTGTATCCCTTGGAGCTTCTTATTGACGATGAGATACAGAAATTGCATTCGAATTTAATACCAAAAGGCACAATGCCGACTTAAGTACAAGAGGACTGACACTGTCACTTTCAATGATTTGAACCTTTCCTGTGAGTCCAGTTATAGATTCCGATGCTTCACTTCAGGTTAACTGTCTACCTTGCACCTTCCTATTGACGATGAAACACAGAAATTGCATCCGAATTTAATACAAAAGGCACAATGCCGACTTAAGTACAAGAGGACTGACACTTTCACTTTCTATGTTTTGAACCTCTCCTGTGAGTCCAGTTTTAGATTCCGATGCTTGACTTCAGGTTAACTGTATACCTTGCACCTTCTTGTTGACGATGAAACAAAGATTGCATCCGAATTTAATACAAAAGGCACAATGCCGATATAAGTAAAAGAGGACTGACACTCTCACTCTCTATGATTTGGACCTCTCCTGTGAGTCCAGTTTTAAATTGCGATGCTTCACTTCAGGTTTACTGTATACCTTGGACCTTCTTATTGGCGATGAAACACAGAAATTGCATCCGAATTCAATACTAAAATCACAATGCTGACTTAAGTACAAGAGGACTGACACTCTCACTTTCTATGATTTGAACCTCTCATGTGAGTCCAGTTTTAGATTCCGATGCTTCACTTCAGGTTTAGTGTATCCTTTGGACATTATTATTGACGATGAAACACAGAAATTGCATCCGTATTTAATACAAAAGGCACAATGCCAACTTAAGTAAATCAGGACTGACTTTCTCTCTTTCTATGATTTAACCTCTCCTGTGAGTCCTGTTATAGACTCCGATGATTCATTCAAGATTACTGTATCAATTGGACCTTCTTATTGACGATGAAACACAGTAATTGCATCCGAATTTAATACGAAATGCACAATGCCGACTTAAGTAAAAGAGGTCACACACTCTCACTTTCTATGATTTCAACCACTCCTGTGAGTCCAGTTTTAGATTCCGATGATTCACTTCGGGTTTACTGTATCTCTTGGACCTTCTTATCGACGATGAAATACTGAGTTTGCATCAGAATTTAATACAAAATGCACAATGTCGACTTAAGTACATGACGACTGACACTCTCACTTTCTATGATTTGATCCTCTCCTGTGAGTCCATTTTTAGATTCCGATCCTTCACTTCAGGTTTACTGTATCCCGTGGACCTTCTTATTGACGATGAAACATAGAAATTGCATTCGAATTTCATACAAAAGGCACAATGCCGACTTAAGTACAAGAGGACTGACACTCTGTCTTTCTATGATTTGAACCTCTCCTGTGAGTCCAGTTTTAGATTCCGATGCTTCACTTCAGGTTTACTGTATCCCTTGGACCTTCTTATTGACGATGAAACACATAATTTGCATCTGAATTCAATACAAAAGTCACAATGCCGACTTCAGTAAAAGGGGACTGGCACTCTTTCTATGATTTGAACCTCTCCTGTAAGTCCAGTTTTAGATTCCGATGCTTCACTTCAGGTTTACTGTATACCTTGCACCTTCTTATTGACGATGAAACACAGAAATTGCATCGGAATTTAATAAAAAAGACACAATGCCGACTTAAATAAAAGAGGACTGACACTCTCACTTTCTATGATTTGAACCTCTCCTGTGAGTCCAGTTTTAGATTCTGATGCGTCACTTCATGTTTACTGTATCCCTTGGACCTTCTTATTGACGATGAAACACAGAGTTTGCATCCGAATTTAATACAAAAGGCACAATGCCGACGTAAGTACAAGTGGACTGACACTCTAAATTTCTATGATTTGAACGTCTCCTGTGAGTCCAGTTTTAGAATCCGATGCATCACTTCTGGTTTACTGTATCTCTTGGACCTTCTTATTGACGATGAAACATAGAAATTGCATCTGAATTTAATACAAAAGGCACAATGCCGACTTAAGTACGAGAGGACTGACACTCTAACTTTCTATGATTTGAACCTCTCCTGTGAGTCCAGTTTTAGATTCCGATGCTTCACTTCAGGTTTACTGTATCGCTGGGACCTTCTAATTGACGATGAAACACAGAAATTGCATCCGAATTTAATACAAAAGGCACAATGCCGACTTATGTAAGAGAGGACTGACACTCTCACTTTCTATGATTTGAACCTCTCCTGTGAGTCCAGTTTTAGATTCCGATGCTTCACTTCAGGTTTACTGTATCCCTTGGACCTTCTTATTGACGATGAAACACAGAAATTGCATCGGAACTAAATTCTAAAGGCACAATGCCGACTTAAGTACAAGAGGACTGACACTCTCACTTTCTATGATTTGAACCTCTCCTGTGAGTCCAGTTTTAGATTCCGATGCATCACTTCAGGTTTACTGTATCCCTTGGACCTTCTTATTGACGATTAAATACAGAAATTGCATGCGAATTCAATACAAAAGTCAAAATGCCGACTTGAGCGAAACAGGACTGACACTCTCACTTTCTATGATTTGAACTTCTCCTGTGAGTATAGTTTTAGATTCCGATGCGTCACTTCAGGTCTACCGTACACCTTGCACCTTCTTATTGACGATTAAACACAGAAATAGCATCGGAATTTAATACAAAAGGCACAATGCCGACATAAGTACAAGAGGACTGACACTCTAACTTTCTATGATTTGAACCTCTCCTGTGAGTCCAGTTTTAGATTCCGATACTTCACTTCAGGTTTGCTGTATCCTTTGGACCTTCTTATTGACGATGAAACACAGAAATTGCATCCGAATTTAATACAAAAGGCACAAGGCCGACTTAAGTAAATGAGGACTGACATTCTCTCTTTCTTTGATTTAACCTCTCCTGTGAGTCCTGTTATAGACTCCGATGCTTCATTCAAGTTTACTGTATCAATTGGACATTCTTATTGACGATGAAACACAGTAATTGCATCGGAATTTAATACAAAATGCACAATGCCGACTTAAGTAAAAGAGGACACACACTCTCACTTTCTATGATTTGAACCACTCCTGTGAGTCCAGTTTTAGATTCCGATGCTTCACTTCGGGTTTACTGTATCTCTTGGACCTTCTTATTGACGATGAAATACTGAGTTTGCATCAGAATTTAATACAAAACGCACAATGCCGACTTAAGTACATGAGGACTGACACTCTCACTTTCTATGATTTGATCCTCTTCTGTGAGTCCAGTTTTAGATTCCGATGATTCACTTCAGGTTTACTGTATCCCTTGGACCTTCTTATTGACGATGAAACACAGAAATTGCATTCGAATTTAATACAAAAGGCACAATGCCGACTTAAGTACAAGAGGACTGACACTCTCCCTATCTATGATTTGAACCTCTCCTGTGAGTCCATTTTTAGATTCCGATGCTTCACTTCAGGTTTACTGTATCCCTTGGACCTTCTTAGTGACGATGAAACACTGAAATTGCATTCGAATTTAATACAAAAGGCACAATGCCGACTTAAGTACAAGAGGACTGACACTCTCGCTATCTATGATTTGAACCACTCCTGTGAGTCCAGTTTTAGATTCCGATGCCTCACTTCAGGTTTACTGTATCCCTTGGACCTCCTTATTGACGATGAAACACTGAAATTGCATCCGAATTTAATACAAAAGGGACAATGCCGACTTAAGTACAAGAGGACTGACAGTCTCACTTTCTATGATTTGAACCGCTCCTGTGAGTCCAGTTTTAGATTCCGACGCTTCACTTCAGGTTTACTGTATCCCTGGGACCTTCTTATTGACGATGAAACACAGAAATTGCATCCGAATTTAATACAAAAGGCACAATGCCGACTTAAGTAAAATACGACTGACACTCTCTCTTTCTATGATTAGAACGTCTCCTGTGAGTCTTGTTATAGATTCCGATGCTTCATTCAAGTTTACTGGATCAATTGGACCTTCTTATTGACGATGAAACACAGTAATTGCATCTGAATTTAATACAATAGTCACAATGCCGACTTAAGTAAAAGAGGACTGACACTCTTTCTATCATTTTAACCTCACCTGTGAGTCCAGCTTTAAATTCCGATGCTTCACTTCAGGTTTACTGTATACCTTGCACCTTCTTATTGACGATGAAACACAGAAATTGCGTGGGAATTTAATACAAAAGGCACAATGCCGTCTTAAATAAAAGAGGACTGACACTCTCACTGTCTATGATGTGAACCTCTCCTGTGAGTCCAGTTTTAGATTCCGATGCGTCACTTCAGGTTTACTGTATCCCTTGGACCTTCTTATTGACGATGGAACACAGAGTTTGCATCCGAATTTAATACAAAAGGTACAATGCCGACTTAAGTACAAGAGTACTGACACTCTAACTATCTATGATTTGAACCTCTCCTGTGAGTCCAGTTTTAGATTCCGATGGTTCACTTCAGGTTTAGTGTATGCCTTGCACCTTCCTACGGAAGATGAAACACAGAAATTGCATCCGAATTTAGTACAAAAGACACAATGCCGATTTAAGTACAAGAGGACTGACACTCTCATTTTATACGATTTGAACCTCTCCTGTGAGTCCAGTTTTAGATTCCGATGCTTCACTTCAGGTTTACTGTATACCTTTCACTTTCTTATTGACGATGAAACATAGAAATTGCTTCCGAATTTAATACAAAATGCACAATACCGACTTAAGTACAAGAGGACTGACACTGTCACTTTCTACGATTAGAACCTCTCCTGTGAGTCCAATCTTAGATTCCGATGCTTCACTTCAGGTTTACTGTATACCTTGCACCTTCTTATTGACGATGATACACAGAAATTGCATCCAAATTTAATTCAAAAGGCACAATGCCGACTTAAGTATAAGAGGACTGACACTCTCACTTTCTACGATTTGAACCTCTGCTGTGAGTCCAGTTTTAGATTCCGATGCTTCACTTCAGATTTTCTGTATACCTTGGACCTTCTTATTGACGATGAAACACAGAAATTGCATCCGAATTTAATACAAAAGGCACAATGCCGAGTTAAGTAAAAGAGGACTAACACTCCCACTTTCTATGATTTGAACCTCTCCTGTGAGTCCAGTTTCAGATTCCGATGCTTCACTTCAGGTTTACTGTATACCTTGGACCTTCTTATTGACGATGAAACACAGAAATTGCATCCGAATTCAATACAAAAATCACAATGCCGACTCAAGTACAAGAGGACGGACACTCTCACTTTCTATAATTTGAACCTCTCCTGTGAGTCCAGTTTTAGATTCCGATGCATGACTTCAGGTCTACTGTATCACTTGGACCTTCTTAGTGACGATGAAACACAGAGTTTGCATCCTAATTTAATACAAAAGGCACAATGCCGACATTCACTTCAGGTTTACTGCATCCCTAGGACCTTCTTATTGACGATGAAACACAGAAATTGCATCCGAATTTAATACAAAAGGCACAATGCCGACTTAAGTAAAAGAGGACTGACACTCTCACTTTCTGTGATTTGACCCTCTCCTGTGAGTCCAGTTTTAGATTCCGATGCTTCACTTCAGGTTTACTGTATACCTTGCACCTTCTTATTGACGATGAGACACAGAAATTGCATCCGAATTTAATACAAAAGGCACATGCCGACTTAAGTACAAGAGGACTGACACTCTCACTTTCTATGATTTGAACCTCTCCTGTGAGTCCAGTTTTAGATTCCGACGGTTCACGTCAGGTTTAATGTATACCTTGCACATTCCTATTGACGATGAGACACAGAAATTGCATCCGAATTTAGTACAAAAGGCACAATGCCGATTTAAGTACTAGAGGACTGACACTCTCACTTTATACGATTTGAACCTCTCTTGTGAGTCCAGTCTTAGATTCCAATGCTTCACTTCAGGTTAACTGTATACCTTGGACCTTCTTATTGACGATGAAACACAGAAATTGCATCCGAATTCAATAGTAAAATCACAATGCCGACTTAAGTACAAGAGGACCGACACTCTCACTTTCTATTGTTTGAACCTCTCCTGTGAGTCCAGTTTTAGATTCCGTTGCATCACTTCAGGTCTACTGTATCCCTTGGACCTTCTTATTGACGATGAAACACAGAGTTTGCATCCGAATTTAATACAAAAGGCACAATGCTGACTTTCACTTCAGGTTTACTGTATCCCTAGGACCTTCTTATTGACGATGAAACACAGAAATTGCATCCGAATTTAATACAAAAGGCACAATGCCGACTTAAGTAAAAGAGGACTGACACTCTCACTTTCTGTGATTTGACCCTCCCCTGTGAGTCCAGTTTTAGATTCCGATGCTTCACTTCAGGTTCACTGTATACCTTGCACCTTCTTATTGACGTTGAGACACAGAAATTGCATCCGAATTTAATACAAAAGGAACAATGCCGACTTAAGTACAAGAGCACCGACACTCTTACTGTCTACGTTATGAGCCTCTCCTGTGAGTCCAGTTTTTGATTCCGATGCTTCACTTCAGGTTTACTGTATCCCTTGGGCCTTCTTATTGACGATGAAACACAGAAATTGCATCCGAATTTTTTACAAAAGGCACAATGCCGACTTAAGTACAAGAGGACTGACACTCTAACTTTCTATGATTTGAACCTCTCCAGTGAGTCCAGTTTTAGATTCCGATGCTTCACTTCAGGTTTCCTGTATCCCTTGGACCTTCTTATTGACGATGAAACACAGAAATTGCATCCGAATTTAATACAAAAGGCACAATGACGACATAAGTATAAGAGGACTGACACTCTCACTTTCTATGATTTTAACTTCTCCTGTGAGTATAGTTTTACATTCCGATGCGTCACTTCAGGTCTAGCGTATACCTTGCACCTTCTTATTGACGATGAAACACAGAAATTGCATCGGAATTTAATACAAAAGGCACAATGCCGACATAAGTATAAGAGGACTGACACTCTAACTTTCTATGATTTGAACCTCTCCTGTGAGTCCAGTTTTAGATTCCAATGCTTCACTTCAGGTTTTACTGTATCCCTTGGACCTTCTTATTGACGATGAAATACAGAAATTGCATCCGAATTTAATACAAAAGACACAATGCCGACTTAAGTAAAAGAGGTCTGACACTCTCACTTTCTATGATTTTAACTTCTCCTGTGAGTATAGTTTTACATTCCGATGCGTCACTTCAGGTCTAGCGTATACCTTGCACCTTCTTATTGACGATGAAACACAGAAATTGCATCGGACTTTAGTACAAAAGGCACAATGCCGACTTAAGTACAAGAGGACTGACACTCTCACTTTCTATGATTTGAACCTCTCCTGTGAGTCCAGTTTTAGATTCCGATGGTTCACTTCAGGTTTAATGTAAACCTTGCACCTTCCTATTGATGATGAAACACAAAAATTGCATCCGAATTTAGTACATTAGGCACAATGCCGATTTAAGTACAAGAGGACTGACACTCTCATTTTATACGATTTGAACCTCTCCTGTGAGTCCAGTTTTAGATTCCGATGCTTCACTTCAGGTTTACTGTAATCCCTTCACTTTCTTATTGACGATGAAACATAGAAATTGCATTCGAATTTAATACAAAATGCACAATGCCGACTTAAGTACAAGAGGACTGACACTGTCACTTTCTACGATTAGAACCTCTATTGTGAGTCCAGTCTTAGATTCCGATGCTTCACTTCAGGTTTACTGTATACCTTGCACCTTCTTATTGACGATGAGACACGGAAATTGCATCGAAATTTAATTCAAAAGGCACAATGCCGACTTAAGTATAAGAGGACTGACACTCTCACTTTCTACGATTTGAACCTCTGCTGTGAGTCCAGTTTTAGATTCCGATGCTTCACTTCAGATTTTCTGTATACCTTGGACCTTCTTATTGACGATGAAACACAGAAATTGCATCCGAAATTAATACAAAAGGCGCAATGCCGAGTTAAGTAAAAGAGGACTAACACTCCCACTTTCTATGATTTGAACCTCTCCTGAGAGTCCAGTTTTAGATTCTGATGCTTCACTTCAGGTTTACTGTATACCTTGGACCTTCTTATTGACGATGAAACACAGAAATTGCATCCGAATTCAATACAAAAATCACAGTGCCGACTTAAGTACAAGAGGACTGACACTCTCACTTTCTATTATTTGAACCTCTCCTGTGAGTCCAGTTTTAGATTCCGATGCATCACTTCAGGTCTACTGTATCACTTGGACCTTCTTAGTGACGATAAAACACAGAGTTTGCATCCGAATTTAACACAAAAGGCACAATGCCGACTTTCACTTCAGGTTTACTGCATCCCTAGGACCTTCTTATTGACGTTGAAACACAGAAATTGCATCCGAATTTAATACAAAAATCACAATGCCGACTTAAGTAAAAGAGGACTGACACTCTCACTTTCTGTGATTTGACCCTCTCCTGTGAGTCCAGTTTTAGATTCCGATGCTTCACTTCAGGGTTACTGTATACCTTGCACCTTCTTATTGACGATGAGACACAGAAATTGCATCCGAATTTAATACAAAAGGCACAATGCCGACTTAAGTACAAGAGGACTGACACTCTCACTTTCTGTGATTTGACCCTCTCCTGTGAGTCCAGTTTTAGATTCCGATGCTTCACTTCAGGTTTACTGTATACCTTGCACCTTCTTATTGACGTTGAGACACAGACATTGCATCCGAATTTAATACAAAAGGAACAATGCCGACTTAAGTACAAGAGCACCGACACTCTTACTGTCTACGTTATGAGCCTCTCCTGTGAGTCCAGTTTCTGATTCCGATGCTTCACTTCAGGTTTACTGTATCCCTTGGTCCTTCTTATTGACGATGAAACACAGAAATTGCATCCGAATTTTTTACAAAAGGCACAATGCCGACTTAAGTACAAGAGGACTGACACTCTAACTTTCTATGATTTGAACCTCTCCAGTGAGTCCAGTTTTAGATTCCGATGCTTCACTTCAGGTTTACTGTATCCCTTGGACCTTCTTATTGACGATGAAACACAGAAATTGCATCCGAATTTAATACAAAAGGCACAATGACGACATAAGTGTAAGAGGACTGACACTCTCACTTTCTATGATTTTAACTTCTCCTGTGAGTATAGTTTTACATTCCGATGCGTCACTTCAGGTCTAGCGTATACCTTGCACCTTCTTATTGACCATGAAACACAGAAATTGCATCGGAATTTAATACAAAAGGCAGAATGCCGACATAAGTATAAGAGGACTGACACTCTAACTTTCTATGATTTGAACCTCTCCTGTGAGTCCAGTTTTAGATTCCAATGCTTCACTTCAGGTTTTACTGTATCCCTTGGACCTTCTTATTGACGATGACATACAGAAATTGCATCCGAATTTAATACAAAAGACACAATGCCGACTTAAGTAAAAGAGGTCTGACACTCTTACTTTCTATGATTTTAACTTCTCCTGTGAGTATAATTTTACATTCCGATGCGTCACTTCAGGTCTAGCGTATACCTTGCACCTTCTTATTGACGATGAAACACAGAAATTGCATCGGAATTTATTACAAAAGGCACAATGCCGACTTAAGTACAAGAGGACTGACACTCTCACTTTCTATGATTTGAACCTCTCCTGTGAGTCCAGTTTTAGATTCCGATGGTTTACTTCAGGTTTAATGTAAACCTTGCACCTTCCTATTGACGATGAAACACAAAATTTGCATCCGAATTTAGTACAATAGGCACAATGCCGATTTAAGTATAAGAGGACTGACACTCTCACTTTATACGATTTGAACCTCTCCTGTGAGTCCAGTTTTAGTTTCCGATGCTCCACTTCAGGTTTACTGTATACCTTGTACCTTCTTATTGACGACGAAACACAGAAATTGCATCCGAATTTAAAACAAAATGCACAATGCCGACTTAAGTACAAGAGGACTGACGCTCTCACTTTCTACGATTTGAACCTCTCCTGTGAGTCCAGTTATAGATTCCGATGCTTCACTTCAGGTTTAATGTATACCTTGCACCTTCTTATTGACGATGAAACAAAGAAATTGCAATCGATTTTAATACAAAAGGCACAGTGCCGACTTAAGTACAAGAGGACAGACACTCTCACTTTCTACGATTTTAGCCTCTCCTGTGAGTCCAGTTTTAGATTGTGATGCTTCACTTCAGATTTTCTGTATACCTTGGACCTTCTTATTGACGATGAAACATAGAAATTGCATCCGAATTTAATACAAAAGGCACAATGCCGAGTTAAGTAAAAGAGGACTAACACTCTCACTTTCTATGATTTGAACCTCTCCTGTGAGTCCAGTTTTAGATTCCGATGCTTCACTTCAGGTTTACTGTATACCTTGGACCTTCTTATTGACGATGAAACACAGAAATTGCATCCGAATTCAATACAAAAATCACAATGCCGACTTAAGTACAAGAGGCCTGACACTATCACTTTCTATTATTTGAACCTCTCCTGTGAGTCCAGTTTAGGATTCCGATGCATCACTTCAGGTCTACTGTATCACTTGGACCTTCTTAGTGACGATGTAACACAGAGTTTGCATCCGAATTTAATACAAAAGGCACAATGCCGACTTTCACTTCAGGTTTACTGCATACCTAGGACCTTCTTATTGACGATGAAACAAAGAAATTGCAATCGATTTTAATCCAAAAGGCACAGTGCCGACTTAAGTACAAGAGGACTGACACTCTCACTTTCTACGATTTGAGCCTCTCCTGTGAGTCCAGTTTTAGATTCCGATGCTTCACTTCAGGTTTACTGTGTACCTTGCACCTTCTTCTTGACGATGAAACTCAGAAATTGCATCGGAATTAAATTCAAAAGGCACAATGCCGACTTAAGTACAAGAGGACTGACACTCTCACTTTCTATGATTTGTACCTCTCCTGTGAGTCCAGTTTTAGATTCCGATGCTTCACTTCAGGTTAACTGTATCCCGTGGACCTTCTTATTGACGATGAAATACAGAAATTGCATCCGAATTTAATACAATAGACAAAATGCCGACTTAAGTAAAAGAGGACTGCCACTCTCTCTTACTATGATTTGACCTCTCCTGTGAGTCCAGTTTTAGATTCCGACGCTTCACTTCAGGTTTACTGTATACCTTGCACCTTCTTATTGACGATGAAACACAGAAATTGCATCCGAATTTAATACAAAAGGCACAATGCCGAGTTAAGTAAAAGAGGACTAACACTCTCACTTTCTATGATTTGAACCTCTCCTGTGAGTCCAGTTTCAAAATTCCGATGCTTCCCTTCAGGTTTACTGTATACCTTGGACCTTCTTATTGACGATGAAACACAGAAATTGCATCCGAATTCAATAGAAAAATCACAATGCCGACTTAAGTACAAGAGGACCGACACTCTCACTTTCTATTATTTGAACCACTCCTGTGAGTCCAGTTTTAGATTCCGTTGCATCACTTCAGGTCTACTGTATCCCTTGGACCTTCTTATTGACGATGAAACACAGAGTTTGCATCCGAATTTAATACAAAAGGCACAATGCCGACTTTCACTTCAGGTTTACTGTATCCCTAGGACCCTCTTATTGACGATGAAACACAGAAATTGCATCCGAATTTAATACAAAAGCCACAATGCCGACTTAAGTAAAAGAGTACTGACACTCTCACTTTCTGTGATTTGACCCTCTCCTGTGAGTCCAGTTTTAGATTCCGATGCTTCACTTCAGGTTCACTGTATACCTTGCACCTTCTTATTGACGTTGAGACACAGAAAATGCATCCGAATTTAATACAAAAGGAACAATGCCGACTTTAGTACAAGAGGACCGACACTCTTACTGTCTACGTTTTGAGCCTCTCCTGTGAGCCCATTTTTTGATTCCGATGCTTCACTTCAGGTTTACTGTATCCCTTGGTCCTTCTTATTGACGATGAAACACAGAAATTGCATCCGAATTTATTACAAAAGGCACAATGCCGACTTAAGTACAAGAGGACTGACACTCTCACTTTCTATGATTTGTACCTCTCCTGTGAGTCCAGTTTTAGATTCCGATGCCTCACTTCAGGTTTACTGTATCCCTTGGACCTTCTTATTGACGATGAAACACAGAAATTGCATCCGAATTTAATACAAAAGGCACAATGACGACTTAAGTAAAAGAGGACTCACACTCTCATTTTCTATGATTTGAACCACTCCTGTGAGTCCAGTTTTAGATTCCGATGCTTCACTTCGGGTATACTGTATCTCTTGGACCTTCTTATTGATGATGAAACACTGAGTTTGCATCCGTATTTAATACAAATCTCACAATGCCAAGTTAAGTACATGAGGACGGACACTCTCACTTTCTATGATTTGATCCTCTCCTGTGAGTCCTGTTTTAGATTCCGATGCTTCACTTCAGGTTTACTGTATCCCTTGGACCTTCTTATTCACGATGAAACACAGAAATTGCATTCGAATTTAAATCAAAGGCACAATGCCAACTTGAGTACAAGAGGACTGACGCTCTCCCTTTCTATGATTTGAACCTCTCCTGTGAGTCCAGTTTTAGATTCCAATGCTTCACTTCAGGTTTACTGTATCCCTTGGACCTTCTTATTGACGATGAAACACAGAAATTGCATCTGAATTTAATGCAACAGTCACAATGCCGACTTAAGTAAAAGAGGACTGACACTCTTTCTATGATTTGAACCTCTCCTGTGAGTCCAGTTTTAAATTCCGATGCTTCACTTCAGGTTTACTGCATACCTTGCACCTTCTTATTGACGATGAAACACAGAAATTGCGACGGAATTTAATACAAAAGACACAATGCCGACTTAAATAAAAGAGGACTGACACTCTCACTTTCTATGATTTGAACCTCTCCTGTGAGCCCAGTTTTAGATTCCGATGCTTCACTTCAGGTTTACTGTATCCCTTGGACCTTCTTATTGACGAGGAAACACAGAGTTTGCATCCGAATATAATACAAAAGCACAATACCGACTTAAGTACAAGAGGACTGACACTCTAACGTTCTATGATTTGAACGTCTCCTGTGAGTTCAGTTTTAGATTCCGATGCATCACTTCAGGTTTACTATATCCCTTGGACCTTCTTATTGACGATGAAACACAGAAATTGCATCCGAATTTAATACAAAAGTCACAATGCCGACTTAAGTACAAGAGGACTGACACTCTAACTATCTATGATTTGAACCTCTCCTGTGAGTCCAGTTTTAGATTCCGATGCTTCACTTCAGGTTTACTGTATCCCTCGGACCTTCTAATTGACGATGAAACACATAAATTGCATCAGAATTTAATACAAAACGCACAATGCCGACTTAAGTACAAGAGGACTGACACTCTCACTTTCTATGATTTGAACCTCTCCTGTGAGTCCAGTTTTAGATTTCGATGGTTCACTTCAGGTTTAATGTATGCCTTGCACCTTCCTACTGACGATGAAACACAGAAATTGCATCCGAATTTAGTACAAAAGACACAATGCCGATTTAAGTACAAGAGGACTGACACTCTCACTTTATACGATTTGAACCTCTCCTGTGAGTCAAGTTTTAGATTCCTTTGCTTCACTTCAGGTTTACTGTATACCTTTCACTTTCTTATTGACGACGAAACATAGAAATTGCATTAAATTTAATTCAAAAGCCACAATGCCGACTTAAGTTTAAGAGGACTGACACTCTCACTTTTTACGATTTGAACCTCTGCTGTGAGTCCAGTTTTAGATTCCGATGCTTCACTTCAGATTTTCTGTATCCTTTGGACCTTCTTATTGACGATGAAACACAGAGTTTGCATCCAAATTTAATACAAAAGGCACAATGCCGACTTTCACTTCTGGTTTACTATATCCCTAGGACCTTCTTATTGACGATGAAACACTGAAATTGCATCCGAATTTAATACAAAAGGCACAATGCCGACTTAAGTACAAGAGGACTGACAGTCTCACTTTCTATGATTCTAACCTCTCCTGTGAGTCCTGTTATAGATTCCGATGCTTCATTCAAGTTTACTGTATCCCTTGGACCTTCTTATTGACGATGAAACACAGAAATTGCATCGGAATTTAATACAAAAGGCACAATGACGACTTAAGTGAAAGAGGACTCACACTCTCACTTTCTATGACTTGAACCTCTCCTGTGAGTCCAGTTTTAGATTCCGAAGCTTCACTTCAGGTTTACTGTATCTCTTGGACCTTCTTATTGACGATGTAACACAGAGTTTGCATCCGAATTTAATACAAAACGCACAATGCAGACTTAAGTACATGAGGACTGACACTCTCACTTTCTATGATTTGAACCTCTCCTGTGAGTCCAGTTTTAGGTTCCGAAGCTTCACTTCAGGTTTACTGTATCCCTTAGACCTTCTTATTGACGATGAAATACAGAAATTGCATCCGAATTTAATACAAAAGACAAAATGCCGACTTAAGTAAAAGAGGACTGCCACTCTCTCTTACTATGATTTGACCTCTCCCGTGAGTCCAGTTTTAGATTCTGACGCTTCACTTCAGGTTTACTGTATACCTTGCACCTTCTTATTGACGATGAAACACAGAAATTGCGTCGGAATTTAATACAAAAGACACAATGCCGACTTAAGTACAAGAGGACTGACACTCTCACTTTCTATGATTTGAACCTCTCCTGTGAGTCCAGTTTTAGATTCCGATGCTTCACTTCAGGTTTACTGTATCCCTTGGACCTTCTTATTGACGATATAACACAGAAATTGCTTCCAAATTTAATACAAAAGGCACAATGCCGACTTAAGTACAAGAGGACTGACACTCTCCCTATCTATGATTTGAACCTCTCCTGTGAGTCCAGTTTTAGATTCCGATGCTTCACTTCAGGTTTACTGTATCCCTTGGACCTTCTTAGTGACGATGAAACACTGAAATTGCATCCGAATGTAATACAAAAGGCACAATGCCGACTTAAGTACAAGAGGACTGACAGTCTCACTTTCTATGATTTGAACCGCTCCTGTGAGTCCAGTTTTAGATTCCGATGCATCACTTCAGGTTTACTGTATCCCTTGGACCTTCTTATTGACGATGAATACAGAAATTGCATCCGAATTTAATACAAAGCACAATGCCGACTTACGTACCAGAAAACTGACACTCTCTCTTTCTATGATTTGAACCTCTCCTGTGAGTCCAGTTTTAGATTCCGATGCTTCACTTCAGGTTTACTGTATCCCTGGGACCTTCTTATTGACGATGAAACACAGAAATTGCATCCGAATTTAATACAAAAGGCACAATGCCGACTTAAGTAAAATAGGACTGACACTCTCTCTTTCTAAGATTTGAACCTCTCCTGTGAGTCTTGTTATAGATTCCGATGCTTCATTCAAGTTTACTGGATCAATTGGACCTTCTCATTGACGATGAAACACAGTAATTGCATCGGAATTTAATACAAAATGCACAATGCCGACTTAAGTAAAAGAGGACTCACACTCTCACTTTCTATGATTTGAACCACTCCTGTGATTCCAGTTCTAGATTCCGATGCTTCACTTCGGGTGTACTGTATCTCTTGGACCTTCTTATTGACGATGAAACACTGAGTTTGCATCCGAATTTAATACAAAACGCACAATGCCGACTTACGTACATGAGGACGGACACTCTCACTTTCTATAATTTGATCCTCTCCTGTGAGTCCAGTTTTAGATTCCGATGCTTCACTTCAGGTTTACTGTATCCCTTGGACCTTCTTATTCACGATGAAACACAGAAATTGCATTCGAATTTAAATCAAATGCACAATGCCGACTTAAGTACAAGAGGACTGACGCTCTCCCTTTCTATGATTTGAACCTCTCCTGTGAGTCCAGTTTTAGATTCCAATGATTCACTTCAGGTTTACTGTATCCCTTGGACCTTCTTATTGACGATGAAACACAGAAATTGCATCTGAATTTAATACAATAGTCACAATGCCGTCTTAAGTAAATAGGACTGACACTCTTTCTATGATTTGAACCTTTCCTGTGAGTCCAGAATTAAATTCCGATGCTTCACTTCAGGTTTACTGTATACCTTGCACCTTCTTATTGACGATGAAACACAGAAATTGCGTCGGAATTTAATACAAAAGACACAATGCCGACTTAAATAAAAGAGGACAGACACTCTCACTTTCTACGATTTGAACCTCTCCTGTGAGTCCAGTTTTAGATTCCGATGCTTCACTTCAGGTTTACTGTATACCTTTCACTTTCTTATTGACGATGAAACACAGAAATTGCATCCGAATGTAATTCACAAGCACAATGCTGACTTAAGTATAAGAGGACTGACACTCTCACTTTCTACGATTAGAACCTCTCCTATGAGTCCAGTCTTAGATTCCGATGCTTCACTTCAGGTTTACTGTATACCTTGCACCTTCTTATTGACGATGAAACACAGAAATTGCATCCGAATGTAATTCACAAGCACAATGCTGACTTAAGTATAAGAGGACTGACACTCTCACTTTCTACGATTTGAACCTCTGCTGTGAATCCAGTTTTAGATTCCGATGCTTCACTTCTGATTTTCTGTATCCTTTGGACCTTCTTATTGACGATGAAACACAGATATTGCATCCGAATTGAATTCAAAAGGACAATGCCGACTTAAGTAAAAGAGGACAGACACTCTAACTATCTATGATTTGAACCTCTCCTGTGAGTCCAGTTTCAGATTCCGATGCTTCACTTCAGGTTTAATGTATACCTTGGACCTTCTCATTGACGATGAAACACAGAAATTGCATCCGAATTTAATACAAAAGGCACAATGCCGAGTTAAGTAAAAGAGGACTAACACTCTCACTTTCTATGATTTGAACCTCTCCTGTGAGTCCAGTTTTCGATTCCGATTCTTCACTTCAGGTTTACTGTATACCTTGGACCTTCTTATTGACGATGAAACACAGAAATTGCATCCGAATTTAATACAAAAGGCACAATGCCGAGTTAAGTAAAAGAGGACTAACACTCTCACTTTCTATGATTTGAACCTCTCCTGTAAGTCCAGTTTTCGATTCCGATTCTTCACTTCAGGTTTACTGTATACCTTGGACCTTCTTATTGACGATGAAACACAGAAATTGCATCCGCATTCAATACAAAAATCACAATACTGACATAAGTACAAGAGGACTGACACTCTCACTTTCTATTATTTGAACCTCTCCTGTGAGTCCAGTTTTAGATTCCGATGCATCACTTCAGTTCTACTGTATCCCTTGGACCTTCTTATTGACGATGAAACACAGAAATTGCATTCAAATTTAATACAAAAGGCACAATGCCGACTTAAGTACAAGAGGACTGACACTCTCCCTATCTATGATTTGAACCTCTCCTGTGAGTCCAGTTTTAGATTCCGATGCTTCACTTCAGGTTTACTGTATCCCTTGGACCTTCTTAGTGACGATGAAACACTGCAATTGCATCCGAATGTAATACAAAAGGCACAATGCCGACTTAAGTACAAGAGGACTGACAGTCTCACTTTCTATGATTTGAACCGCTCCTGTAAGTCCAGTTTTTGATTCCGATGCATCACTTCAGGTTTACTGTATCCCTTGGACCTTCTTATTGACGATGAATACAGAAATTGCATCCGAATTTAATACAAAGCACAATGCCGACTTACGTACCAGAAAACTGACACTCTCTCTTTCTATGATTTGAACCTCTCCTGTGAGTCCAGTTTTAGATTCCGATGCTTCACTTCAGGTTTACTGTATCTCTTGGACCTTCTTATTGACGATGAAGCACAGAGTTTGCATCCGAATTTAATACAAAACGCACAATGCAGACTTAAGTACATGAGGACTGACACTCTCACTTTCTATGATTTGATCCTCTCCTGTGAGTCCAGTTTTAGATTCCGATGATTCACTTCAGGTTTACTGTATCCCTTGGACCTTCTTATTGACGATGAAACACAGAAATTGCATTCAAATTTAATACAAAAGGCACAATGCCGACTTAAGTACAAGAGGGCTGACACTCTCCCTATCTATGATTTGAACCTCTCCTGTGAGTCCAGTTTTAGATTCCGATGCTTCACTTCAGGTTTACTGTATCCCTTGGACCCTCTTAGTGACGATGAAACACTGAAATTGCATCCGAATGTAATACAAAAGGCACAATGCCGACTTAAGTACAAGAGGACTGACAGTCTCACTTTCTATGATTTGAACCGCTCCTGTGAGTCCAGTTTTAGATTCCGAAGCTTCACTTCAAGTTTACTGTATCTCTTGGACCTTCTTATTGACGATGAAACACAGAGTTTGCATCCGAATTTAATACAAAACGCACAATGCAGACTTAAGTACATGAGGACTGACACTCTCACTTTCTATGATTTGATCCTCTCCTGTGAGTCCAGTTTTAGATTCCGATGATTCACTTCAGGTTTACTGTATCCCTTGGACCTTCTTATTGACGATGAAACACAGAAATTGCATTCAAATTTAATACAAAAGGCACAATGCCGACTTAAGTACAAGAGGACTGACACTCTCCCTATCTATGATTTGAACCTCTCCTGTGAGCCCAGTTTTAGATTCCGATGCTTCACTTCAGGTTTACTGTATCCCTTGGACCTTCTTAGTGACGATGAAACACTGAAATGGCATCCGAATGTAATACAAAAGGCACAATGCCGACTTAAGTACAAGAGGACTGACAGTCTCACTTTCTATCATTTGAACCGCTCCTGTGAGTCCAGTTTTAGATTCCGATGCATCACTTCAGGTTTACTGTATCCCTTGGACCTTCTTATTGACGATGAATACAGAAATTGCATCCGAATTTAATACAAAGCACAATGCTGACTTACGTACCAGAAAACTGACACTCTCTCTTTCTATGATTTGAACCTCTCCTGTGAGTCCAGTTTTAGATTCCGATGCTTCACTTCAGGTTTACTGTATCCTGGGACCTTCTTATTGACGATGAAACACAGAAATTGCATCCGAATTTAATACAAAAGGCACAATGCCGACTTAAGTAAAATAGGACTGACACTCTCTCTTTCTAAGATTTGAACCTCTCCTGTGAGTCTTGTTATAGATTCCGATGCTTCATTCAAGTTTACTGGATCAATTGGACCTTCTTATTGACGATGAAACACAGTAATTGCATCGGAATTTAATACAAAATGCACAATGCCGACTTAAGTAAAAGAGGACTCACACTCTCACTTTCTATGATTTGAACCACTCCTGTGATTCCAGTTCTAGATTCCGATGCTTCACTTCGGGTTTACTGTATCTCTTGGACCTTCTTATTGACGATGAAACACTGAGTTTGCATCCGAATTTAATACAAAACGCACAATGCCGACTTACGTACATGAGGACGGATACTCTCACTCTCTATAATTTGATCCTCTCCTGTGAGTCCAGTTTTAGATTCCGATGCTTCACTTCAGGTTTACTGTATCCCTTGGACCTTCTTATTCACGATGAAACACAGAAATTGCATTCGAATTTAAATCAAATGCACAATGCCGACTTAAGTACAAGAGGACTGACACTCTCACTTTCTATGATTTGATCCTCTCCTGTGAGTCCAGTTTTAGATTCCGATGCTTCACTTCAGGTTTACTGTATCCCTTGGACCTTCTTATTGACGATGAAACACAGAAATTGCATCTGAATTTAATACAATAGTCACAATTCCGACTTAAGTAAATAGGACTGACACTCTTTCTATGATTTGAACCTCTCCTGTGAGTCCAGAATTAAATTCCGATGCTTCACTTCAGGTTTACTGTATACCTTGCACCTTCTTATTGACGATGAAACACAGAAATTGCGTCGGAATTTAATACAAAAGACACAATGCCGACTTAAATAAAAGATGACTGACACTCTCACTTTCTACGATTTGAACCTCTCCTGTGAGTCCAGTTTTAGATTCCGATGCTTCACTTCAGGTTTACTGTATACCTTTCACTTTCTTATTGACGATGAAATATAGAAATTGCATCCGAATTTAATACAAAATGCACAATGCCGACTTAAGTACAAGAGGACTGACACTGTCACTTTCTACGATTAGAACCTCTCCTATGAGTCCAGTCTTAGATTCCGATGCTTCACTTCAGGTTTACTGTATACCTTGCACCTTCTTATTGACGATGAAACACAGAAATTGCATCCGAATTTAATTCAAAAGCACAATGCTGACTTAAGTATAAGAGGACTGACACTCTCACTTTCTACGATTTGAACCTCTGCTGTGAATCCAGTTTTAGATTCCGATGCTTCACTTCAGGTTTACTGTATAACTTGGACCTTCTTATTGACGATGAAACACAGAAATTGCATCCGCATTCAATACAAAAATCACAATACCGACATAAGTACAAGAGGACTGACACTCTCACTTTCTATTATTTGAACCTCTCCTGTGAGTCCAGTTTTAGATTCCGATGCATCACTTCAGTTCTACTGTATCCCTTGGACCTTCTTATTGACGATGAAACACAGAAATTGCATTCAAATTTAATACAAAAGGCACAATGCCGACTTAAGTACAAGAGGACTGACACTCTCCCTATCTATGATTTGAACCTCTCCTGTGAGTCCAGTTTTAGATTCCGATGCTTCACTTCAGGTTTACTGTATCCCTTGGACCTTCTTAGTGACGATGAAACACTGCAATTGCATCCGAATGTAATACAAAAGGCACAATGCCGACTTAAGTACAAGAGGACTGACAGTCTCACTTTCTATGATTTGAACCGCACCTGTGAGTCCAGTTTTAGATTCCGATGCATCACTTCAGGTTTACTGTATCCCTTGGACCTTCTTATTGACGATGAATACAGAAATTGCATCCGAATTTAATACAAAGCACAATGCCGACTTACGTACCAGAAAACTGACACTCTCTCTTTCTATGATTTGAACCTCTCCTGTGAGTCCAGTTTTAGATTCCAATGCTTCACTTCAGGTTTACTGTATCTCTTGGACCTTCTTATTGACGATGAAACACAGAGTTTGCATCCGAATTTAATACAAAACGCACAATGCAGACTTAAGTACATGAGGACTGACACTCTCACTTTCTATGATTTGATCCTCTCCTGTGAGTCCAGTTTTAGATTCCGATGATTCACTTCAGGTTTACTGTATCCCTTGGACCTTCTTATTGACGATGAAACACAGAAATTGCATTCAAATTTAATACAAAAGGCACAATGCCGACTTAAGTACAAGAGGGCTGACACTCTCCCTATCTATGATTTGGACCTCTCCTGTGAGTCCAGTTTTAGATTCCGATGCTTCACTTCAGGTTTACTGTATCCCTTGGACCCTCTTAGTGACGATGAAACACTGAAATTGCATCCGAATGTAATACAAAAGGCACAATGCCGACTTAAGTACAAGAGGACTGACAGTCTCACTTTCTATGATTTGAACCGCTCCTGTGAGTCCAGTTTTAGATTCCGAAGCTTCACTTCAGGTTTACTGTATCTCTTGGACCTTCTTATTGACGATGAAACACAGAAATTGCATCCGAATTTAATTCATAAGCACAATGCCGACTTAAGTATAAGAGGACTGACACTCTCACTTTCTACGATTTGAACCTCTGCTGTGAATCCAGTTTTAGATTCCGATGCTTCACTTCAGGTTTACTGTATACCTTGGACCTTCTTATTGACGATGAAACACAGAAATTGCATCCGCATTCAATATAAAAATCACAATACCGACATAAGTACAAGAGGACTGACACTCTCACTTTCTATTATTTGAACCTCTCCTGTGAGTCCAGTTTTAGATTCCGATGCATCACTTCAGGTCTACTGTATCACTTGGACCTTCTTATTGACGATGAAACACAGAGTTTGCATCCGAATTCAATAGAAAAATCACAATGCCGACTTAAGTACAAGAGGACCGACACTCTCACTTTCTATTATTTGAACCTCTCCTGTGAGTCCAGTTTTAGATTCCGTTGCATCACTTCAGGTCTACTGTATCACTTGGACCTTCTTATTGACGATGAAACACAGAGTTTGCATCCGAATTTAATACAAAAGGCACAATGCCGACTTTCACTTCAGGTTTACTGTATCCCTAGGACCTTCTTATTGACGATGAAACACAGAAATTGCATCCGAATTTAATACAAAAGGCACAATGCCGACTTAAGTACAAGAGGACTGACACTCTAACTTTCTGTGATTTGACCCTCTCCTGTGAGTCCAGTTTTAGATTCCGATGCTTCACTTCAGGTTCACTGTATACCTTGCACCTTCTTATTGACGTTGAGACACAGAAATTGCATCCGAATTGAATACAAAAGGCACAATGCCGACTTAAGTACAAGAGGACTGACACTCTCACTTTCTATGATTTGAACCTCTCCTGTGAGTCGAGTTTTAGATTCCGATGCCTCACTTCAGGTTTACTGTATCCCTTGGACCTTCTCATTGACGATATAACACAGATATTGCTTCCGAATTTAATACAAAAGGCACAATGCCGACTTAAGTAAAAGAGGACTGACACTCTCAACTTCTATGATTTGAACTTCTCCTGTGTGTACAGTTTTAGATTCCGATGCGTCACTTCAGGTCTACCGTATATCTTGCACCTTCTTATTGACGATTAAACACAGAAATTACATCGGAATTTAATACAAAAGGCACAATGCCGACATAAGTACAAAAGGACTGACACTCTAACTTTCTATGATTTGAACCTCTCCTGTGAGTCCAGTTTTAGATTCCGATGCTTCACTTGAGGTTTACTGTATCCCTTGGACCTTCTTTTTGACGATGACACACAGAAATTGCATCCGAAATTAATACAAAGGGCACAATGGCGACTTAAGTAAAAGAGGACTGACACTCTCTCTTTCTATGATTTGAACCTCTCCTGTGAGTCCTGTTATGGATTCCGATGCTTCATTTAAGTTTACTGTATCCCTTGGACCTTCTTATTGACGATGAAACACAGAAATTGCATTGGAATTTAACACAAAAGGCACAATGCCGACTTAAGTGAAAGATGACTCACACTCTCACTTTCTATGATTTGAACCTCTCCTGTGAGTCCAGTTTTAGATTCCGAAACTTCACTACCGGTTTACTGTAACCCTTGGACCTTCTTATTGAGGATGAAACACAGAGTTTGCATCCGAATTTAATACAAAATGCACAATGCCGACTTAAGTACATGAGGACTGACTCTCTCACTTTCTATGATTTGATCCTCTCCTGTGAGTCCAGTTTTAGATTCCGATGATTCACTTCAGATTTACTGTATCCCTTGGACCTTCTTATTGCCGATGAAACACAGAAATTGCATTCGAATTTAATACAAAAAGCACAATGCCGACTTAAGTACAAGAGTACTGACACTCTCCTTATCTATGATAAGAACCTCTCCTGTGAGTCCAGTTTTAGATTCCGATGCTTCACTTCAGGTTTACTGTATCCCTTGGACCTTCTTATTGTCGACGAAACACAGAAATTGCATCCGAATTTAATACAAAAGGCACAATGCGAACTTAAGTACAAGAGGACTGACACTCTCACTTTCTATGATTTGAATCTCGCCTGTGAGTCCAGTTTTAGATTCCGATGCTTCACTTCAGGTTTACTGTATCCCTTGGACCTTCTTATTGACGATGAATACAGAAATTGCATCCGAATTTAATACAAAAGCACAATGCCGACTTAAGTACAAGAGGACTGACACTCTCTCTTTCTATGATTTGAATCTCTCCTGTGAGTCCAGTTTTAGATTTCGATGCATCACTTCTGGTTTACTGTATCCCTAGGACCTTCTTATTGACGATGAAACACAGAAATTGCATCCGAATTTAATACAAAAGGCACAATGCCGACTTAAGTAAAAGCGGACTGACACTCTCTCTTTCTATGATTGGAACCTCTCCTGTGAGCCCTGTTATAGATTCCGATGCTTCATTCAAGTTTACTGTTTCAATTGGACCTTCTTATTGACGATGAAACACAGAATTTGCATCCGAATTTAATACAAAATCCACAATGCCGACTTAAGTAGAAGAGGACTGACACTCTCACTTTCTACGATTTGAACCTCTCCTGTGAGTCCAGTCTTAGATTCCGATGCTTCACTTCAGGTTTACTGTATGCCTTGCACCTTCTTATTGACGTTGAAACACAGAAATTGCATCCGAATTTAGTACAAAAGGCACAATGCCTATTTAAGTCCAAGAGGACTGACACTCTCACTTTATACGATTTGAACCTCTCCTGTGAGTCCAGTTTTAGATTCCGATGCTTCACTTCAGGTTTACTCTGTACCGTGCACCTTCTTATTGACGATGAAACACAGAAATTGCATCCGAATTTAATACAAAATGCACAATGCCGACTTAAGTAGAAGAGGACTGACACTCTCACTTTCTACGATTTGAACCTCTCCTGTGAGTCCAGTCTTAGATTCCGATGCTTCACTTCAGGTTTACTGTATGCCTTGCACCTTCTTATTGACGATGTAACACAGAAATTGCATCCGAATTTAATACAAAAGGCACAATGCCGACTTAGGTACAAGAGGACTAACACTCTCACTTTCTACGATTTGAACCTCTCCTGTGAGTCCAGTTTTAGATTCCGATGCTTCACTTCAGATTTACTGTATCCCTTGGACCTTCTTATTGACGATGAAACACATATATTGCATCCGAATTGAATTCAAAAGGCACAATGCCGACTTAAGTAAAAGAGGACTGACACTCTAACTATCTATGATTTGAACCTCTCCTGTGAGTCCAGATTCAGATTCCGATGCTTCACTTCAGGTTTAAATTATACCTTGGACCTTCTTATTGACGATGAAACACAGAAATTGCATCCGAATTTAATACAAAAGGCACAATGCTGAGTTAAGTAAAAGAGGACTAACACTCTCACTTTCTATGATTTGAAACCCTCCTGTGAGTCCACTTTTAGATTCCGATGCTTCACTTCAGGTTTACTGTATACCTTGGACCTTCTTATTGACGATGAAACACAGAAATTGCATCCGAATTCAATACAAAAATCACAATGCCGACTTAAGTACAACAGGACTGACACTCTCACTTTCTATTACTTGAACTTCTCCTGTGAGTCCAGTTTTAGATTCCGATGCATCTCTTCAGGTCTACTGTATCACTTGGACCTTCTATTGACGATGAAACACAGAGTTTGCATCCGAATTTAATACAAAAGGCACAATGCCGACTTTCACTTCAGGTTTACTGTATCCCTAGGACCTTCTTATTGACGATGAAACACAGAAATTGCATCCGAATTTAATGCAAAAGGCACAATGCCGACTTAAGTAAAAGAGGACTGACACTCCCACTTTCTGTGATTTGACCCTCTCCTGTGAGTCCAGTTTTAGATTCCGATGCTTCGCTTCAGGTTTACTGTATCCCTTGGTCCTTCTTATTGACGATGAAACACAGAAATTGCATCCGAATTTTATACAAAAGGCACAATGCCGACTTAAGTACAAGAGGACTGACACTATAACTTTCTATGATTTGAACCTCTCCTGTGAGTCCAGTTTTAGATTCCGATGTTTCACTTCAGGTTTACTGTATCCCTTGGACCTTCTTATTGACAATGTAACACATATGTTGCATCCGAATTTAATACAAAAGGCACAATGCCGACTTAAGTAAATGAGGACTGACACTCTCACTTTCTATGATTTGAACTTCTCCATTGAGTATAGTTTTACATTCCGATGCGTCACTTCAGGTCTAGCGTATACCTTGCACCTTCTTATTGACGATGAAAAACAGAAATTGCAACGGAATTTAGTACAAAAGGCACAATGCCGACTTAAGTACTAGAGGACTAACACTCTCACTTTCTATGATTTGAACCTCTCCTGTGAGACCAGTTTTAGATTCAGATGCTTCACTTCAGGTTTACTGTATCCCTTGGACCTTCTTATTGACGATGACACACAGAAATTGCATCCGAATTTAATACAAAAGGCATAATGCCGACTTAAGTAAAACAGGACTGACACTCTCTCTTTCTGTGATTTGAACCTCTCCTGTGAGTCCTGTTATAGATTCTGATGCTTCATTCAAGTTTACTATATCGCTTGGACCTTCTTATTGACGATGAAACACAGAAATTGCATCGGAATTTAATACAAAAGGCACAATACCGACTTAAGTGAAAGAGGACTCACACTCTCACTTTCTATGATTTAAACCTCTCCTATGAGTCCAGTTTTGGATTCCGAAGCTTCACTTCAGGTTTACTGTCTCTCTTGGTCCTTCTTATTGACGATGAAACACAGAGTTTGCATCCGAATTTAATACACAACGCACAATGCCGACTTAAGGACAAGAGCACTGACACTCTAACTTTCTATGATTTGAACCTCTGCTGTGAGTCCAGTTTGAGATTCCGATGTTTCACTTCAAATTTACTGTATCCCTAAGACCTTCTTATTGACGATGAAACACAGAGTTTGCATCCGAATTTAATACATAAGGCACAATGCCGACTTAAGGACAAGAGCACTGACACTCTGACTTTCTATGATTTGAACGTATCTTGTGAGTCCAGTTTTAGATTCCGATGCTTCACTTCAGGTTTACTGTATCCCTTGGACCTTCTTATTGACGATGGATCACAGAAATTGCATCCGAATTTAATACAAAAGGCACAATGCCGATTTAAGTAAAAGACGACTGACACTCTCACTTTCTGTGATTTGAACCTCTCCTGTGTGTCCAGCTTAAATTCCGATGCTTCACTTCAGGTTTACTGTATACCTTGCACCGTCTTATTGACGAAGAAACACAGAAATTTCGTCGGAATTAAATTCAAAAGGCACAATGCCGACTTAAGTACAAGAGGACTGACACTCTAACTTTCTAAGATTTGGACCCTTCCTGTGAGTCCAGTTTAAGATTCCGATGCTTCACTTCAGGTTTACTGCATACCTTGGACCTTCTTATTGACGATGAAACACAGAAATTGTATCCGAATTTAATACAAAATGCACAATGCCGACATAAATACAAGAAGCCTAACAATCTAACTTTCTATGATTTGAACCGCTCCTGTGAGTCCAGTTTTAGATTCCGATGCTTCACTTGAGGTTTACTGTATACCTTGCACCTTCTTATTGACGATGAAACAAAGAAATTGCATCCGGTTTTAATACAAAAGGCGCAATGCCGACATAAGTACAACAGGACTGACACTCTCACTTTCTACGATTTGAACCTCTCCTGTGAGTCCAGTTTTAGATGCCGATACTTCACTTCAGGTTTACTGTGTACCTTGCACCATCTTCTTGACGATGAAACTCAGAAATTGCATCGGAATTAAATTCAAAAGACACAATGCCGACTTAAGTACAAGAGGACTGACACTCTCACTTTCTATGATTTGAACCTCTCCTGTGAGTCCAGTTTTAGATTCCGATGCTTCACTTCAGGTTTACTGTATCCCTTGGACCTTCTTATTGACGATTAGGTACAGAAATTGCATCCGAATTTAACACAAAAGGCAAAATGCCGACTTAAGTAAAAGAGGACTGCCACTCTCTCTTCCTATGATTTGACCTCTCCTGTGAGTCCAGTTTTAGATTCCGATGCTTCACTTCAGGTTTACTGTATACCTTGCACCTTCTTATTGACGATGAAACACAGAAATTGCATCGGAATTTAATACAAAACGCACAATGCCGACATAAGTACAAGAGGACTGACACTATAACTTTCTATGATTTGAACCTCTCCTGTGAGTCCAGTTTTAAATTCCGATGCTTCACTTCAGGTTTACTGTATACCATGCACCTTCTTATTAACGATGAAACACAGAAATTGCATCCGAATTTAATACAAAATGCACAATGCCGACTTAAGTACAAGAGGACTGACACTCTAACTTTATATGATTTGAACCTCTCCTGTGAGTCCAGATTTAGATTCCGATGCTTCACTTCAGGTTTACCGTATCCCTAGGACCTTCCTATTGACGATGAAACACAGAGTTTGCATCCGAATATAATACAAAACGCACAATGCCGACTTAAGTACATGAGGACTGACACTCTCACTTTCTATGATTTGTTCCTCTCCTGTGAGTCCAGTTTTAGATTCCGATGATTCACCTCAGGTTTACTGTATCCCTTGGACCTTCTTATGGACGATGAAACACAGAAATTGCATTCGAATTTAATACAAAAGGCACAATGCCGACTTAAGTACAAGTGGACTGACACTCTCCCTATCTATGATTTGAACCTCTCCTGTGAGTCCAGTTTTAGATTCCGATGGTTCACTTCAGGTTTACTGTATCCCTTGGACCTTCTTATTGACGATGAAACACAGAAGTTGCATCTGAATTTAATACAAAAGGCACAATGCCGACTTAAGTAAAAGAGGACTGACACTCTCTCTTTCTATGATTTGAACCTCTCCTGTGAGTCCACTTTTAGATTCCGATGGTTCACTTCAGGTTTACTGTATACCATGCACCTTCGTATTGACGATGCAACACAGAAATTGCATCGGAATTTAATACAAAAGACACAATGCCGACTTAAATAAAAGAGGACTGACACTCTAACTCTCTATGATTTGAACCTCTCATGTGAGTCCAGATTTAGATTCCGATGCTTCACTTCAGGTTTACTGTATCCCCAGGACCTTCTTATTGACGATGAAACACAGAGTTTGCATCCGAATTTAATACAAAACGCACAATGCCGACTTAAGTACAAGAGGACTGACACTCTAACTTTCTGTGATTTGAACCTCTCCTGTGGGTCCAGTTTTAGATTCCGATGCTTCACTTCAGGTTTACTGTATACATTGCACCGTCTTATTGACGAGGAAACACAGAAATTTCGTCGGAATTAAATTCAAAAGGCACAATGCCGACTTAAGTACAAGAGGACTGACACTCTAACTTTCTAAGATTTGAACATCTCCTGTGAGTCCAGTTTAAGATTCCGATGCTTAACTTCTGGTTTACTGTATACCTTGGACCTTCTTATTGACGATGAAACACAGAAATTGTATCCGAATTTAATACAAAATGCACAATGCCGACTTAAGTACAAGAGGACTGACACTCTAACTTCATATGATTTGAACCTCTCCTGTGAGTCCAGTTTTAGATTCCGATGCTTCACTTCAGGTTTACTGTATTCCTTGTACCTTCTTATTGACGATGAAACACAGAAATTGCATCCGAATTTAATACAAAAGGCACAATGCTGACTTAAGGAAAAGAGGACTGTGACTCTCACTTTGTATGATTTGAACCTCTCCCGTGAGTCCAGTTTTAGAGTCCGATGCTTCACTTCACGTTTACTGTATACCTTGCACCTTCTTATAGACGATGAAATACAGAAATTGCATCCGAATTTAATACAAAAGGCACAATGCCGACTTAAGTAAAAGAGGACTGACACTCTCACTTTCTATGATATGAACCTCTCCTGTGAGTCCAGTTTTAGATTCCGATGCTTGACTTCAGGTTTACTGTATCCCTTGGACCTTCTTATTGTCGATGAAACACAGAAACTGCATCGGAATTTAATACAAAAGACACAATGCCGACTCAAATAAAAGAGGACAGACACTCTCACTTTCTATGATTTGAATCTCTCCTGTGAGTCCAGTTTTAGATTCCGATGCTTCACTTCAGGTTTTTCTGTATCCCTTGGACCTTCTTATTGACGATGAAACACAGAGTTTGCATCCGAATTTAATACAAAAGGCACAATGCCGACTTAAGTATAAGAGGACTGCAACTCTAACTTTCTATGATTTGAACACTTCCTGTGAGTCCAGTTTTAGATTCGGATGTTTCACTTCAGGTTTACTGTATTCCTTGCACCTTCTAATTGACGATGAAACACAGAAATTGCATCCGAATTTAATTACAAAGGCACAATGCCGACTTAAGTACAAGAGGACTGACACTCTCACTTTCTATGATTTGAACCTCTCCTGTGAGTCCAGTTTTAGATTCCGATGCTTCATTTCAGGTTTACTGTATCCCTTGGACCTTCTTATTGACGATGAAGGACAGAAATTGCATTGGAATTTAATACAAAAGACACAATGCCGACTTAAGTAAAGGAGGACTGACACTCTCTCTTTCTATGATTTGAACCTCTCCTGTGAGTCCAATTTTAGATTCCGATGCTTCACTTCACGTTTACTGTATCCCTTAGACCTTCGTATTGACGATGAGACACAGAAATTGCATCCGAATTTAATACAAAAGGCACAATGCCGACTTAAGTAAAAGAAGACTGACACTCTGTCTTTCTATGATTTGAACCTCTACTGTGAGTCCAGTTTTAGATTCCGATGCTTCATTTCAGGTTTACTGTATCCCTTGGACCCTCTTATTGACGATGAAGCACAGAAATTGCATCGGAATTTAATACAAAAGGCACAATGCCAACCTAAGTAGAAGAGGACTGACACTCTATTTTTCAATGATTTGAACCTCTCCTGTGAGTCCAGTTTGAGATTCCGATGCTTCACTTCAGGTTTACTGTATGCCTTGAACCTTCTTATTGCCGATGAAACACAGAAATTGCATCGGAATTTAATACAAAAGGCACAATGCCGACTTAAGTAAAAGAGGACTGACATTCTCACTTTCTATGATTTGAACCTCTCCTGTGAGTCCAGTTTTAGATTCCGATGTTTCACTTCAGGTTTACTGTATCCCTTGGACCTTCTTATTGACGATGAAACACAGAAATTGCATCCGAATTTAATACAAAAGGCACAATGCCGACTTAAGTAAAAGCGGACTGACACTCTCTCTTTCTATGATTGGAACCTCTCCTGTGAGCCCTGTTATAGATTCCGATGCTTCATTCAAGTTTACTGTTTCAATTGGACCTTCTTATTGACGATGAAACACAGAATTTGCATCCGAATTTAATACAAAATCCACAATGCCGACTTAAGTAGAAGAGGACTGACACTCTCACTTTCTACGATTTGAACCTCTCCTGTGAGTCCAGTCTTAGATTCCGATGCTTCACTTCAGGTTTACTGTATGCCTTGCACCTTCTTATTGACGATGAAACACAGAAATTGCATCCGAATTTAGTACAAAAGGCACAATGCCTATTTAAGTCCAAGAGGACTGACACTCTCACTTTATACGATTTGAACCTCTCCTGTGAGTCCAGTTTTAGATTCCGATGCTTCACTTCAGGTTTACTCTGTACCGTGCACCTTCTTATTGACGATGAAACACAGAAATTGCATCCGAATTTAATACAAAATGCACAATGCCGACTTAAGTAGAAGAGGACTGACACTCTCACTTTCTACGATTTGAACCTCTCCTGTGAGTCCAGTCTTAGATTCCGATGCTTCACTTCAGGTTTACTGTATGCCTTGCACCTTCTTATTGACGATGTAACACAGAAATTGCATCCGAATTTAATACAAAAGGCACAATGCCGACTTAGGTACAAGAGGACTAACACTCTCACTTTCTACGATTTGAACCTCTCCTGTGAGTCCAGTTTTAGATTCCGATGCTTCACTTCAGATTTACTGTATCCCTTGGACCTTCTTATTGAAGATGAAACACATATATTGCATCCGAATTGAATTCAAAGGCACAATGCCGACTTAAGTAAAAGAGGACTGACACTCTAACTATCTATGATTTGAACCTCTCCTGTGAGTCCAGATTCAGATTCCGATGCTTCACTTCAGGTTTAAATTATACCTTGGACCTTCTTATTGACGATGAAACACAGAAATTGCATCCGAATTTAATACAAAAGGCACAATGCTGAGGTAAGTAAAAGAGGACTAACACTCTCACTTTCTATGATTTGAAACCCTCCTGTGAGTCCACTTTTAGATTCCGATGCTTCACTTCAGGTTTACTGTATACCTTGGACCTTCTTATTGACGATGAAACACAGAAATTGCATCCGAATTCAATACAAAAATCACAATGCCGACTTAAGTACAACAGGACTGACACTCTCACTTTCTATTACTTGAACTTCTCCTGTGAGTCCAGTTTTAGATTCCGATGCATCTCTTCAGGTCTACTGTATCACTTGGACCTTCTATTGACGGTGAAACACAGAGTTTGCATCCGAATTTAATACAAAAGGCACAATGCCGACTTTCACTTCAGGTTTACTGTATCCCTAGGACCTTCTAATTCACGATGAAACACAGAAATTGCATCCGAATTTAATGCAAAAGGCACAATGCCGACTTAAGTAAAAGAGGACTGACACTCCCACTTTCTGTGATTTGACCCTCTCCTGTGAGTCCAGTTTTAGATTCCGATGCTTCACTTCAGGTTTACTGTATCCCTTGGTCCTTCTTATTGACGATGAAACACAGAAATTTGCATCCGAATTTAATACAAAAGGCACAATGCCGACTTAAGTACAAGAGGACTGACACTATAACTTTCTATGATTTGAACCTCTCCTGTGAGTCCAGTTTTAGATTCCGATGCTTCACTTCAGGTTTACTGTATCCCTTGGACCTTCTTATTGACAATGTAACACAGATGTTGCATCCGAATTTAATACAAAAGGCACAATGCCGACTTAAGTAAAAGAGGACTGACACTCTCACTTTCTATGATTTGAACTTCTCCATTGAGTATAGTTTTACATTCCAATGCGTCACTTCAGGTCTAGCGTATACCTTGCACCTTCTTATTGACGATGAAAAACAGAAATTGCAACGGAATTTAATACAAAAGGCACAATGCCGACTTAAGTACTAGAGGACTAACACTCTCACTTTCTATGATTTGAACCTCTCCTGTGAGACCAGTTTTAGATTCAGATGCTTCACTTCAGGTTTACTGTATCCCTTGGACCTTCTTATTGACGATGACACACAGAAATTGCATCCGAATTTAATACAAAAGGCATAATGCCGACTTAAGTAAAACAGGACTGACACTCTCTCTTTCTATGATTTGAACCTCTCCTGTGAGTCCTGTTATAGATTCTGATGCTTCATTCAAGTTTACTATATCGCTTGGACCTTCTTATTGACGATGAAACACAGAAATTGCATCGGAATTTAATACAAAAGGCACAATACCGACTTAAGTGAAAGAGGACTCACACTCTCACTTTCTATGATTTAAACCTCTCCTATGAGTCCAGTTTTGGATTCCGAAGCTTCACTTCAGGTTTACTGTCTCTCTTGGACCTTCTTATTGACGATGAAACACAGAGTTTGCATCCGAATTTAATACACAACGCACAATGCCGACTTAAGGACAAGAGCACTGACACTCTAACTTTCTATGATTTGAACCTCTGCTGTGAGTCCAGTTTGAGATTCCGATGTTTCACTTCAATTTACTGTATCCCTAAGACCTTCTTATTGACGATGAAACACAGAGTTTGCATCCGAATTTAATACATAAGGCACAATGCCGACTTAAGTACAAGAGGACTGACACTCTAACTTTCTATGATTTGAACCTCTCCTGTGAGTCCAGTTTTAGATTCCGATGCTTCACTTCAGGTTTACTGTATCCCTTGGACCTTCTTATTGACGATGGATCACAGAAATTGCATCCGAATTTAATACAAAAGGCACAATGCTGACTTAAGGAAAAGAGGACTGTCACTCTCACTTTGTATGATTTGAACCTCTCCCCGTGAGTCCAGTTTTAGAGTCCGATGCTTCACTTCACGTTTACTGTATACCTTGCACCTTCTTATAGACGATGAAATACAGAAATTGCATCCGAATTTAATACAAAAGGCACAATGCCGACTTAAGTAAAAGAGGACTGACATTCTCACTTTCTATGATTTGAACCTCTCCTGTGAGTCCAGTTTTAGATTCCGATGTTTCACTTCAGGTTTACTGTATCCCTTGGACCTTCTTATTGACGATGAAACACAGAAATTGCATCCGAATTTAATACAAAAGGCACAATGCCGACTTAAGTAAAAGCGGACTGACACTCTCTCTTTCTATGATTGGAACCTCTCCTGTGAGCCCTGTTATAGATTCCGATGCTTCATTCAAGTTTACTGTTTCAATTGGACCTTCTTATTGACGATGAAACACAGAATTTGCATCCGTATTTAATACAAAAGCACAATGCCGACTAAGGTAAAAGAGACTGACACTCTAACTTTCTGGGATTTGAACCTCGCCCTGTGATTCCAGTTTTTGATTCCGATGCTTCACTTCAGGTTTACTGTATACCTTGCACCGTCTTATTGACGAAGAAATACAGAAATTTCATCGGAATTAAATTCCAAAGGCCCAATGCCGACTTAAGTACAAGAGGACTGACAATCTCTCTTTCTATGATTTGAACCTCTCCTGTGAGTCCAGTTTTAGATTCCGATGCTTCACTTCAGGTTAACTGTATCCCTTGGACCTTCGTATTGAAGATGAAACACAGAAATTGCATCCGAATTTAATACATAAGGCACAATGCCGACTTACGTAAAAGAGGACTGTCACTCTCTCTTTCTATGATTTGAACCTCTCCTGTGAGTCCAGTTTTAGATTCGGTTGTTTCACTTCAGGTTTACTGTATTCCTTGCACCTTCTTATTGACGATGAAACACAGAAATTGCAACGGTATTTAATACAAAAGGCACAATGCCGGCATAAGTACAAGAGGACTGACACTCTAAGTTTCTATGATATGAACCTCTCCTATGAGTCCAGTTTCAGATTCCGATGCTTCACATCAGCTTTACTTTATACCTGGCACCTTCTTATTGACGATGAAACACAGAAATTGCATCGGCATTTAATTCAAAATGCACAATGCCGACTTAAGTACAAGAGGACTTACACTGCTAACTCTCTATGCCTTGATCCTCACCTGCGAGTCCAGTTTTGGATTCCGATGCTTCACTTCAGGTTTACTGTATACCTTGCACCTTCTTATTGACGATGAAAAACCGAAATTGCATCCGAATTTAATACAAAAGGCACAATGCCAACTTAAGTACAAGAGGACTGACACTCTAACTTTCTACGATTTGAACCACTCCTGTGAGTCCAGTTTTAGATTCCGATGCTTCACTTCAGGTTTCCTGTATCCCTTGCACCTTCATATTGACGATGAAACACAGAAATTGCATCCGAATTTAATATAAAAGCACAATGCCGACTTAAGTAAAAGAGACTGACACTCTGACTTTCTGTGATTTGAACCTCGCCTGTGAGTCCAGTTTTTGATTCCAATGCTTCACTTCAGGTTTACTGTATACCTTGCACCGTCTTATTGACGAAGAAACACAGAAATTTCATCGGAATTAAATTCCAAAGGCCCAATGCCGACTTAAGTACAAGAGGACTGACACTCTCTCTTTCTATGATTTTAACCTCTCCTGTAGTCCAGTTTTAGATTCCGATGCTTCACTTCAGGTTAACTGTATCCCTTGGACCTTCGTATTGAAGATGAAACACAGAAATTGCATCCGAATTTAATACATAAGGCACAATTCCGACTTACGTAAAAGAGGACCGTCACTCTCTCTTTCTATGATTTGAACCTCTCCTGTGAGTCCAGTTTTAGATTCGGATGCTTCACTTCAGGTTTACTGTATTCCTTGCACCTTCTTATTGACGATGAAACACAGAAATTGCATCGGCATTTAATTCAAAAGGCACAATGCCGACTTAAGTACAAGAGGACTGACACTCTAACTCTCTATGCCTTGAACCTCTCCTGTGAGTCCAGTTTTGGTTTCCGATGCTTCACTTCAGGTTTACTGTATACCTTGCACCTTCTTATTGACGATGAAAAACCGAAAATGCATCGGAATTAAATTCAAAAGACACAATGCCGACTTAAGTACAAGAGGACTGACACCTTCACTTTCTATGATTTGAACCAATCCTGTGAGTCCAGTTGTAGATTCCGATGCTTCACTTCAGGTTTACTGTATACCTTGGACCATCTTATTGACGATGAAACACAGAAATTGCATCCGAATTTTGTACAAGAGGCACAATGCCGACTTAAGTACAAGAGGACTGACACTCTCACTCTCTATGATTTGAACCACTCCTGTGAGTCCAGTTTTAGATTCCGATGCTTCACTTCAGGTTTACTGTATCCCTTGGACCTTCTTATTGACGATGAAACACAGAAATTGCATCCGAGTTTAATACATAAGGCACAATGCCGACTTAAGTAAAAGAGGACAGACACTCTCACTTTCTATGATTTGAAATTCTCCTGTGAGTCCAGTTTTAGATTCCGATGCGTCACTTCAGGTTCACCGTATACCTTGCACCCTCTTATTGACGATGAAACACAGAAATTGCATCGGAAGTTAATACCAAAGGCACAATGCCGACATAAGTACAAGAGCACTGACACTCTAACTTTCTATGATATGAACCTCTCCTGTGAGTCCAGTTTTAGATTCAGATGCCTCACTTCATGTTTCCTGTATCCCTTGGACCTTCTTATTGACGATGAAATACAGAAATTGCATCCGAATTTAATACAAATGGCACAATGCAGACTTAAGTAAAAGAGGACTGACACTCTATCTTTCTATTATTTGAACCTCTCCTGTGAGTCCAGTTTTAGATTCCGATACTTCACATCAGGTTTACTGTATACCTTGCAACTTCTTAAAGACGATGAAACATAGAAATTGCATCTGAATTAAATTCAAAAGGCACAATGCCGACTTAAGTACAAGAGGACTGACACTCTAACTCTCTATGATTTGAACCTCTCCTGTGAGTCCAGTTTTAGATTCCGATGCTTGACTTCAGGTTTACTGCATCCCTTGGACCTTCTTATTGACGATGAAACACAGAAATTGCATCCGAATTTGATACAAAAGGCACAATGCCGACTTAAGTAAAAGAGGACTGACACTCTCACATTCTATGATTTGAACTTCTCGTGTGAGTCCAGTTTTAGATTCCGATGCGTCACTTCAGGTTTACCGTATACCTTGCACCCTCTTATTGCCGATGAAACACAGAAATTGCATCCGAATTTAATACAAAAGGCACAATACCGACTTAAGTAATAGATGACTGACACTCTCACTTTCTATGATATGAACCTCTCCTGTGAGTCCAGTTTTAAATTCCGATGCTTCCCTTCAGGTTTACTGTATACCCTGCACCTTCTTATTGACGATTAAACACAGAAATTGCATCGGAATTAAATTCAAAAGCCACAATTCCGAATTAAGCACAAGAGGACTGACACTCTAACTCTCTATGACTTGAACCTCTCCTGTGAGTCCAGTTTTGGATTCCGATGCTTCACTTCAGGTTTACTGTATACCTTGCACCTTCTTATTGACGATGAAACACCGAAATTGCATCGGAATTAAATTCAAAAGACACAAAGCCGACATAAGTACGAGAGGACTGACACTTTCACTTTCTATGATTTGAACCTCTCCTGTGAGTCCAGTTCTAGATTCTGATGCTTCACTTCAGGTTTACTGTATACCTTGGACCTTCTTATTGACGATGAAACACAAAAATTGCATCCGAATTTTGTACAAAAGGCACAATGCCGACTTAAGTACAAGAGGACTGACACTCTCACTTTCTATGAATGAACCTCTCCTGTGAGTCCAGTTTTAGATTCCGATGCTTCACTTCAGGGTTACTGTATCCCTTGGACCTTCTTATTGACGATGAAATACAGATATTGCATCCGAATTTAATACAAAAGGCACAATGCAAACTTAAGTAAAAGAGGACTGACACTCTCTCTTTCTATGATTTGAACCTCTCCTGTGAGTCCAGTTTTAGTTTCCGATACTTCACTTCAGGATTACTGTATACCTTGCAACTTCTTACTGACGATGAAACATAGAAATTGCATCGGAATTAAATTCAAAAGGCACAATGCCGACTTAAGTACAAGAGGACTGACACTCTAACTCTCAATGATTTGAACCTCTCCTGTGAGTCCAGTTTTAGATTCCGATGCTTCACTTCAGGTTTACTGTATCCCTTGGACCTTCTTTTTGACCATGAATCACAGAAATTGCATTCGAATTTAATACAAAACGCACAATGCCGACTTATGTAAAATCGGACTGACACTCTCACTTTCTGTGATTTGGACCTCTCCTGTGAGTCCAGTTTTAGATTCCGATGCTTCACTTCACGTTTACTGTATACCTTGCACCGTCTTATTGACGAAGAAACACAGAAATTTCATCGGAATTACATTCAAAAGGCACAAAGTCGACTTAGTTACAAAAGGACAGACACTCTAGCTTTCTTAGATTTGATCCTCTCCTTTGAGTCCAGTTTAAGATTCCGATGCTTCACTTCAGGTTTACTGTATACCTTGGACCATCTTATTGACGATGAAACACAGAAATTGCATCCGAATTTAATACAAAATGTACAATGCCGACTTAAGTACAAGAGGGCTGACACTCGAACTTTCTATGATTTGAACCTCTCCTGTCAGTCCCGTTTTAGATTCCGATGCTTCACTTCAGGTTTACTGGATCCCTTGGACCTTCTTATTGACGATGAAACAAAGAAATTGCATCCGAATTTAATACAAAAGGCACAAGGCAGACTTAGGTACATGAGGACTGACACTCTCACTTTCTATGATTTGAACCTCTCCTGTGAGTCCTGTTTTAGATTCCGATGCTTCACTTCAGGTTTACTGTATACCTTGGACCATCTTATTGATGATGAAACACAGGGTTTGCATCCGAATTTAATACAAAAGGCACAATGCCGACTTAAGTACAAGAGGTCTGCACTCTAACTTTCTATGACTTGAACTTCTCCTGTGTGTCCAGTTATCAATTCCGATGCGTCACTTCAGGTTTACCGTACACCCTGCACCTTCTTATTGACGATAAAACACAGAAATTCCATCGGAATTTAATACAAAAGGCACAATGCCGACATAAGTACAAGTGGACTGACACTCTAACTTTCTATGATTTGAACCTCTCCTTTGAGTCCAGTTCTAGATTCCGATGATTCACTTCGGGTTTACTGTATACCTAGCACCTTCTTATTGACGATGAAACACAGAAATTGCATCGGAATTTTATACAAAAGGCACAATGCTGACTTAAGTACAAGAGGACTGACACTCTCACTTTCTATGATTTGAACCTCTCCTGTGAGTCCAGTTTTAGATTCCGATGCTTCACTTCTGGTTTACTGTATCCCTTGGACCTTCTTATTGAAGATGAAACACAGAAATTGCATCCGAATTTAATACATAAGGCACAATGCCGACTTAAGTAAAAGAGGACTGACACTCTCACTTTCTATGATTTGAACGTCTCCTGTGAGTCCAGTTTTAGATACCGATGCGTCACTTCAGGTTTACCGTATGTCTTGCACCTTCTTATTCACGATGAAACACAGTAATTGCATCGGAATTTAATACAAAAGGCACAATGCCGACAAAAGTACAAGAGGATTGACACTCTACCTTTCTATGATTTCAACCTCTCCTGTGAGTTTAGTTTTAGATTCCGATGCTTCACTTCTGGTTTACTGTATACCTTGCACCTTCTTATTGACGATGAAACACAGAAATTGCATCGGAATTAAATACAAAAGGCGCAATGATGACTTTAGTACAAGAGGACTGACACTCTAACTACTCATGATTTGAACCTCTCCTGTGAGTCCAGTTTTAGATTCCGATGCTTCACTTCTGGTTTACTGTATACCTTGCACCTTCATATTGACGATGAAACACAGAGTTTGCATCCGAATTTAATACAAAAGGCACAATGCCGACTGAAGTACAAGAGGACTGACACTCTAACTCTCTACAATTTGAACCTCTCCTGTGAGGCAAGTTTTAGATTCCGATGCTTCACTTCTGGTTTACTGTATACCTTGCACCTTCTTATTGACGATGAAACACAGAAATTGCATCGGAATTTAATACAAAAGGCGCAATGCCGACTTTAGTACAAGAGGACTGACACTCTAACTATCCATGATTTGAACCTCTCCTGTGAGTCCAGTTTTAGATTCCGATGCTTCACTTCAGGTTTACTGTATTCCTTGGACCTTCTTATTGACGATGAAACACAGAAATTGCAATGAATTTAATACAAAAGGCACAATGGCGACTTAAGTACAAGAGGACTGACACTCTCACTTTCTATGATTTGAGCCTCTCATGTGAGTCCCGTTTTAGATTCCGATGCTTCACTTCAGGTTTACTGTATCCCTTGGACCCTCTCATTGACGATGAAACTCAGAAATTGCATCCGAATTTAATACATAAGGCTCAATGCCGACTTAAGTAAAAGAGGACTGACACTCTCACTTTCTATGATTTGAACTTCTCCTGTGAGTCCAGTTTTAGATTCCGATGAGTCACTTCAGGTTTACCGTATACCTTGCACCTTCTTATTGACGATGAAACACAGAAATTGCATCGGAATATAATACAAAAGTCACAATGCCGACATAAGTACAAGAGGACTGACACTCTAACTTTCTATGATTTGAACCTCTCCTGTGAGTCCAGTTTTAGATTTCGATGCTTCACTTCTGGTTTACTGTATACCTTGCACCTTCTTATTGACAACGAGACACAGAAATTGCATCGGAATTTAATAAAGGCGCAATGCCGACTTTAGTACAAGAGGACTGACACTCTTACTACTCATCATTTGAACCTCTCCAGTGAGTCCAGTTTTAGATTCCGATGCTTCATTTCAGGTTTACTGTATCAATTGGACCTTCTTATTGACGATGAAGCACAGAAATTGCATTGGAATTTAATACAAAAGACACAATGCCGACTTAAGTAAAGGAGGACTGACACTCTCTCTTTCTATGATTTGAACCTCTCCTGTGAGTCCAGTTTTAGATTCCGATGCTTCACTTCACGTTTACTGTATCCCTTAGACCTTCGTATTGACGATGAAATACAGAAATTGCATCCGAATTTAATACAAAAGGCACAATGCCGACTTAAGTAAAAGAAGACTGACACTCTGTCTTTCTATGATTTGAACCACTCCTGTGAGTCCAGTTTTAGATTCTGATGCTTCATTTCAGGTTTACTGTATCCCTTGGACCTTCTTATTGACGATGAAACACAGAAATTGCATCGGAATTTAATACAAAAGGCACAATGCCAACCTAAGTAGAAGAGGACTGACACTCTATCTTTCAATGATTTGAACCTCTCCTGTGAGTCCAGTTTGAGATTCCGATGCTTCACTTCAGGTTTACTGTATGCCTTGAACCTTCTTATTGCCGATGAAACACAGAAATTGCATCGGAATTTAATACAAAAGGCACAATGCCGACTTAAGTAAAAGAGGACTGACATTCTCACTTTCTATGATTTGAACCTCTCCTGTGAGTCCAGTTTTAGATTCCGATGTTTCACTTCAGGTTTACAGTATCCCTTGGACCTTCTTATTGACGATGAAACACAGAGTTTGCATCCGAATTTAATACAAAAGGCACAATGACGACTTAAGTACAAGAGGACTGACACTCTAACTTTCTATGATTTGAACCACTCCTGTGAGTCCAGTTTTAGATTCCGATGCTTCACTTCAGGTTTCCTGTATCCCTTGCACCTTCTTATTGACGATGAAACACAGAAATTGCATCCGTATTTAATACAAAAGCACAATGCGGACTTAAGTAAAAGAGACTGACACTCTCACTTTCTGTGATTTGAACATCGCCTGTGATTCCAGTTTTTGATTCCGATGCTTCACTTCAGGTTTACTGTATACCTTGCACCGTCTTATTGACGAAGAAACACAGAAATTTCATCGGAATTAAATTCCAAATTCCCAATGCCGACTTAAGTACAAGAGGACTGACACTCTCTCTTTCTATGATTTGAACCTCTCCTGTGAGTCCAGCTTTAGATTCCGATGCTTCACTTCAGGTTAACTGTATCCCTTGGACCTTAGTATTGAAGATGAAACACAGAAATTGCATCCGAATTTAATACATAAGGCACAATGCCGACTTACGTAAAAGAGGACTGTCACTCTCTCTTTCTATGATTTGAACCTCTCCTGTGAGTCCAGTTTTAGATTCGGATGTTTCACTTCAGGTTTACTGTATTCCTTGCACCTTCTTATTGACGATGAAACACAGATATTGCAACGGTATTTAATACAAAAGGCACAATGCCGACATAAGTACAAGAGGACTGACACTCTAAGTTTCTATGATATGAACCTCTCCTATGAGTCCAGATTTAGATTCCGATTTTTCACATCAGCTTTACTTTATACCTGGCACCTTCTTATTGACGATGAAACACAGTAATTGCATCGGCATTTAATTCAAAAGGCACAATGCCGACTTAAGTACAAGAGGACTTACACTCTAACTCTCTATGCCTTGATCCTCACCTGTGAGTCCAGTTTTGGATTCCGATGCTTCACTTCAGGTTTACTGTATACCTTGCACCATCTTATTGACGATGAAAAACCGAAATTGCATCCGAATTTAATACATAAGGCTCAATGCCGACTTAAGTAAAAGAGGACTGACACTTTCACTTTCTATGATTTGAACTTCTCCTGTGAGTCCAGTTTTAGATTCCGATGAGTCACTTCAGGTTTACCGTATACCTTGCACCTTCTTATTGACGATGAAACACAGAAATTGCATCGGAATTTAATACAAAAGTCACAATGCTGACATAAGTACAAAAGGACTGACACTCTAACTTTCTATGATTTGAACCTCTCCTGTGAGTCCAGTTTTAGATTCCGATGTTTCACTTCAGGTTTACTGTATCCCTTGGACCTTCTTATTGGCGATGAAATACAGAAATTGCATCCGAATTTAATACATAAGGCACAATGCCGACTTAAGTAAAAGAGGACTGACACTCTCACTTTCTATGATTTGAACTTCTCCTGTGTGTCCAGTTTTAGATACCGATGCGTCACTTCAGGTTTACCGTATACCTTTCACCTTCTTATTGACGATGAAACACAGTAATTGCATCGGAATTTAATACAAAAGGCACAATGCCGACATAAGTACAAGATGACTGACACTCTAACTTTCTATGATATCAACCTCTCCTGTGAGTTCAGTTTTAGATTTCGATGCTTTACTTCTGGTTTACTGTATACCTTGCACCTTCTTATTGACAACGAGACACAGAAATTGCATCGGAATTTAATAAAGGCGCAATGCCGACTTTAGTACAAGAGGACTGACACTCTTACTGCTCATCATTTGAACCTCTCCTGTGAGTCCAGTTTTTGATTCCGATGCTTCATTTCAGGTTTACTGTATCCCTTGGACCTTCTTATTGACGATGAAGCACAGAAATTGCATTGGAATTTAATACAAAAGACACCATGCCGACTTAAGTAAAGGAGGACTGACACTCTCTCTTTCTATGATTTGAACCTCTCCTGTGAGTCCAATTTTAGATTCCGATCCTTCACTTCAACTTTACTGTATACCTTGCACCTTCTTATTGACGATGAACCACAGAAATTGCATCGGAATTTAATACAAAAGGCACAATGCCGACTTAAGTACAAGCGGACTGACACTCTCTCTTTCTATGATTTGAACCTCTCCTGTGAGTCCAGTTTTAGATTCCGATGCTTCACTTCACGTTTACTGTATCCCTTAGACCTTCGTATTGACGATGAAATACAGAAATTGCATCCGAATTTAATACAAAAGGCACAATGCCGACTTAAGTAAAAGAAGACTGACACTCTGTCTTTCTATGATTTGAACCTCTCCTGTGAGTCCAGTTTTAGATTCTGATGCTTCATTTCAGGTTTACTGTATCCCTTGGACCTTCTTATTGACGATGAAACACAGAAATTGCATCGGAATTTAATACAAAAGGCATAATGCCAACCTAAGTAGAAGAGGACTGACACTCTATCTTTCAATGATTTGAACCTCTCCTGTGAGTCCAGTTTGAGATTCCGATGCTTCACTTCAGGTTTACTGTATGCCTTGAACCTTCTTATTGCCGATGAAACACAGAAATTGCATCGGAATTTAATACAAAAAGCACAATGCCGACTTAAGTAAAAGAGGACTGACATTCTCACTTTCTATGATTTGAACCTCTCCTGTGAGTCCAGTTTTAGATTCCGATGTTTCACTTCGGGTTTACTGTATCCCTTGGACCTTCTTATTGACGATGAAACACAGAGTTTGCATCCGAATTTAATACAAAAGGCACAATGACGACTTAAGTACAAGAGGACTGACACTCTAACTTTCTATGATTTCAACCACTCCTGTGAGTCCAGTTTTAGATTCCGATGCTTCACTTCAGGTTTCCTGTATCCCTTGCACCTTCTTATTGACGATGAAACACAGAAATTGCATCCGTATTTAATACAAAAGCACAATGCCGACTTAAGTAAAAGAGACTGACACTCTCACTTTCTGTGATTTGAACCTCGCCTGTGATTCCAGTTTTTGATTCCGATGCTTCACTTCAGGTTTACTGTATACCTTGCACCGTCTTATTGACGAAGAAACACAGAAATTTCATCGGAATTAAATTCCAAAGGCCCAATGCCGACTTAAGTACAAGAGGACTGACACTCTCTCTTTCTATGATTTGAACCTCTCCTGTGAGTCCAGTTTTAGATTCGGATGTTTCACTTCAGGTTTACTGTATTCCTTGCACCTTCTTATTGACGATGAAACACAGAAATTGCAACGGTATTTAATACAAAAGGCACAATGCCGACATAAGTACAAGAGGACTGACACTCTAAGTTTCTATGATATGAACCTCTCCTATGAGTCCAGTTTTATATTCCGATGCTTCACATCAGCTTTACTTTATACCTGGCACCTTCTTATTGACGATGAAACACAGAAATTGCATCGGCATTTAATTCAAAAAGCACAATGCCGACTTAAGTACAAGAGGACTTTTACTCTAACTCTCTATGCCTTGATCCTCACCTGTGAGTCCAGTTTTGGATTCCGATGCTTCACTTCAGGTTTACTGTATCCCTTGCACCTTCATATTGACGATGAAACACAGAAATTGCATCCGAATTTAATACAAAAGCACAATGCCGACTTAAGTAAAAGAGACTGACACTCTGACTTTCTGTGATTTGAACCTCGCCTGTGAGTCCAGTTTTTGATTCCAATGCTTCACTTCAGGTTTACTGTATACCTTGCACCGTCTTATTGACGAAGAAACACAGAAATTTCATCGGAATTAAATTCCAAAGGCCCAATGCCGACTTAAGTACAAGAGGACTGACACTCTCCCTTTCTATGATTTTAACCTCTCCTGTGAGTCCAGTTTTAGATTCCGATGCTTCACTTCAGGTTAACTGTATCACTTGGACCTTCGTATTGAGGATGAAACACAGAAATTGAATCCGAATTTAATACATAAGGCACAATTCCGACTTACGTAAAAGAGGACCGTCACTCTCTCTTTCTATGATTTGAACCTCTCCTGTGAGTCCAGTTTTAGTTTCGGATGCTTCACTTCAGGTTTACTGTATTCCTTGCACTTTCTTATTTACGATGAAACACGGAAATTGCATCGGTATTTAATACAAAAGGCACAATGCCGACATAAGTACAAGAGGACTGACACTCTAAGTTTCTATGATAAGAACCTCTCCTATGAGTCCAGTTTTAGATTCCGATGCTTCGCTTCAGGTTTACTTTATACCTTGCACCTTCTTATTGACGATGAAACACAGAAATTGCATCGGCATTTAATTCAAAAGGCACAATGCCGACTTAAGTACAAGAGGACTGACACTCTAACCCTCTATGCCTTGAACTTCTCCTGTGAGTCCAGTTTTGGTTTCCGATGCTTCACTTCAGGTTTACTGTATACCTTGCACCTTCTTATTGACGATGAAAAACCGAAATTGCATCGGAATTAAATTCAAAAGACACAATGCCGACTTAAGTACAAGAGGACTGACACCTTCACTTTCTATGATTTGAACCACTCCTGTGAGTCCAGTTGTAGATTCCGATGCTTCACTTCAGGTTTACTGTATACCTTGCACCTTCTTATTGACGATGAAACACAGAAATTGCATCCGAATTTTGTACAAAAGGCCCAATGCCGACTTAAGTACAAGAGGACTGACACTCTCACTCTCTATGATTTGAACCACTCCTGTGAGTCCAGTTTTAGATTCCGATGCTTCACTTCAGGTTTACTGTATCCCTTGGACCTTCTTATTGACGATGAAACACAGAAATTGCATCCGAGTTTAATACATAAGGCACAATGCCGACTTAAGTAAAAGAGGACAGACACTCTCACTTTCTATGATTTGAACTTCTCCTGTGAGTCCAGTTTTAGATTCCGATGCGTCACTTCGGGTTTACCGTATACCTTGCACCCTCTTATTGACGATGAAACACAGAAATTGCTTCGGAAGTTAATACCAAAGGCACAATGCCGACATAAGTACAAGAGCACTGACACTCTAACTTTCTATGATATGAACCTCTCCTGTGAGTCCAGTTTTAGATTCAGATGCCTCACTTCAGTTTTCCTGTATCCCTTGGACCTTCTTATTGACGATGAAATACAGAAATTGCATCCGAATTTAATACAAATGGCACAATGCAGACTTAAGTAAAAGAGGACTGACACTCTATCTTTCTATTATTTGAACCTCTCCTGTGAGTCCACTATTAGATTCCGATACTTCACATCAGGTTTACTGTATACCTTGCAACTTCTTAAAGACGATGAAACATAGAAATTGCATCGGAATTAAATTCAAAAGGCACAATGCCGACTTAAGTACAAGAGGACTGACACTCTAACTCTCTATGATTTGAACCTCTCCTGTGAGTCCAGTTTTAGATTCCGATGCTTGACTTCAGGTTTACTGCATCCCTTGGACCTTCTTATTGACGATGAAACACAGAAATTGCATCCGAATTTGATACAAAAGGCACAATGCCGACTTAAGTAAAAGAGGACTTACACTCTCACATTCTATGATTTGAACTTCTCGTGTGAGTCCAGTTTTAGATTCCGATGCGTCACTTCAGGTTTACCGTATACCTTGCACCCTCTTATTGCCGATGAAACACAGAAATTGCATCCGAATTAAATACAAAAGGCACAATACCGACTTAAGTAATAGATGACTGACACTCTCACTTTCTATGATATGAACCTCTCCTGTGAGTCCAGTTTTAAATTTCGATGCTTCCCTTCAGGTTTACTGTATACCCTGCACCTTCTTATTGACGATGAAACACAGAAATTACATCGGAATTAAATTCAAAAGCCACAACGACGAATTAAGTACAAGAGGACTGACACTCTAACTCTCTATGACTTGAACCTCTCCTGTGAGTCCAGTTTTGGATTCCGATGCTTCACTTCAGGTTTACTGTATACCTTGCACCTTCTTATTGACGATGAAACACCGAAATAGCATCGGAATTAAATTCAAAAGACACAAAGACGACTTAAGTACAAGAGGACTGACACTTTCACTTTCTATGATTTGAACCTCTCCTGTGAGTCCAGTTCTAGATTCCGATGCTTCACTTCAGGTTTACTGTATACCTTGGACCTTCTTATTGACGATGAAACACAAAAATTGCATCCGAATTTTGTACAAAAGGCACAATGCCGACTTAAGTACAAGAGGACTGACACTCTCACTTTCTATGAATGAACCTCTCCTGTGAGTCCAGTTTTAGATTCCGATGCTTCACTTCAGGTTTACTGTATACCTTGCACCTTCTTATTGACGATGAAATACAGATATTGCATCCGAATTTAATACAAAAGGCACAATGCAAACTTAAGTAAAAGAGGACTGACACTCTCTCTTTCTATGATTTGAACCTCTCCTGTGAGTCCAGTTTTAGTTTCCGATACTTCACTTCAGGTTTACTGTATACCTTGCAACTTCTTACTGACGATGAAACATAGAAATTGCATCGGAATTAAATTCAAAAGGCACAATGCCGACTAAAGTACAAGAGGACTGACACTCTAACTCTCTATGATTTGAACCCCTCCTGTGAGTCCAGTTTTAGATTCCGATGCTTCACTTCAGGTTTACTGTATCCCTTGGACCTTCTTATTGACGATGAAACACAGAAATTGCATCCGAATTTAATACAAAAGGGACAATGCCGACTTAAGTAAAATCGGACTGACACTCTCACTTTCTGTGATTTGAACCTCTCCTGTGAGTCCAGTTTTAGATTCCGATGCTTCACTTCACGTTTACTGTATACCTTGCACCGTCTTATTGACGAAGAAACACAGAAATTTCATCGGAATTACATTCAAAAGGCACAATGTCGACTTAGGTACAATAGGACAGACACTCTAACTTTCTTAGATTTGATCCTCTCCTGTGAGTCCAGTTTAAGATTCCGATGCTTCACTTCAGGTTTACTGTATACCTTGGACCATCTTATTGACGATGAAACACAGAAATTGCATCCGAATTTATTACAAAATGTACAATGCCGACTTAAGTACAAGAGGGCTGACACTCGAACTTTCTATGATTTGAACCTCTCCTGTCAGTCCCGTTTTAGATTCCGATGCTTCACTTCAGGTTTACTGGATCCCTTGGACCTTCTTATTGACGATGAAACAAAGAAATTGCATCCGAATTTAATACAAAAGGCACATGGCCGACTTAAGTACATGAGGACTGACACTCTCACTTTCTATGATTTGAACCTCTCCTGTGAGTCCTGTTTTAGATTCCGATGCTTCACTTCAGGTTTTCTGTATACCTTGGACCATCTTATTGATGATGAAACACAGGGTTTGCATCCGAATTTAATACAAAAGGCACAATGCCGACTGAAGTACAAGAGGACTGACACTCTAACTCTCTACAATTTGAACCTCTCCTGTGAGGCCAGTTTCAGATTCCGATGCTTCACTTCTGGTTTACTGTATACCTTGCACCTTCTTATTGACGATGAAACACAAAAATTGCATCGGAATTTAATACAAAAGGCGCAATGCCGACTTTAGTACAAGAGGGCTGACACTCTAACTATCCATGATTTGAACCTCTCCTGTGAGTACAGTTTTAGATTCCGATGCTTCACTTCAGGTTTACTGTATTCCTTGGACCTTCTTATTGACGATGAAACACAGAAATTGCACCGAATTTAATACAAAAGGCACAATGGCGACTTAAGTACAAGAGGACTGACACTCTCACTTTCTATGATTTGAACCTCTCATGTGAGTCCAGTTTTAGATTCCGATGCTTCACTTCAGGTTTACTGTATCCCTTGGACCTTCTCATTGACGATGAAACTCAGAAATTGCATCCGAATTTAATACATAAGGCTCAATGCCGACTTAAGTAAAAGAGGACTGACACTCTCACTTTCTATGATTTGAACCTCTCCTGTGAGTCCAGTTTTAGATTCCGATGCTTCACTTCTGGTTTACTGTATACCTTGCACCTTCGTATTGACGATGAAACACAGAAATTGCACCGAATTTAATACAAAAGGCACAATGCCGACTTAAGTACAAGTGGACTGACACTCTCACTTTCTATGATTTGAACCACTCCTGTGAGTCCAGTTTTAGATTCCGATGCTTCACTTCAGGTTTCCTGTATCCCTTGCACCTTCTTATTGACGATGAAACACAGAAATTGCATCCGTATTTAATACAAAACCACAATGCCGACTTAAGTAAAAGAGACTGACACTCTCACTTTCTGTGATTTGAACCTCGCCTGTGATTCCAGTTTTTGATTCCGATGCTTCACTTCAGGTTTACTGTATACCTTGCACCGTCTTATTGACGAAGAAACACAGAAATTTCATCGGAATTAAATTCCAAAGGCCCAATGCCGACTTAAGTACAAGAGGACTGACACTCTCTCTTTCTATGATTTGAACCTCTCCTGTGAGTCCAGTTTTAGATTCCGATGCTTCACTTCAGGTTAACTGTATCCCTTGGAAACTAGTATTGAAGATGAAACACAGAAATTGCATCCGAATTTAATACATAAGGCACAATGCCGACTTACGTAAAAGAGGACTGTCACTCTCTCTTTCTATGATTTGAACCTCTCCTGTGAGTCCAGTTTTAGATTCGGATGTTTCACTTCAGGTTTACTGTATTCCTTGCACCTTCTTATTGACGATGAAACACAGAAATTGCAACGGTATTTAATACAAAAGGCACAATGCCGACATAAGTACAAGAGGACTGACACTCTAAGTTACTATGATATGAACCTCTCCTATGAGTCCAGTTTTAGATTCCGATGCTTCACATCAGCTTTACTTTATACCTGGCACTTTCGTATTGACGATGAAACACAGAAATTGCATCGGCATTTAATTCAAAAGGCACAATTCCGACTTAAGTACAAGAGGACTTACACTCTAACTCTCTATGCCTTGATCCTCACCTGTGAGTCCAGTTTTGGATTCCGATGCTTCACTTCAGGTTTACTGTATACCTTGCACCTTCTTATTGACGATGAAAAACCGAAATTGCATCCGAATTTAATACATAAGGCTCAATGCCGACTTAAGTAATAGAGGACTGACCCTCTCACTTTCTATGATTTGAACTTCTCCTGTGAGTCCAGTTTTAGATTCCGATGAGTCACTTCAGGTTTACCGTATACCTTGCACCTTCTTATTGACGATGAAACACAGAAATTGCATCGGAATTTAATACAAAAGTCACAATGCCGACATAAGTACAAGAGGACTGACACTCTAACTTTCTATGATTTGAACCTCTCCTGTGAGTCCAGTTTTAGATTCCGATGTTTCACTTCAGGTTTACTGTATCCCTTGGACCTTCTTATTGACGATGAAATACAGAAATTGCATCCGAATTTAATACATAAGGCACAATGCCGACTTAAGTAAAAGAGGACTGACACTCTCACTTTCTATGATTTGAACTTCTCCTGTGAGTCCAGTTTTAGATACCGATGCGTCACTTCAGGTTTACCGTATACCTTTCACCTTCTTATTGACGATGAAACACAGTAATTGCATCGGAATTTAATACAAAAGGCACAATGCCGACATAAGTACAAGAGGACTGACACTCTAACTTTCTATGATTTCAACCTCTCCTGTGAGTTCAGTTTTAGATTTCGATGCTTCACTTCTGGTTTACTGTATACCTTGCACCTTCTTATTGACAACGAGACACAGAAATTGCATCGGAATTTAATAAAGGCGCATTGCCGACTTTAGTACAAGAGGACTGACACTCTTACTACTCATCATTTGAACCTCTCCTGTGAGTCCAGTTTTAGATTCCGATGCTTCATTTCAGGTTTACTGTATCCCTTGGACCTTCTTATTGACGATGAAGCACAGAAATTGCATTGGAATTTAATACAAAAGACACAATGCCGACTTAAGTAAAGGAGGCCTGACACTCTCTCTTTCTATGATTTGAACCTATCCTGTGAGTCCAGTTTTAGATTCCGATCCTTCACTTCAACTTTACTGTATACCTTGCACCTTCTTATTGACGATGAACCACAGAAATTGCATCGGAATTTAATACAAAAGGCACAATGCCGACTTAAGTACAAGCGGACTGACACTCTCTCTTTCTATGATTTGAACCTCTCCTGTGAGTCCAGTTTTAGATTCCGATGCTTCACTTCACGTTTACTGTATCCCTTAGACCTTCGCATTGACGATGAAACACAGAAATTGCATCCGAATTTAATACAAAAGGCACAATGCCGACTTAAGTAAAAGAAGACTGACACTCTGTCTTTCTATGATTTGAACCTCTCCTGTGAGTCCAGTTTTAGATTCTGATGCTTCATTTCAGGTTTACTGTATCCCTTGGACCTTCTTATTGACGATGAAACACAGAAATTGCATCGAAATTTAATACAAAAGGCACAATGCCAACCTAAGTAGAAGAGGACTGACACTCTATCTTTCAATGATTTGAACCTCTCCTGTGTGTCCAGTTTGAGATTCCGATGCTTCACTTCAGGTTTACTGTATGCCTTGAACCTTCTTACTGCCGATGAAACACAGAAATTGCATCGGAATTTAATACAAAAGGCACAATGCCGACTTAAGTAAAAGAGGACTGACATCATCACTTTCTATGATTTGAACCTCTCCTGTGAGTCCAGTTTTAGATTCCGATGTTTCACTTCAGGTTTACTGTATCCCTTGGACCTTCTTATTGATGATGAAACACAGAGTTTGCATCCGAATTTAATACAAAAGGCACTATGACGACTTAAGTACAAGAGGACTGACACTCTAACTTTCTATGATTTGAACCACTCCTGTGAGTCCAGTTTTAGATTCCGATGCTTCACTTCAGGTTTCCTGTATCCCTTGCACCTTCTTATTGACGATGAAACACAGAAATTACATCCGTATTTAATACAAAAGCACAATGCCGACTTAAGTAAAAGAGACTGACACTCTCACTTTCTGTGATTTGAACCTCGCCTGTGATTCCAGTTTTTGATTCCGATGCTTCACTTCAGGTTTACTGTATACCTTGCACCGTCTTATTGACGAAGAAACACAGAAATTTCATCGGAATTAAATTCCAAAGGCCCAATGCCGACTTAAGTACAAGAGGACTGACACTCTCTCTTTCTATGATTTGAACCTCTCCAGTGAGTCCAGTTTTAGATTCCGATGCTTCACTTCAGGTTAACTGTATCCCTTGGACCTTAGTATTGAAGATGAAACACAGAAATTGTATCCGAATTTAATACATAAGGCACAATGCCGACTTACGTAAAAGAGGACTGTCACTCTCTCTTTCTATGATTTGAACCTCTCCTGTGAGTCCAGTTTTAGATTCGGATGTTTCACTTCAGGTTTACTGTATTCCTTGCACCTTCTTATTGACGATGAAACACAGAAATTGCAACGGTATTTAATACAAAAGGCACAATGCCGACATAAGTACAAGAGGACTGACACTCTAAGTTACTATGATATGAACCTCTCCTATGAGTCCAGTTTTAGATTCCGATGCTTCACATCAGCATTACTTTATACCTGGCACCTTCTTATTGACGATGAAACACAGAAATTGCATCGGCATTTAATTGAAAAGGCACAATGCCGACTTAAGTAGAAGAGGACTTACACTCTAACTCTCTATGCCTTGATCCTCACCTGTGAGTCCAGTTTTGGATTCCGATGCTTCACTTCAGGTTTACTGTATACCTTGCACCTTCTTATTGACGATGAAAAACCGAAATTGCATCCGAATTTTATACAAAAGGCACAATGCCGACTTAAGTACAAGAGGACTGACACTCTAACTTTCTATGATTTGAACCACTCCTGTGAGTCCAGTTTTAGATTCCGATGCTTCACTTCAGGTTTCCTGTATCCCTTGCACCTTCATATTGACGATGAAACACAGAGATTGCATCCGAATTTAATACAAAAGCACAATGCCGACTTAAGTAAAAGAGACTGACACTCTGACTTTCTGTGATTTGAACCTCGCCTGTGAGTCCAGTTTTTGATTCCAATGCATCACTTCAGGTTTACTGTATACCTTGCGCCGTCTTATTGACGAAGAAACACAGAAATTTCATCGAAATTAAATTCCAAAGGCCCAATGCCGACTTAAGTACAAGAGGACTGACACTCTCCCTTTCTATGATTTTAACCTCTCCTGTGAGTCCAGTTTTAGATTCCGATGCTTCACTTCAGGTTAACTGTATCCCTTGGACCTTCGTATTGAAGATGAAACACAGAAATTGCATCCGAATTTAATACATAAGGCACAATTCCGACTTACGTAAAAGAGGACCGTCACTCTCTCTTTCTATGATTTGAACCTCTCTTGTGAGTCCAGTTTTAGATTCCGATGCTTCACTTCAGGTTAACTGTATCCCTTGGAAATTAGTATTGAAGATGAAACACAGAAATTGCATCCGAATTTAATACATAAGGCACAATGCCGACTTACGTAAAAGAGGACTGTCACTCTCTCTTTCTATGATTTGAACCTCTCCTGTGAGTCCAGTTTTAGATTCGGATGTTTCACTTCAGGTTTACTGTATTCCTTGCACCTTCTTATTGACGATGAAACACAGAAATTGCAACGGTATTTAATACAAAAGGCACAATGCCGACATAAGTACAAGAGGACTGACACTCTAAGTTTCTATGATATGAACCTCTCCTATGAGTCCAGTTTTAGATTCCGATGCTTCACATCAGCTTTACTTTATACCTGGCACTTTCGTATTGACGATGAAACACAGAAATTGCATCGGCATTTAATTCAAAAGGCACAATTCCGACTTAAGTACAAGAGGACTTACACTCTAACTCTCTATGCCTTGATCCTCACCTGTGAGTCCAGTTTTGGATTCCGATGCTTCACTTCAGGTTTACTGTATACCTTGCACCTTCTTATTGACGATGAAAAACCGAAATTGCATCCGAATTTAATACATAAGGCTCAATGCCGACTTAAGTAATAGAGGACTGACCCTCTCACTTTCTATGATTTGAACTTCTCCTGTGAGTCCAGTTTTAGATTCCGATGAGTCACTTCAGGTTTACCGTATACCTTGCACCTTCTTATTGACGATGAAACACAGAAATTGCATCGGAATTTAATACAAAAGTCACAATGCCGACATAAGTACAAGAGGACTGACACTCTAACTTTCTATGATTTGAACCTCTCCTGTGAGTCCAGTTTTAGATTCCGATGTTTCACTTCAGGTTTACTGTATCCCTTGGACCTTCTTATTGACGATGAAATACAGAAATTGCATCCGAATTTAATACATAAGGCACAATGCCGACTTAAGTAAAAGAGGACTGACACTCTCACTTTCTATGATTTGAACTTCTCCTGTGAGTCCAGTTTTAGATACCGATGCGTCACTTCAGGTTTACCGTATACCTTTCACCTTCTTATTGACGATGAAACACAGTAATTGCATCGGAATTTAATACAAAAGGCACAATGCCGACATAAGTACAAGAGGACTGACACTCTAACTTTCTATGATTTCAACCTCTCCTGTGAGTTCAGTTTTAGATTTCGATGCTTCACTTCTGGTTTACTGTATACCTTGCACCTTCTTATTGACAACGAGACACAGAAATTGCATCGGAATTTAATAAAGGCGCATTGCCGACTTTAGTACAAGAGGACTGACACTCTTACTACTCATCATTTGAACCTCTCCTGTGAGTCCAGTTTTAGATTCCGATGCTTCATTTCAGGTTTACTGTATCCCTTGGACCTTCTTATTGACGATGAAGCACAGAAATTGCATTGGAATTTAATACAAAAGACACAATGCCGACTTAAGTAAAGGAGGCCTGACACTCTCTCTTTCTATGATTTGAACCTATCCTGTGAGTCCAGTTTTAGATTCCGATCCTTCACTTCAACTTTACTGTATACCTTGCACCTTCTTATTGACGATGAACCACAGAAATTGCATCGGAATTTAATACAAAAGGCACAATGCCGACTTAAGTACAAGCGGACTGACACTCTCTCTTTCTATGATTTGAACCTCTCCTGTGAGTCCAGTTTTAGATTCCGATGCTTCACTTCACGTTTACTGTATCCCTTAGACCTTCGCATTGACGATGAAACACAGAAATTGCATCCGAATTTAATACAAAAGGCACAATGCCGACTTAAGTAAAAGAAGACTGACACTCTGTCTTTCTATGATTTGAACCTCTCCTGTGAGTCCAGTTTTAGATTCTGATGCTTCATTTCAGGTTTACTGTATCCCTTGGACCTTCTTATTGACGATGAAACACAGAAATTGCATCGAAATTTAATACAAAAGGCACAATGCCAACCTAAGTAGAAGAGGACTGACACTCTATCTTTCAATGATTTGAACCTCTCCTGTGTGTCCAGTTTGAGATTCCGATGCTTCACTTCAGGTTTACTGTATGCCTTGAACCTTCTTACTGCCGATGAAACACAGAAATTGCATCGGAATTTAATACAAAAGGCACAATGCCGACTTAAGTAAAAGAGGACTGACATTCTCACTTTCTATGATTTGAACCTCTCCTGTGAGTCCAGTTTTAGATTCCGATGTTTCACTTCAGGTTTACTGTATCCCTTGGACCTTCTTATTGATGATGAAACACAGAGTTTGCATCCGAATTTAATACAAAAGGCACTATGACGACTTAAGTACAAGAGGACTGACACTCTAACTTTCTATGATTTGAACCACTCCTGTGAGTCCAGTTTTAGATTCCGATGCTTCACTTCAGGTTTCCTGTATCCCTTGCACCTTCTTATTGACGATGAAACACAGAAATTACATCCGTATTTAATACAAAAGCACAATGCCGACTTAAGTAAAAGAGACTGACACTCTCACTTTCTGTGATTTGAACCTCGCCTGTGATTCCAGTTTTTGATTCCGATGCTTCACTTCAGGTTTACTGTATACCTTGCACCGTCTTATTGACGAAGAAACACAGAAATTTCATCGGAATTAAATTCCAAAGGCCCAATGCCGACTTAAGTACAAGAGGACTGACACTCTAACTTTCTATGATTTGAACCACTCCTGTGAGTCCAGTTTTAGATTCCGATGCTTCACTTCAGGTTTCCTGTATCCCTTGCACCTTCTTATTGACGATGAAACACAGAAATTACATCCGTATTTAATACAAAAGCACAATGCCGACTTAAGTAAAAGAGACTGACACTCTCACTTTCTGTGATTTGAACCTCTCCAGTGAGTCCAGTTTTAGATTCCGATGCTTCACTTCAGGTTAACTGTATCCCTTGGACCTTAGTATTGAAGATGAAACACAGAAATTGTATCCGAATTTAATACATAAGGCACAATGCCGACTTACGTAAAAGAGGACTGTCTCTCTCTCTTTCTATGATTTGAACCTCTCCTGTGAGTCCAGTTTTAGATTCGGATGTTTCACTTCAGGTTTACTGTATTCCTTGCACCTTCTTATTGACGATGAAACACAGAAATTGCAACGGTATTTAATACAAAAGGCACAATGCCGACATAAGTACAAGAGGACTGACACTCTAAGTTACTATGATATGAACCTCTCCTATGAGTCCAGTTTTAGATTCCGATGCTTCACATCAGCATTACTTTATACCTGGCACCTTCTTATTGACGATGAAACACAGAAATTGCATCGGCATTTAATTGAAAAGGCACAATGCCGACTTAAGTAGAAGAGGACTTACACTCTAACTCTCTATGCCTTGATCCTCACCTGTGAGTCCAGTTTTGGATTCCGATGCTTCACTTCATGTTTACTGTATACCTTGCACCTTCTTATTGACGATGAAAAACCGAAATTGCATCCGAATTTTATACAAAAGGCACAATGCCGACTTAAGTACAAGAGGACTGACACTCTAACTTTCTATGATTTGAACCACTCCTGTGAGTCCAGTTTTAGATTCCGATGCTTCACTTCAGGTTTCCTGTATCCCTTGCACCTTCATATTGACGATGAAACACAGAGATTGCATCCGAATTTAATACAAAAGCACAATGCCGACTTAAGTAAAAGAGACTGACACTCTGACTTTCTGTGATTTGAACCTCGCCTGTGAGTCCAGTTTTTGATTCCAATGCATCACTTCAGGTTTACTGTATACCTTGCGCCGTCTTATTGACGAAGAAACACAGAAATTTCATCGAAATTAAATTCCAAAGGCCCAATGCCGACTTAAGTACAAGAGGACTGACACTCTCCCTTTCTATGATTTTAACCTCTCCTGTGAGTCCAGTTTTAGATTCTGATGCTTCACTTCAGGTTAACTGTATCCCTTGGACCTTCGTATTGAAGATGAAACACAGAAATTGCATCCGAATTTAATACATAAGGCACAATTCCGACTTACGTAAAAGAGGACCGTCACTCTCTCTTTCTATGATTTGAACCTCTCCTGTGAGTCCAGTTTTAGATTCCGATGCTTCACTTCAGGTTAACTGTATCCCTTGGAAATTAGTATTGAAGATGAAACACAGAAATTGCATCCGAATTTAATACATAAGGCACAATGCCGACTTACGTAAAAGAGGACTGTCACTCTCTCTTTCTATGATTTGAACCTCTCCTGTGAGTCCAGTTTTAGATTCGGATGTTTCACTTCAGGTTTACTGTATTCCTTGCACCTTCTTATTGACGATGAAACACAGAAATTGCAACGGTATTTAATACAAAAGGCACAATGCCGACATAAGTACAAGAGGACTGACACTCTAAGTTTCTATGATATGAACCTCTCCTATGAGTCCAGTTTTAGATTCCGATGCTTCACATCAGCTTTACTTTATACCTGGCACTTTCGTATTGACGATGAAACACAGAAATTGCATCGGCATTTAATTCAAAAGGCACAATTCCGACTTAAGTACAAGAGGACTTACACTCTAACTCTCTATGCCTTGATCCTCACCTGTGAGTCCAGTTTTGGATTCCGATGCTTCACTTCAGGTTTACTGTATACCTTGCACCTTCTTATTGACAACGAGACACAGAAATTGCATCGGAATTTAATAAAGGCGCATTGCCGACTTTAGTACAAGAGGACTGACACTCTTACTACTCATCATTTGAACCTCTCCTGTGAGTCCAGTTTTAGATTCCGATGCTTCATTTCAGGTTTACTGTATCCCTTGGACCTTCTTATTGACGAAGAAACACAGAAATTTCATCGAAATTAAATTCCAAAGGCCCAATGCCGACTTAAGTACAAGAGGACTGACACTCTCCCTTTCTATGATTTTAACCTCTCCTGTGAGTCCAGTTTTAGATTCTGATGCTTCACTTCAGGTTAACTGTATCCCTTGGACCTTCGTATTGAAGATGAAACACAGAAATTGCATCCGAATTTAATACATAAGGCACAATTCCGACTTACGTAAAAGAGGACCGTCACTCTCTCTTTCTATGATTTGAACCTCTCCTGTGAGTCCAGTTTTAGATTCCGATGCTTCACTTCAGGTTAACTGTATCCCTTGGAAATTAGTATTGAAGATGAAATACAGAAATTGCATCCGAATTTAATACATAAGGCACAATGCCGACTTAAGTAAAAGAGGACTGACACTCTCACTTTCTATGATTTGAACTTCTCCTGTGAGTCCAGTTTTAGATACCGATGCGTCACTTCAGGTTTACCGTATACCTTTCACCTTCTTATTGACGATGAAACACAGTAATTGCATCGGAATTTAATACAAAAGGCACAATGCCGACATAAGTACAAGAGGACTGACACTCTAACTTTCTATGATTTCAACCTCTCCTGTGAGTTCAGTTTTAGATTTCGATGCTTCACTTCTGGTTTACTGTATACCTTGCACCTTCTTATTGACAACGAGACACAGAAATTGCATCGGAATTTAATAAAGGCGCATTGCCGACTTTAGTACAAGAGGACTGACACTCTTACTACTCATCATTTGAACCTCTCCTGTGAGTCCAGTTTTAGATTCCGATGCTTCATTTCAGGTTTACTGTATCCCTTGGACCTTCTTATTGACGATGAAGCACAGAAATTGCATTGGAATTTAATACAAAAGACACAATGCCGACTTAAGTAAAGGAGGCCTGACACTCTCTCTTTCTATGATTTGAACCTATCCTGTGAGTCCAGTTTTAGATTCCGATCCTTCACTTCAACTTTACTGTATACCTTGCACCTTCTTATTGACGATGAACCACAGAAATTGCATCGGAATTTAATACAAAAGGCACAATGCCGACTTAAGTACAAGCGGACTGACACTCTCTCTTTCTATGATTTGAACCTCTCCTGTGAGTCCAGTTTTAGATCCGATGCTTCACTTCACGTTTACTGTATCCCTTAGACCTTCGCATTGACGATGAAACACAGAAATTGCATCCGAATTTAATACAAAAGGCACAATGCCGACTTAAGTAAAAGAAGACTGACACTCTGTCTTTCTATGATTTGAACCTCTCCTGTGAGTCCAGTTTTAGATTCTGATGCTTCATTTCAGGTTTACTGTATCCCTTGGACCTTCTTATTGACGATGAAACACAGAAATTGCATCGAAATTTAATACAAAAGGCACAATGCCAACCTAAGTAGAAGAGGACTGACACTCTATCTTTCAATGATTTGAACCTCTCCTGTGTGTCCAGTTTGAGATTCCGATGCTTCACTTCAGGTTTACTGTATGCCTTGAACCTTCTTACTGCCGATGAAACACAGAAATTGCATCGGAATTTAATACAAAAGGCACAATGCCGACTTAAGTAAAAGAGGACTGACATTCTCACTTTCTATGATTTGAACCTCTCCTGTGAGTCCAGTTTTAGATTCCGATGTTTCACTTCAGGTTTACTGTATCCCTTGGACCTTCTTATTGATGATGAAACACAGAGTTTGCATCCGAATTTAATACAAAAGGCACTATGACGACTTAAGTACAAGAGGACTGACACTCTAACTTTCTATGATTTGAACCACTCCTGTGAGTCCAGTTTTAGATTCCGATGCTTCACTTCAGGTTTCCTGTATCCCTTGCACCTTCTTATTGACGATGAAACAGAGAAATTACATCCGTATTTAATACAAAAGCACAATGCCGACTTAAGTAAAAGAGACTGACACTCTCACTTTCTGTGATTTGAACCTCGCCTGTGATTCCAGTTTTTGATTCCGATGCTTCACTTCAGGTTTACTGTATACCTTGCACCGTCTTATTGACGAAGAAACACAGAAATTTCATCGGAATTAAATTCCAAAGGCCCAATGCCGACTTAAGTACAAGAGGACTGACACTCTCTCTATCTATGATTTGAACCTCTCCAGTGAGTCCAGTTTTAGATTCCGATGCTTCACTTCAGGTTAACTGTATCCCTTGGACCTTAGTATTGAAGATGAAACACAGAAATTGTATCCGAATTTAATACATAAGGCACAATGCCGACTTACGTAAAAGAGGACTGTCACTCTCTCTTTCTATGATTTGAACCTCTCCTGTGAGTCCAGTTTTAGATTCGGATGTTTCACTTCAGGTTTACTGTATTCCTTGCACCTTCTTATTGACGATGAAACACAGAAATTGCAACGGTATTTAATACAAAAGGCACAATGCCGACATAAGTACAAGAGGACTGACACTCTAAGTTACTATGATATGAACCTCTCCTATGAGTCCAGTTTTAGATTCCGATGCTTCACATCAGCATTACTTTATACCTGGCACCTTCTTATTGACGATGAAACACAGAAATTGCATCGGCATTTAATTGAAAAGGCACAATGCCGACTTAAGTAGAAGAGGACTTACACTCTAACTCTCTATGCCTTGATCCTCACCTGTGAGTCCAGTTTTAAATTCCGATGCTTCACTTCAGGTTTACTGTATACCTTGCACCTTCTTATTGACGATGAAAAACCGAAATTGCATCCGAATTTTATACAAAAGGCACAATGCCGACTTAAGTACAAGAGGACTGACACTCTAACTTTCTATGATTTGAACCACTCCTGTGAGTCCAGTTTTAGATTCCGATGCTGCACTTCAGGTTTCCTGTATCCCTTGCACCTTCATATTGACGATGAAACACGGAGATTGCATCCGAATTTAATACAAAAGCACAATGCCGACTTAAGTAAAAGAGACTGACACTCTGACTTTCTGTGATTTGAACCTCGCCTGTGAGTCCAGTTTTTGATTCCAATGCATCACTTCAGGTTTACTGTATACCTTGCGCCGTCTTATTGACGAAGAAACACAGAAATTTCATCGAAATTAAATTCCAAAGGCCCAATGCCGACTTAAGTACAAGAGGACTGACACTCTCCCTTTCTATGATTTTAACCTCTCCTGTGAGTCCAGTTTTAGATTCCGATGCTTCACTTCAGGTTAACTGTATCCCTTGGACCTTCGTATTGAAGATGAAACACAGAAATTGCATCCGAATTTAATACATAAGGCACAATTCCGACTTACGTAAAAGAGGACCGTCACTCTCTCTTTCTATGATTTGAACCTCTCCTGTGAGTCCAGTTTTAGATTCGGATGTTTCACTTCAGGTTTACTGTATTCCTTGCACCTTCTTATTGACGATGAAACACAGAAATTGCAACGGTATTTAATACAAAAGGCACAATGCCGACATAAGTACAAGAGGACTGACACTCTAAGTTACTATGATATGAACCTCTCCTATGAGTCCAGTTTTAGATTCCGATGCTTCACATCAGCTTTACTTTATACCTGGCACCTTCTTATTGACGATGAAACACAGAATTTGCATCGGCATTTAATTGAAAAGGCACAATGCCGACTTAAGTAGAAGAGGACTTACACTCTAACTCTCTATGCCTTGATCCTCACCTGTAAGTCCAGTTTTGGATTCCGATGCTTCACTTCAGGTTTACTGTATACCTTGCACCTTCTTATTGACGATGAAAAACCGAAATTGCATCCGAATTTTATACAAAAGGCACAATGCCGACTTAAGTACAAGAGGACTGACACTCTAACTTTCTATGATTTGAACCACTCCTGTGAGTCCAGTTTTAGATTCCGATGCTTCACTTCAGGTTTCCTGTATCCCTTGCACCTTCATATTGACGATGAAACACAGAGATTGCATCCGAATTTAATACAAAAGCACAAAGCCGACTTAAGTAAAAGAGACTGACACTCTGACTTTCTGTGATTTGAACCTCGCCTGTGAGTCCAGTTTTTGATTCCAATGCATCACTTCAGGTTTACTGTATACCTTGCGCCGTCTTATTGACGAAGAAACACAGAAATTTCATCGGAATTAAATTCCAAAGGCCCAATGCCGACTTAAGTACAAGAGGACTGACACTCTCCCTTTCTATGATTTTAACCTCTCCTGTGAGTCCAGTTTTAGATTCCGATGCTTCACTTCAGGTTAACTGTATCCCTTGGACCTTCGTATTGAAGATGAAACACAGAAATTGCATCCGAATTTAATACATAAGGCACAATTCCGACTTACGTAAAAGAGGACCGTCACTCTCTCTTTCTATGATTTGAACCTCTCCTGTGAGTCCAGTTTTAGATTCGGATGCTTCACTTCAGGTTTACTGTATTCCTTGCACCTTCTTATTGACGATGAAACACGGAAATTGCATCGGTATTTAATACAAAAGGCACAATGCCGACATAAGTACAAGAGGACTGACACTCTAAGTTTCTATGATATGAACCTCTCCTATGAGTCCAGTTTTAGATTCCGATGCTTCGCGTCAGGTTTACTTTATACCTTGCACCTTCTTATTGACGATGAAACACAGAAATTGCATCGGCATTTAATTCAAAAGGCACAATGCCGACTTAAGTACAAGAGGATTGACACTCTAACTCTCTATGCCTTGAACCTCTCCTGTGAGTCCAGTTTTGGTTTCCGATGCTTCACTTCAGGTTTACTGTATACCTTGCACCTTCTTATTGACGATGAAAAACCGAAATTGCATCGGAATTAAATTCAAAAGACACAATGCCGACTTAAGTACAAGAGGACTGACACCTTCACTTTCTATGATTTGAACCACTCCTGTGAGTCCAGTTGTAGATTCCGATGCTTCACTTCAGGTTTACTGTATACCTTGGACCTTCTTATTGACGATGAAACACAGAAATTGCATCCGAATTTTGTACAAAAGGCACAATGCCGACTTAAGTACAAGAGGACTGACACTCTCACTCTCTATGATTTGAACCACTCCTGTGAGTCCAGTTTTAGATTCCGATGCTTCACTTCAGGTTTACTGTATCCCTTGGACCTTCTTATTGACGATGAAACACAGAAATTGCATCCGAGTTTAATACATAAGGCACAATGCCGACTTAAGTAAAAGAGGACAGACACTCTCACTTTCTATGATTTGAACTTCTCCTGTGAGTCCAGTTTTAGATTCCGATGCGTCACTTCAGGTTTACCGTATACCTTGCACTCTCTTATTGACGATGAAACACAGAAATTGCATCAAAAGTTAATACCAAAGGCACAATGCCGACATAAGTACAAGAGCACTGACACTCTAACTTTCTATGATATGAACCTCTCCTGTGGGTCCAGTTTTAGATTCAGATGCCTCACTTCAGTTTTCCTGTATCCCTTGGACCTTCTTATTGACGATGAAAAACCGAAATTGCATCCGAATTTAATACAAAAGGCACAATGCCGACTTAAGTAAAATCGGACTGACACTCTCACTTTCTGTGATTTGAACCGCTCCTGTGAGTCCAGTTTTAGATTCCGATGCTTCACTTCACGTTTACTGTATACCTTGCACCGTCTTATTGACGAAGAAACCCAGAAATTTCATCGGAATTACATTCAAAAGGCACAATGTCGACTTAGGTACAAAAGGACAGACACTCTAATTTTCTTAGATTTGATCCTCTCCTGTGAGTCCAGTTTAAGATTCCGATGCTTCACTTCAGGTTTACTGTATACCTTGGACCATTTTATTGACGATGAAACACAGAAATTGCATCCGAATTTAATACAAAATGTACAATGCCGACTTAAGTACAAGAGGGCTGACACTCGAACTTTCTATGATTTGAACCTCTCCTGTCAGTCCCGTTTTAGATTCCGATGCTTCACTTCAGGTTTACTGGATCCCTTGGACCTTCTTATTGACGATGAAGCAAAGAAATTGCATCCGAATTTAATACAAAAGGCACATGGCCGACTTAAGTACAAGAGGTCTGCACTCTAACTTTCTACGACTTGAACTTCTCCTGTGAGTCCAGTTATCAATTCCGATGCGTCACTTCAGGTTTACCGTACACCCTGCACCTTCTTATTGACGATAAAACACAAAAATTCCATCGGAATTTAATACAAAAGGCACAATGCCGACATAAGTACAAGTGGACTGACACTCTAACTTTCTATGATTTGAACCTATCCTTTGAGTCCACTTTTAGATTCCGATGCTTCACTTGAGGTTTACTGTATACCTAGCACCTTCTTATTGACGATGAAACACAGAAATTGCATCGGAATTTAATACAAAAGGCACAATGCTGACTTAAGTACAAGAGGACTGACACTCTCACTTTCTATGATTTGAACCTCTCCTGTGAGTCCAGTTTTAGATTCCGATGCTTCACTTCTGGTTTACTGTATCCCTTGGACCTTCTTATTGAAGATGAAACACAGAAATTGCATCCGAATTTAATACATAAGGCACAATGTCGACTTAAGTAAAAGAGGACTGACACTCTCACTTTCTATGATTTGAACGTCTCCTGTGAGTCCAGTTTTAGATACCGATGCGTCACTTCAGGTTTACCGTATGCCTTGCACCTTCTTATTCACGATGAAACACAGTAATTGCATCGGAATTTAATACAAAAGGCACAATGCCGACATAAGTACAAGAGGATTGACACTCTACCTTTCTATGATTTCAACCTCTCCTGTGAGTTTAGTTTTAGATTCCGATGCTTCACTTCTGGTTTACTGTATACCTTGCACCTTCTTATTGACGATGAAACACAGAAATTGCATCGGAAATTAATACAAAAGGCGCAATGCCGACTTTAGTACAAGAGGACTGACACTCTAACTACTCATGATTTGAACCTCTCCTGTGAGTCCAGTTTTAGATTCCGATGCTTCACTTCTGGTTTACTGTATACCTTGCACCTTCTTATTGACGATGAAACACAGAAATTGCATCGGAATTTAATACAAAAGGCGCAATGCCGACTTAAGTACAAGAGGACTGACACTCTCACTTTCTATGATTTGAACCTCTAATGTGAGTCCAGCTATAGATTCCGATGCTTCACTTCAGGTTTACTGTATACCTAGCCCCTTCTTATTGACGATGCAACACAGAAATTGCATCGGAATTTAATACAAAAGGCACAAAGCCGACTTAAGTAAAAGAGGACACACACTCTCACTTTCAATGATTTGATCCTCTCCTGTGAGCCCAGTTTTAAATTCCGATGCTTCACTTCAGGTTTACTGTAACCCTTGGACCTTCCTATTGACGATGAAACACAGAGTTTGCATCCGAATTTAATACAAAAGGCACAATGCCGACTGAAGTACAAGAGGACTGACACTCTAACTCTCTACAATTTGAACCTCTCCTGTGAGGCCAGTTTTAGATTCCGATGCTTCACTTCTGGTTTACTGTATACCTTGCACCTTCTTATTGACGATGAAACACAGAAATTGCATCGGAATTTAATACAAAAGGCGCAATGCCGACTTTAGTACAGGAGGACTAACACTCTAACTATCCATGATTTGAACCTCTCCTGTGAGTACAGTTTTAGATTCCGATGCTTCACTTCAGGTTTACTGTATTCCTTGGACCTTCTTATTGACTATGAAACACAGAAATTGCACCGAATTTAATACAGAAGGCACAATGGCGACTTAAGTACAAGAGGACTGACACTCTCACTTTCTATGATTTGAACCTCTCATGTGAGTCCAGTTTTAGATTCTGATGCTTCACTTCAGGTTTACTGTATCCCTTGGACCTTCTTATTGACGATGAAATACAGAAATTGCATCCGAATTTAATACATAAGGCACAATGCCGACTTAAGTAAAAGAGGACTGACACTCTCACTTTCTATGATTTGAACTTCTCCTGTGAGTCCAGTTTTAGATACCGATGCGTCACTTCAGGTTTACCGTATACCTTTCACCTTCTTATTGACGATGAAACACAGTAATTGCATCGGAATTTAATACAAAAGGCACAATGCCGACATAAGTACAAGAGGACTGACACTCTAACTTTCTATGATTTCAACCTCTCCTGTGAGTTCAGTTCTAGATTTCGATGCTTCACTTCTGGTTTACTGTATACCTTGCACCTTCTTATTGACAACGAGACACAGAAATTGCATCGGAATTTAATAAAGGCGCAATGCCGACTTTAGTACAAGAGGACTGACACTCTTACTACTCATCATTTGAATCTCTCCTGTGAGTCCAGTTTTAGATTCCGATGCTTCACTTCTGGTTTACTGTATACCTTGAACCTTCGTATTGACGATGAAACACAGAAATTGCACCGAATTTAATACAAAAGGCACAATGCCGACTTAAGTACAAGAGGACTGACACTCTCACTTTCTATGATTTGAACCTCTCATGTGAGTCCAGTTTTAGATTCCGATGCTTCACTTCAGGTCTACTGTATCCCTTGGACCTTCTCATTGACGATGAAACTCAGAAATTGCATCCGAATTTAATACATAAGGCTCAATGCCGACTTAAGTAAAAGAGGACTGACACTCTCACTTTCTATGATTTGAACTTCTCCTGTGAGTCCAGTTTTAGATTCCGATGAGTCACTTCAGGTTTACCGTATACCTTGCACCTTCTTATTGACGATGAAACACAGAAATTGCATCGGAATTTAATACAAAAGTCACAATGCCGACATAAGTACAAGAGGACTGACACTCTAACTTTCTATGATTTGAACCTCTCCTGTGAGTCCAGTTTTAGATTCCGATGCTTCACTTCAGGTTTACTGTATCCCTTGGACCTTCTTATTGACGATGAAATACAGAAATTGCATCCGAATTTAATACATAAGGCACAATGCCGACATAAGTAAAAGAGGACTGACACTCTCACTTTCTATGATGTGAACTTCTCCTGTGAGTCCAGTTTTAGATACCGATGCGTCACTTCAGGTTTACCGTATACCTTTCACATTCTTATTGACGATGAAACACAGTAATTGCATCGGAATTTAATACAAAAGGCACAATGCCTACATAAGTACAAGAGGACTGACACTCTAACTTTCTATGATTTCAACCTCTCCTGTGAGTTCAGTTTTAGATTCCGATGCTTCACTTCTGGTTTACTGTATACCTTGCACCTTTTTATTGACGATGAGACACAGAAATTGCATCGGAATTTAATAAAGGCGCAATGCCGACTTTAGTACAAGAGGACTGACACTCTAAGTATCCATGATTTGAACCTCTCCTGTGAGTCCAGTTTTAGATTCCGATGCTTCACTTCAGGTTTACTGTATTCCTTGGACCTTCTTATTGACGATGAAACACAGAAATTGCACCGAATTTAATACAATAAGGCACAATGCCGACTTAAGTATAAGAGGACTGACACTCTCACTTTCTATGATTTGAACCTCTCATGTTAGTCCAGTTTTAGATTCCGATGCTTCACTTCAGGTTTACTGTATCCCTTGGACCTTCTCATTGACGACGAAACTCAGAAATTGCATCCGAATCTAATACATAAGGCACAATGCCGACTTAAGTAAAAGAGGACTGACACTCTCACTTTCTATGATTTGAACTTCTCCTGTGAGTCCAGTTTTAGATACCGATGCGTCACTTCAGGTTTACCGTATACCTTTCACCTTCTTATTGACGATGAAACACAGTAATTGCATCGGAATTTAATACAAAAGGCAAAATGCCGACATAAGTACAAGAGGACTGACACTCTAACTTTCTATGATTTCAACCTCTCCTGTGAGTTCAGTTTTAGATTTCGATGCTTCACTCCTGGTTTACTGTATACCTTGCACCTTCTTATTGACAACGAGACACAGAAATTGCATCGGAATTTAATAAAGGCGCAATGCCAACTTTAGTACAAGAGGACTGACACTCTTACTACTCATCATTTGAACCTCTCCTGTGAGTCCAGTTTTAGATTCCGATGCTTCACTTCTGGTTTACTGTATACCTTGCACCTTCGTATTGACGATGAAACACAGAAATTGCACCGAATTTAATACAAAAGGCACAATGCCGACTTAAGTACAAGAGGACTGACACTCTCACTTTCTATGATTTGAACCTCTCATGTGAGTCCAGTTTTAGATTCCGATGCTTCACTTCAGGTCTACTGTATCGCTTGTACCTTCTCATTGACGATGAAACTCAGAAATTGCATCCGAATTTAATACATAAGGCTCAATGCCGACTTAAGTAAAAGAGGACTGACACTCTCACTTTCTATGATTTGAACTTCTCCAGTGAGTCCAGTTTTAGATTCCGATGAGTCACTTCACGTTTACCGTATACCTTGCACCCTCTTGTTGACGATGAAACACAGAAATTGCATCGGAATTTAATACAAAAGTCACAATGCTGACATAAGTACAAGAGGACTGACACTCTAACTTTCTATGATTTGAACCTCTCCTGTGAGTCCAGTTTTAGATTCCGATGCTTCACTTCAGGTTTACTGTATCCCTTGGACCTTCTTATTGACGATGAAATACAGAAATTGCATCCGAATTTAATACATAAGGCACAATGCCGACTTAAGTAAAAGAGGACTGACACTCTCACTTTCTATGATTTGAACTTCTCCTGTGAGTCCAGTTTTAGATACCGATGCGTCACTTCAGGTTTACCGTATACCTTTCACATTCTTATTGACGATGAAACACAGTAATTGCATCGGAATTTAATACAAAAGGCACAATGCCGACATAAGTACAAGAGGACTGACACTCTAACTTTCTATGATTTCAACCTCTCCTGTGAGTTCAGCTTTAGATTCCGATGCTTCACTTCTGGTTTACTGTATACCTTGCACCTTTTTATTGACGATGAGACACAGAAATTGCATCGGAATTTAATAAAGGCGCAATGCCGACTTTAGTACAAGAGGACTGACACTCTTAGTATCCATGATTTGAACCTCTCCTGTGAGTCCAGTTTTAGATTCCGATGCTTCACTTCAGGTTTACTGTATTCCTTGGACCTTCTTATTGACGATGAAACACAGAAATTGCACCGAATTTATTACAAAAGGCACAATGCCGACTTAAGTACAAGAGGACTGACACTCTCGCTTTCTATGATTTGAACCTCTCATGTGAGTCCAGTTTTAGATTCCGATGCTTCACTTCAGGTTTACTGTATCCCTTGGACCTTCTCATTGACGATGAAACTCAGAAATTGCATCCGAATTTAATACATAAGGCACAATGCCGACTTAAGTAAAAGAGGACTGACACTCTCACTTTCTATGATTTGAACTTCTCCTGTGAGTCCAGTTTTAGATACCGATGCGTCACTTCAGGTTTACCGTATACCTTTCACATTCTTATTGACGATGAAACACAGTAATTGCATCGGAATTTAATACAAAAGGCACAATGCCGACATAAGTACAAGAGGACTGACACTCTAGTTTTCTATGATTTGAACCTCTCCTGTGAGTCCAGTTTTAGATTCCGATGCTTCACTTCAGGTTTACTGTATCCCTTGGACCTTCTTATTGACGATGAAATACAGAAATTGCATCCGAATATAATACATAAGGCACAATGCCGACATAAGTACAAGAGGACTGACACTCTCACTTTCTATGATTTGAACTTCTCCTGTGAGTCCAGTTTTAGATACCGATGCGTCACTTCAGGTTTACCGTATAACTTTCACATTCTTATTGACGATGAAACACAGTAATTGCATCGGAATTTAATACAAAAGGCACAATGCCGACATAAGTACAAGAGGACAGACACTCTAACTTTCTATGATTTCAACCTCTCCTGTGAGTTCAGTTTTAGATTCCGATGCTTCACTTCTGGTTTACTGTATACCTTGCACCTTTTTATTGACGATGAGACACAGATATTGCATCGGAATTTAATAAAGGCGCAATGCCGACTTTAGTACAAGAGGACTGACACTCTAAGTACCCATGATTTGAACCTCTCCTGTGAGTCCAGTTTTAGATTCCGATGCTTCACTTCAGGTTTACTGTATTCCTTGGACCTTCTTATTGACGATGAAACACAGAAATTGCACCGAATTTAATACAATAAGGCACAATGCCGACTTAAGTACAAGAGGACTGACACTCTCACTTTCTATGATTTGAACCTCTCATGTTAGTCCAGTTTTAGATTCCGATGCTTCACTTCAGGTTTACTGTATCCCTTGGACCTTCTCATTGACGATGAAACTCAGAAATTGCATCCGAATCTAATACATAAGGCACAATGCCGACTTAAGTAAAAGAGGACTGACACTCTCACTTTCTATGATTTGAACTTCTCCTGTGAGTCCAGTTTTAGATACCGATGCGTCACTTCAGGTTTACCGTATACCTTTCACCTTCTTATTGACGATGAAACACAGTAATTGCATCGGAATTTAATACAAAAGGCAAAATGCCGACATAAGTACAAGAGGACTGACACTCTAACTTTCTATGATTTCAACCTCTCCTGTGAGTTCAGTTTTAGATTTCGATGCTTCACTTCTGGTTTACTGTATACCTTGCACCTTCTTATTGACAACGAGACACAGAAATTGCATCGGAATTTAATAAAGGCGCAATGTCAACTTTAGTACAAGAGGACTGACACTCTTACTACTCATCATTTGAACCTCTCCTGTGAGTCCAGTTTTAGATTCCGATGCTTCACTTCTGGTTTACTGTATACCTTGCACCTTCGTATTGACGATGAAACACAGAAATTGCACCGAATTTAATACAAAAGGCACAATGCCAAATTAAGTACAAGAGGACTGACACTCTCACTTTCTATGATTTGAACCTCTCATGTGAGTCCAGTTTTAGATTCCGATGCTTCACTTCAGGTCTACTGTATCGCTTGGACCTTCTCATTGACGATGAAACTCAGAAATTGCATCCGAATTTAATACATAAGGCTCAATGCCGACTTAAGTAAAAGAGGACTGACACTCTCACTTTCTATGATTTGAACTTCTCCTGTGAGTCCAGTTTTAGATTCCGATGAGTCACTTCAGGTTTACCGTATACCTTGCACCTTCTTATTGACGATGAAACACAGAAATTGCATCGGAATTTAATACAAAAGTCACAATGCCGACATAAGTACAAGAGGACTGACACTCTAACTTTCTATGATTTGAACCTCTCCTGTGAGTCCAGTTTTAGATTCCGATGCTTCACTTCAGGTTTACTGTATCCCTTGGACCTTCTTATTGACGATGAAATACAGAAATTGCATCCGAATTTAATACATAAGGCACAATGCCGACTTAAGTAAAAGAGGACTGACACTCTCACTTTCTATGATTTGAACTTCTCCTGTGAGTCCAGTTTTAGATACCGATGCGTCTTTTCAGGTTTACCGTATAGCTTTCACATTCTTAATGACGATGAAACACAGTAATTGCATCGGAATTTAATACAAAAGGCACAATGCCGACATAAGTACAAGAGGACTGACACTCTAACTTTCTATGATTTCAACCTCTCCTGTGAGTTCAGTTTTAGATTCCGATGCTTCACTTCTGGTTTACTGTATACCTTGCACCTTTTTATTGACGATGAGACACAGAAATTGCATGGGAATTTAATAAAGGCGCAATGCCGACTTTAGTACAAGAGGACTGACACTCTAAGTATCCATGATTTGAACCTCTCCTGTGAGTCCAGTTTTAGATTCCGATGCTTCACTTCAGGTTTACCGTATTCCTTGGACCTTCTTATTGACGATGAAACACAGAAATTGCACCGAATTTATTACAAAAGGCACAATGCCGACTTAAGTACAAGAGGACTGACACTCTCACTTTCTATGATTTGAACCTCTCATGTGAGTCCAGTTTTAGATTCCGATGCTTCACTTCAGGTTTACTGTATCCCTTGGACCTTCTCATTGACGATGAAACTCAGAAATTGCATCCGAATTTAATACATAAGGCTCAATGCCGACTTAAGTAAAAGAGGACTGACACTCTCACTTTCTATGATTTGAACTTCTCCTGTGAGTTCAGTTTTAGATTCCGATGAGTCACTTCAGGTTTACCGTATACCTTGCACCTTCTTATTGACAATGAAACACAGAAATTGCATCGGAATTTAATACAAAAGTCACAATGCCGACATAAGAACAAGAGGACTGACACTCTAACTTTCTATGATTTGAACCTCTCCTGTGAGTCCAGTTTTAGATTCCGATGCTTCACTTCAGGTTTACTGTATCCCTTGGACCTTCTTATTGACGATGAAATACAGAAATTGCATCCGAATTTAATACATAAGGCACAATGCCGACTTAAGTAAAAGAGGACTGGCACTCTCACTTTCTATGATTTGAACTTCTCCTGTGAGTCCAGTTTTAGATACCGATGCGTCACTTCAGGTTTACCGTATACCTTTCACCTTCTTATTGACGATGAAACACAGTAATTGCATCGGAATTTAATACAAAAGGCACAATGCCGACATAAGTACAAGAGGACTGACACTCTAACTTTCTATGATTTCAACCTCTCCTGTGAGTTCAGTTTTAGATTCCGATGCTTCACTTCTGGTTTACTGTATACCTTGCACCTTCTTATTGACGATGAGACACAGAAATTGCATCGGAATTTAATAAAGGCGCAATGCCGACTTTAGTACAAGAGGACTGACACTCTAACTACTCATGATTTGAACCTCTCCTGTGAGTCCAGTTTTAGATTCCGATGCTTCACTTCTGGTTTACTGTATACCTTGCACCTTCTTATTGACGATGAAACACAGAAATTGCATCGTTATTTAATACAAAAGGCACAATGCCGATTTAAATACTAGAGGAGTGACACTCTCACTTTCTTTGATTTGAACCTCTCATGTGAGTCCAGTTTTAGATTCCGATGCTTCACTTCAGGTTTACTGTATACCTAGCACCTTCTTATTGACGATGAAACACAGAAATTGCATCGGAATTTAATACAAAAGGGACAAAGCCGACTTTAGTACAAGAGGACTGACACTCTAACTATCCATGATTTGAACCTCTCCTGTGAGTCCAGTTTAGGATTCCGATGCTTCACTTCTGGTTTACTGTATACCTTGCACATTCTTATTGACGATGAAACACTAAAATTGCATCGGAATTTAATACAAAAGGCACAATGGCGACTTGAGTAAAAGAGGATTGACACCCTCACTTTCTATTATTTGAACCTTACCTGTGAGTCCAGTTTTAGATTCCGATGCTTCACTTCAGGTTTACTGTTTACCTTGCACCTTCTTAGTGACGATGAAACACAGAAATTGCATCGTTATTTAATACAAAAGGCACAATGCCGACTTAAGTAAAAGAGGACTGACACTGTCACTTTCTATGATTTGAACCTCTCATGTGAGTCCAGTTTTAGATTCCGATGCTTCACTTCAGGTTTACTGTATACCTAGCACCTTCTTATTGTCGATGAAACGCAGAAATTGCATCGGATTTTAATACAAAAGGGACAAAGCCGACTTAAGTAAAAGAGGACAGACACTCTCGCTTTCTATGATTTGAACATCTCCTGTGAGTCCAGTTTAAGATTCCGATGCTTCACTTCAGGTTCACTGTATCCCTTGGACCTTCATATTGACGATGAATCACAGAGTTTGCATCCGAATTTAATACAAAAGGCACAATGCCGACTGAAGTACAAGAGGACTGACACTCTAACTCTCTACAATTTGAACTTCTCCTGTGAGGACAGTTTTACATTCCGATGCTTCACTTCTGGTTTATTGTATACCTTGCACCTTCTTATTGACGATGAAACACAGAAATTGCATCGGAATTTAATACAAAAGGCACAATGCCGACTTTAGTACAAGAGGACTGACACTCTCTCATTCCATGATTTGAACCTCTCCTGTGAGTCCAGTTTAGGATTCCGATGCTTCACTTCTGGTTTACTGTATACCTTGCACCTTCTTATTGACGATGAAACACTGAAATTGCATCGGAATTTAATACAAAAGGCACAATGGCGACTTAAGTAAAAGAGGATTGACACCCTCACTTTCTATTATTTGAACCTTACCTGTGAGTCCAGTTTTAGATTCCGATGCTTCACTTCAGGTTTACTGTTTACCTTGCACCTTCTTAGTGACGATGAAACACAGAAATTGCGTCCGAATTTAATACATAAGGCTCAATGCCGACTTAAGTAAAAGAGGACTGACACTCTCACTTTCTATGATTTGAACTTCTCCTGTGAGTGCAGTTTTAGATTCCGATGCGTCACGTCAGGTTTACCGTATACCTTGCACCTTCTTATTGACGAAGAAACACAGAAATTGCTTCGGAATTTAATACAAAAGGCACAATGCCGACATAAGTACAAGAGGACTGACTTTCTAACTTTCTATGATTTGAACCTCTCCTGTGAGTCCAGTTTTAGATTCCGATGCTTCACTTCAGGTTTACTGTATCCCTTGGACCTTCTTATTGACGATGAAATACAGAAATTGCATCCGAATTTAATACAAAGGGCACAATGCCGACTTAAGTAAAAGAGGACTGACCCTCTCTCTTTCTATGATTTGAACCTCTCCTGTGGGTCCAGTTTTAGATTCCGATGCTTCACTTCAGGTTTACTGTATACCTTGCACCGTCTTATTGACGATGAAACACAGAAATTGCATCCGAATTTAATACAGAAGGCACAATGCCGACTTAAGTACAAGAGGACTGACTTTCTCCCTTTCTATGATTTGAACCTCTCCTGTGAGTCCAGTTTAAGTTTCCGATGGTTCACATCAGGTTTACTGTATTCCTTGGACCTTCTTATTGACGATGAAACACAGTAATTGCATCCGAATTTAATACAAAAGGCACAATGCTGACTTAAGTAAAAGAGGACTGACACTCTCACTTTCTGTGATTTGAACCTCTCCTGTGAGTCCAGTTTTAGATTCTGATGCTTCACTTCAGGTTAACTGTATACCTTGCACCTTCTTAATTGCATACGAATTTGGTACAAAAGGCACAATGCCGACTTAAGTACAAGAGGACTGACACTCTAACTCTCTATGATTGGAACCTCTCCTGTGAGTCCAGTTTTAGATTCCGATGCTTCACTTCAGGTTTACTGTATCCCTCGGACCTTCGTATTGACAATGAAACACAGAAATTGCATCCGAATTTAATACATAAGGCACAATGCCGACTTAAGTAAAAGATGACTGACACTCTCATTTTCTATGATTTGAACTTCTCCTGTGAGTCCAGTTTTAGATTCCGATGAGTCACTTTAGGTTTATCGTATACCTTGCACCTTCTTATTGACGATGAAACACAGAAATTGCATCGGAATTTAATACAAAAGGCACAATGCAAACATAAGTACAAGAGGACTGACACTGTAAATTTCTATGATTTCAACCTGTCCTGTGAGTCCAGTTTTGGATTCCGATGCTTCACTTCAGGTTTACTGAATCGCATGGACCTTCTTATTGACGATGAAATACAGAAATTGCATCCGAATTTAATACAAAAGGCACAATGCCGACATAAGTAAAAGAGGACTGACACTCTCACTTTCTATGATTTGAACCTCTCCTGTGAGTCCAGTTTTAGATTCCGATGCTTCACTTCAGGTTTACTGTATACCTTGCACCATCTTATTGACGATGAAACATAGAAATTGCATCGGAACTAAAATCAAAAGGCATAATACCGACTTAAGTACAAGAGGACTGACACTCTAACTCTCTATGATTGGAATCTCTCCTGTGAGTCCAGTTTGAGATTCCGATGCTTCACTGCAGGTTTACTGTATACTTCTGACCTTCTTATTGACGATGATACACAGAAATTGCATCCGAATTTAATACAAAATGCACAATGCCGACTTAAGTACAAGAGGACTGACACTCTAACTTTCTATGATTTGAACCTCTCCTGTGAGTCCAGTTTAAGATTCCGATTCTTCACTTCAGGTTTACTGTATCCCTTGGACCTTCATATTGACGATGATATACAGAAATTGCATCCGAATTTAATACAAAAGGCACATTGCCGACTTAAGTAAAAGCGGACAGACACTCTCTCTTTCTATGATTTGAACCCTTCCTGTGGGTCCAGTTTTAGATTCCGATGTTTCACTTCAGGTTTACTGTATACCTTGCACCTTCTTATTGACGATGAAACACAGGTGTTGCATCCGAATTTTATACAAAAGGCACAATGCCGACTTAAGTACAAGAGGACTGACACACTATATTTCTAAGATTTGAACCTCTCCTGTGTGTCTAGTTCTAGATTCCGATGCTTCACTTCAGGTTTACTGTATCCCTTGGACCTTCTTATTGACGATGAAACACAGAATTTGCATCCGAATTTAATACATAAGGCACAATGCCGACTTAAGTAAAAGAGGACTGACACTCTCACTTTCTATGATTTGAACATCTCCTGTGAGTCCAGTTTTAGATTCCGATGCGTCACTTCAGGTTTACCGTATACCTTGCACCTTCTTATTGACGATGACACACAGATATTGCATCGCAATTAAATACAAAAGGCATAATGCCGACATAAGTTCAAGAGGACTGACACTCTAACTTTATATGATTTCAACCTCTCCTGTGAGTCCAGTTTTAGATTCCGATGCTTCACTTCAGGTTTACTGTATACCTTGCACCTTCTTATTAACGATGAAACACAGAAATTGCATCGGAATTAAATTCAAAAGACACAATGCCGACTTAAGTACAAGAGGACTGACACTCTCACTTTCTATGATTTGAACCTCTCCTGTGAGTCCAGTTTTAGATTCCGATGAGTCACTTCAGGTTTACCGTATACCTTTCACATTCTTATTGACGATGAAACACAGTAATTGCATCGGAATTTAATACAAAAGGCACAATGCCGACATAAGTACAAGAGGACTGACACTCTAACTTTCTATGATTTCAACCTCTCCTGTGAGTTCAGTTTTAGATTCCGATGCTTCACTTCTGGTTTACTGTATACCTTGCACCTTTTTATTGACGATGAGGCACAGAAATTGCATCGGAATTTAATAAAGGCGCAATGCCGACTTTAGTACAAGAGGACTGACACTCTAAGTATCCATGATTTGAACCTCTCCTGTGAGTCCAGTTTTAGATTCCGATGCTTCACTTCAGGTTTACCGTATTCCTTGGACCTTCTTATTGACGATGAAACACAGAAATTGCACCGAATTTATTACAAAAGGCACAATGCCGACTTAAGTACAAGAGGACTGACACTCTCACTTTCTATGATTTGAACCTCTCATGTGAGTCCAGTTTTAGATTCCGATGCTTCACTTCAGGTTTACTGTATCCCTTGGACCTTCTCATTGACGATGAAACTCAGAAATTACATCCGAATTTAATACATAAGGCACAATGCCGACTTAAGTAAAAGAGGACTGACACTCTCACTTTCTGTGATTTGAACTTCTCCTGTGAGTCCAGTTTTAGATACCGATGCGTCACTTCAGGTTTACCGTATACCTTTCACATTCTTATTGACGATGAAACACAGTAATTGCATCGGAATTTAATACAAAAGGCACAATGCCGACATAAGTACAAGAGGACTGACACTCTAACTTTCTATGATTTCACCCTCTCCTGTGAGTTCAGTTTTAGATTCCGATGCTTCACTTCTGGTTTACTGTATACCTTGCACCTTTTTATTGACGATGAGACACAGAAATTGCATCGGAATTTAATAAAGGCGCAATGCCGACATGAGGAAAAGAGGACTGACACTCTAAGTATCCATGATTTGAACCTCTCCTGTGAGTCCAGTATTAGATTCCGATGCTTCACTTCAGGTTTACTGTATTCCTTGGACCTTCTTATTGACGATGAAACACAGAAATTGCACCGAATTTAATACAAAAGGCACAATGCCGACTTAAGTACAAGAGGACTGACACTCTCACTTTCTATGATTTGAACCTCTCATGTGAGTCCAGTTTTAGATTCCGATGCTTCACTTCAGGTTTACTGTATTCCTTGGACCTTCTTATTGACGATGAAACACAGAAATTGCACCGAATTTAATACAAAAGGCACAATGCCGACTTAAGTACAAGAGGACTGACACTCTCACTTTCTATGATTTGAACCTCTCATGTGAGTCCAGTTTTAGATTCCGATGCTTCACTTCAGGTTTACTGTATCCCTTGGACCTTCTCATTGACGATGAAACTCAGAAATTGCATCCGAATTTAATACATAAGGCTTAATGCCGACTTAAGTAAAAGAGGACTGACACTCTAACTTTCTATGATTTGAACCTCTCCTGTGAGTCCAGTTTTAGATTCCGATGCTTCACTTCAGGTTTACTGTATACCTTGGACCTTCTTATTGACGATGAAATACAGAAATTGCATCCGAATTTAATACATAAGGCACAATGCCGACTTATGTAAAAGAGGACTGACACTCTCACTTTCTATGATTCGAACTTCTCCTGTGAGTCCAGTTTTAGATACCGATGCGTCACTTCAGGTTTACCGTATACCTTTCACCTTCTTATTGACGATGAAACACAGTAATTGCATCGGAATTTAATACAAAAGGCACAATGCCGACATAAGTACAAGAGGACTGACACTCTAACTTTCTATGATTTCAACCTCTCCTGTGAGTTCAGTTTTAGATTCCGATGCTTCACTTCTGGTTTACTGTATACCTTGCACCTTCTTATTGACGATAAAACATTAAAATTGCATCGGAATTTAATACAAAAGGCACAATGGCGACTTAAGTAAAAGAGGATTGACACCCTCACTTTCTATTATTTGAACCTTACCTGTGAGTCCAGTTTTAGATTCCGATGCTTCACTTCAGGTTTACTGTTTACCTTGCACCTTCTTAGTGACGATGAAACACAGAAATTGAATCGTTATTTAATACAAAAGTCACAATGCCGACTTAAGTAAAAGAGGACTGACACTCTCACTTTCTATGATTTGAACCTCTCATGTGAGTCCAGTTTTAGATTCCGATGCTTCACTTCAGGTTTACTGTATACCTAGCACCTTCTTATTGTCGATGAAACGCAGAAATTGCATCGGAATTCAATACAAAAGGGACAAAGCCGACTTAAGTAAAAGAGGACAGACACTCTCGCTTTCTATGATTTGAACATCTCCTGTGAGTCCAGTTTTAGATTCCGATGCTTCACTTCAGGTTCACTGTATCCCTTGGACCTTCATATTGACGATGAATCACAGAGTTTGCATCCGAATTTAATACAAAAGGCACAATGCCGACTGAAGTACAAGAGGACTGACACTCTAACTCTCTACAATTTGAACTTCTCCTGTGAGGCCAGTTTTAGATTCCGATGCTTCACTTCTGGTTTATTGTATACCTTGCACCTTCTTATTGACGATGAAACACAGAAATTGCATCGGAATTTAATACAAAAGGCACAATGCCGACTTTAGTACAAGAGGACTGACACTCTCTCATTCCATGATTTGAACCTCTCCTGTGAGTCCAGTTTAGGATTCCGATGCTTCACTTCTGGTTTACTGTATACCTTGCACCTTCTTATTGACGATGAAACACTGAAATTGCATCGGAATTTAATACAAAAGGCACAATGGCGACTTAAGTAAAAGAGGATTGACACCCTCACTTTCTATTATTTGAACCTTACCTGTGAGTCCAGTTTTAGATTCCGATGCTTCACTTCAGGTTTACTGTTTACCTTGCACCTTCTTAGTGACGATGAAACACAGAAATTGCATCCGAATTTAATACAAAAGGCACAATGCCGACTTCAGTACAAAAGGACTGACACTCTCCCTTTCTATGATTTGAACCTCTCCAGTGAGTCCAGTTTTAGATTCCGATGCTTCACTTATGGTTTATTGTATCCCTTGGTCCTTCTTATTGACGATGAAACACAGAAATTTCATCGGAATTCAATTCAAAAGGCACAATGCCGACTTAAGTAAAACAGGACTGTCACTCTCCCTTTCTATGACTTGAACCTCTCCTGTGAGTCCAGTTTTAGATTGCGATGCATCACTTCAGGTTTACTGTATCCCTTGGACCTTCTCATTGACGATGAAACTCAGAAATTGCGTCCGAATTTAATACATAAGGCTCAATGCCGACTTAAGTAAAAGAGGACTGACACTCTCACTTTCTATGATTTGAACTTCTCCTGTGAGTGCAGTTTTAGATTCCGATGCGTCACGTCAGGTTTACCGTATACCTTGCACCTTCTTATTGACGAAGAAACACAGAAATTGCTTCGGAATTTAATACAAAAGGCACAATGCCGACATAAGTACAAGAGGACTGACTTTCTAACTTTCTATGATTTGAACCTCTCCTGTGAGTCCAGTTTTAGATTCCGATGCTTCACTTCAGGTTTACTGTATCCCTTGGACCTTCTTATTGACGATGAAATACAGAAATTGCATCCGAATTTAATACAAAGGGCACAATGCCGACTTAAGTAAAAGAGGACTGACCCTCTCTCTTTCTATGATTTGAACCTCTCCTGTGGGTCCAGTTTTAGATTCCGATGCTTCACTTCAGGTTTACTGTATACCTTGCACTTTCTTATTGACGATGAAACACAGAAATTGCATCCGAATTCAATACAGAAGGCACAATGCCGACTTAAGTACAAGAGGACTGACAATCTCCCTTTCTATGATTTGAACCTCTCCTGAGAGTCCACTTTAAGTTTCCGATGGTTCACTTCAGTTTTACTGTATTCCTTGGACCTTCTTATTGACGATGAAACACAGTAATTGCATCCGAACTTAATACAAAAGGCACAATGCTGACTTAAGTAAAAGAGGACTGACACTCTCACTTTCTGTGATTTGAACCTCTCCTGTGAGTCCAGTTTTAGATTCTGATGCTTCACTTCAGGTTAACTGTATACCTTGCACCTTCTTAATTGCATACGAATTTGGTACAAAAGGCACAATGCAGACTTAAGTACAAGAGGACTGACACTCTCATTTTCTATGATTTGAACTTCTCCTGTGAGTCCAGTTTTAGATTCCGATGAGTCACTTCAGGTTTATCGTATACCTTGCACCTTCTTATTGACGATGAAACACAGAAATTGCATCGGAATTTAATACAAAAGGCACAATGCAAACATAAGTACAAGAGGACTGACACTGTAACTTTCTATGATTTCAACCTGTCCTGTGAGTCCAGTTTTGGGTTCCGATGCTTCACTTCAGGTTTACTGAATCGCGTGGACCTTCTTATTGACGATGAAATACAGAAATTGCATCCGAATTTAATACAAAAGGCACAATGCCGACTTAAGTAAAAGAGGACTGACACTCTCACTTTCTATGATTTGTACCTCTCCTGTGAGTCCAGTTTTAGATTCCGATGCTTCACTTCAGGTTTACTGTATACCTTGCACCATCTTATTGACGATGAAACATAGAAATTGCATCGGAACTAAAATCAAAAGGCATAATACCGACTTAAGTACAAGAGGACTGACACTCTAACTCTCTATGATTGGAATCTCTCCTGTGAGTCCAGTTTGAGATTCCGATGCTTCACTGCAGGTTTACTGTATACCTCTGACCCTCTTATTGACGATGAAACACAGAAATTGCATCCGAATTTAATACAAAATGCACAATGCCGACTTAAGTACAAGAGGACTGACACTCTAACTTTCTATGATTTGAACCTCTCCTGTGAGTCCAGTTTAAGATTCCAATTCTTCACTTCAGGTTTACTGTATCCCTTGGACCTTCATATTGACGATGAAATACAGAAATTGCATCCGAATTTAATACAAAAGGCACAATGCCGACTTAAGTAAAAGCGGACAGACACTCTCTCTTTCTATGATTTGAACCCTTCCTGTGGGTCCAGTTTTAGATTCCGATGTTTCACTTCAGGTTTACTGTATACCTTGCACCTTCTTATTGACGATGAAACACAGGTGTTGCATCCGAATTTAATACAAAAGGCACGATGCCGACTTAAGTACAAGAGGACTGACACACTAACTTTCTAAGATTTGAACCTCTCCTGTGTGTCTAGTTCTAGATTCCGATGCTTCACTTCAGGTTTACTGTATACCTTGGACCTTCTTATTGACGATGAAACACAAAAATTGCATCCGATTTTAGTACAAAAAGCACAATGCAGACTTAAGTACAAGAGGACTGACACTCTCACTTTCTATGATTTGAACCTCTCCTGTGAGTCCAGTTTTAGATTCCGATGCTTCACTTCTGGTTTACTGTATCCCTTGGACCTTCTTATTGACGATGAAACACAGAATTTGCATCCGAATTTAATACATAAGGCACAATGCCGACTTAAGTAAAAGAGGACTGACACTATCACTTTCTATGATTTGAACATCTCCTGTGAGTCCAGTTTTAGATTCCGATGCGTCACTTCAGGTTTACCGTATACCTTGCACCTTCTTATTGACGATGACACACAGATATTGCATCGCAATTTAATACAAAAGGCATAATGCCAACATAAGTTCAAGAGGACTGACACTCTAACTTTATATGATTTCAACCTCTCCTGTGAGTCCAGTTTTAGATTCCGATGCTTCACTTCAGGTTAACTGTATACCTTGCAACTTCTTATTAACGATGAAACACAGAAATTGCATCGGAATTAAATTCAAAAGACACAATGCCGACTTAAGTACAAGAGGACTGACACTCTCACTTTCTATGATTTGAACCTCTCATGTGAGTCCAGTTTTAGATTCCGATGCTTCTTTTCAGGTTTACTGTATACCTAGCACCTTCTTATTGTCGATGAAACACAGAAATTGCATCGGAATTTAATACAAAAGGCACAAAGCCGACTTAAGTAAAAGAGGACAGACACTCTCGCTTTCTATGATTTGAACATCTCCTGTGAGTCCAGTTTTAGATTCCGATGCTTCACATCAGGTTCACTGTATCCCTTGGACCTTCATATTGACGATGAATCACAGAGTTTGCATCCGAATTTAATACAAAAGGCACAATGCCGACTGAAGTACAAGAGGACTGACACTCTAACTCTATAAAATTTGAACTTCTCCTGTGAGGCCAGTTTTAGATTCCGATGCTTCACTTCTGGTTTATTGTATACCTTGCACCTTCTTATTGACGATGAAACACAGAAATTGCATCGGAATTTAATCCAAAAGGCACAATGCCGACTTTAGTACAAGAGGATTGACACTCTCTTATTCCATGATTTGAACCTCTCCTGTGAGTCCAGTTTAGGATTCCGATGCTTCACTTCTGGTTTACTGTATACCTTGCCCCTTCTTATTGACGATGAAACACTGAAATTGCATCGGAATCTAATACAAAAGGCACAATGGCGACTTAAGTAAATGAGGATTGACACCCTCACTTTCTATTATTTGAACCTTACCTGTGAGTCCAGTTTTAGATTCCGATGCTTCACTTCAGGTTTACTGTTTACCTTGCACCTTCTTAGTGACGATGAAACACAGAAATTGCATCCGAATTTAATACAAAAGGCACAATGCCGACTTAAGTACAAGAGGACTGACACTCTCCCTTTCTATGATTTGAACCTCTCCTGTGAGTCCAGTTTTAGATTCCGATGCTTCACTTATGGTTTATTGTATCCCTTAGTCCTTCTTATTGACGATGAAACACAGAAATTTCATCGGAATTCAATTCAAAAGGCACAATGCCGACTTAAGTAAAACAGGACTGTCACTCTCCCTTTCTATGATTTGAACCTCTCCTGTGAGTCCAGTTTTAGATTCCGATGCATCACTTCAGGTTTACTGTATCCCTTGGACCTTCTCATTGACGATGAAACTCAGAAATTGCATCCGAATTTAATACATAAGGCTCAATGCCGACTTAAGTAAAAGAGGACTGACACTCTCACTTTCTATGATTTGAACTTCTCCTGTGAGTGCAGTTTTAGATTCCGATGCGTCACGTCAGGTTTACCGTATACCTTGCACCTTCTTATTGACGATGAAACACAGAAATTGCCACGGAATTTAATACAAAAGGCACAATGCCGACATAAGTACAAGAGGACTGACACTCTAACTTTCTATGATTTGAACCTCTCCTGTGAGTCCAGTTTTAGATTCCGATGCTTCACTTCAGGTTTACTGTATCCCTTGGACCTTCTTATTGACGATGAAATACAGAAATTGCATCCGAATTTAATACAAAGTGCACAATGCCGACTTAAGTAAAAGAGGACTGACACTCTCTCTTTCTATGATTTGAACCTCTCCTGTGGGTCCAGTTTCAGATTCCGATGCTTCACTTCAGGTTTACTGTATACCTTGCACCTTCTTATTGACGATGAAACACAGAAATTGCATCCGAATTTAATACAAAAGGCACAATGCCGACTTAAGTACAAGAGGACTGACAATCTCCCTTTCTATGATTTGAACCTCTCCTGTGAGTCCAGTTTAAGTTTCCGATGGTTCACTTCAGGTTTACTGTATTCCTTGGACTTTCTTATTGACGGTGAAACACAGTAATTGCATCCGAATTTAATACAAAAAGCACAATGCTGACTTAAGTAAAAGAGGACTGACACTCTCACTTTCTGTGATTTGAACCTCTCCTGTGAGTCCAGTTTTAGATTCCGATGCTTCACTTCAGGTTAACTGTATACCTTGCACCTTCTTAATTGCATACGAATTTGGTACAAAAGGCACAATGCCGACTTAAGTACAAGAGGACTGACACTCTAACTCTCTATGATTGGAACCTCTCCTGTGAGTCCAGTTTTAGATTCCGATGCTTCACTTCAGGTTTACTATATCCCTCGGACCTTCGTATTGACAATGAAACACAGAAATTGCATCCGAATTTAATACATAAGGCACAATGCCGACTTAAGTAAAAGATGACTGACACTCTCACTTTCTATGATTTGAACTTCTCCTGTGAGTCCAGTTTTAGATTCCGATGCGTCACTTCAGGTTTATCGTATACCTTGCACCTTCTTATTGACGATGAAACACAGAAATTGCATCGGAATTTAATACAAAAGGCACAATGCAAACATAAGTACAAGAGGACTGACACTGTAACTTTCTATGATTTCAACCTGTCCTGTGAGTCCAGTTTTGGATTCCGATGCTTCACTTCATGTTTACTGAATCGCGTGGACCTTCTTATTGACGATGAAATACAGAAATTGCATCCGAATTTAATACAAAAGGCACAATGCCGACTTAAGTAAAAGAGGACTGACACTCTCACTTTCTATGATTTTAACCTCTCCTGTGAGTCCAGTTTTAGATTCCGATGCTTCACTTCAGGTTTACGGTATACCTTGCACCTTCTTATTGACGATGAAACATAGAAATTGCATCGGAACTAAAATCAAAAGGCATAATACCGACTTAAGTACAAGAGGACTGACACTCTAACTCTCTATGATTGTAATCTCTCCTGTGAGTCCAGTTTAAGATTCCGATGCTTCACTTCAGGTTTACTGTATACCTTGGACTTTCTTATTGACGATGAAACACAGAAATTGCATCCGAATTTAATACAAAATGCACAATGCCGACTTAAGTACAAGAGGACTGACACTCTAACTTTCTATGATTTGAACCTCTCCTGTGAGTCCAGTTTAAGATTTCGATTCTTCACTTCAGGTTTACTGTATCCCTTGGACCTTCATATTGACGATGAAATACAGAAATTGCATCCGAATTTAATACAAATGGCACAATGCCGACTTAAGTGAAAGCGGACAGACACGCTCTCTTTCTATGATTTGAACCTCTCCTGTGGGTCCAGTTTTAGATTCCGATGTTTGACTTCAGGTTTATTGTATACCTTGCACCTTCTTATTGACGATGAAACACAGGTGTTGCATCCGAATTTAATACAAAAGGCACAATGCCGACTTAAGTACAAGAGGACTGACATTCTAACTTTCTAAGATTTGAACCTCTCCTGTGTGTCTAGTTCTAGATTCCGATGCTTCACTTCAGGTTTACTGTATACCTTGGACCTTCTTATTGACGATGAAACACAAAAATTGCATCCGATTTTAGTACAAAAGGCACAATGCAGACTGAAGTACAAGAGGACTGACGCTCTCACTTTCTATGATTTGAACTTCTCCTGAGGGTCCAGTTTTAGATTCCGATGCTTCACTTCAGGTGTACCGTATACCTTGCACCTTCTTATTGACGATGAAACACAGAAATTGCATCCGAATTTAATACAAAAGGCACAATGCCGACATAAGTACAAGAGGACTTACGCTCTAACTTTCTATGATTTCAACTTCTCCTGTGAGTCCAGTTTTAGATTCCGATGCTTCACTTCAGGTTTACTGTATCCCTTGGACCATCTTATTGACGATGAAATACAGAAATTGCATCCGAATTTAATACAAAAGGCACAATGCCGACTTAAGTAACAGAGGACTGACACTCTCCCTTTCTATGATTTGAAGCTCTCCTGTGAGTCTAGTTTTAGATTCCGATGATTCACTTCAGTTCTACTGTATTCCTTGCACCTTCTTATTGACGATGAAACATAGAAATTGCATCGGAACTAAAATCAAAAGGCACAATGCCGACTTAAGTACAAGTGGACTGACACTCTAACTCTCTATGATTGGAACCTCTCCTGTGAGTCCAGTTTAAGATTCCGATGCTTCACTTCAGGTTTACCGTATACCTTGCACCTTCTCATTGACCATGAAACACAGAAATTACATCGGAATTTAATACAAAAGTCACAATGCCGACATAAGTACAAGAGGACTGACACTCTAACTTTCTATGATTTGAACCTCTCCTTTGAGTCCAGTTTTAGATTTCGATGCATCAATTCAGGTTTACTGTATCCCTTGGACCTTCTTATTGACGATGAAATACAGAAATTGCATCCAAATATAATACAAAAGGCACAATGCCGACTTAATTAAAGAGGACTGACACTCTCTCTTTCAATGATTTGAACCTCTCCTGTGAGTCCAGTTTTAGATTCCGATGCTTCACTTCAGGTTTACTGTATACCTTGCACCTTCTTATTGACGATGAAACATAGAAATTGCATCGGAATTAAATTCAAAAGGCACAATGCCGACTAAAGTACAAGAGGACTGACACTCTAACTTTCTATGATTTGAACCTCTCCTGTGAGTCCAGTTAAGGATTCCGATGCTTCACGTCAGGTTTACTGTATACCTTGCAACTTGTTATTGACGATGAAACACAGAAATTGCATCGGAATTAAATTCCAAAGGCACAATGCCGACTTAAGTACAAGATTACTGACACTCTATTTTTCTAAGATTTGAACCTCTCCTGTGAGTCCAGTTCTAGATTCCGATGATTGACTTCAGTTTTGCTGTATACCTTTCACCTTCTTATTGACGATGAAACATAGAAATTGCATCGGAACTAAATTCAAAAGGCACAATGCCGACTTAAGTACAAGGGGACTGACACTCTCACGTCCTATGATTTGAACTTGTCCTGTGAGACCAGTTATAAATTCCGATGCGTCACTTCAGGTTTACCGTATACCTTGCACCTTCTTATTGACGATGAAACACAGAAATTGCATCGGAATTTAATACAAAAGGCACAATGCCGACATAAGTACAAGAGGACTGACACTGTAACTTTCTATGATTTGAACCTCTCCTTTGAGTCCAGTTTTAGATTCCGATGCTTCAATTCAGGATTACTGTATCCCTTGGACCTTCTTATTGACGATGAAATACATAAATTGCATCCGAATTTAATACAAAAGGCACAATGCCGACTTAATTAAAGAGGACTGACACTCTCTCTTTCAATGATTTGAACCTCTCCTGTGAGTCCAGTTTTAGATTCCGATGCTTCACTTCAGGTTTACTCTATACCTTGCACCTTCTTATTGACGATGAAACATAAAAATTGCATCGGAGTTAAATTCAAAAGGCACAATGCCGACTAAAGTACAAGAGGACTGACACTCTAACTTTCTATGGTTTCAACCTCTCCTGTGAGTCCAGTTAAAGATTCCGATGCTTCATGTCAGGTTTACGGTATACCTTGCACCTTCTTATTGACGATGAATCACAGAAATTGCATCGGAATTGAATTCAAAAGGCACAATGCCGACTTAAGTACAAGATTGCTGACACTCTAACGTTCTATGATTTGAACCTCTCCTGTGGGTCCAGTTTTAGATTCCGTTGCTTCACTTCAGGTTTACTGTATACCTTGCACCTTCTTATTGACGATGAAACGCAGAAATTGCATCCGAATTTAATACAAAAGGCACAATGCCGACTTAAGTACAAGAGGACTGACAATCTCCCATTCTATGATTTGAACCTCTCCTGCGAGTCCAGTTTAAGTTTCCGATGGTTCACTTCAGGTTTACTGTATCCTTTGAACCTTCTTATTGACGATGAAACACAGTACTTGCATCCCAATTTAATACAAAAGCACAATGCTGACTTAAGTAAAAGAGGACTGACACTCTCACTTTCTGTGATTTGAACCTCTCCTGTGAGTCCAGTTTTTGATTCCGATGCTTCACTTCAGGTTTACTGTATACCTTGCACCTTCTTATTGACGATAAAACACAGAAATTGCATCCAAATTTAATACAAAAGGCACAATGCCGTCTTAATTAAAGAGGACTGACACTCTCTCTTTCAATGATTTGAACCTCTCCTGTGAGTCCAGTTTAAGATTCCGATGCTTCACTTCAGGTTTACTGTATACCTTGCACCTTCTTATTGACGATGAAACATAGAAATTGCATCGTAATTAAATTCAAAACGCACAATGCCGACAAAAGTACAAGAGGACTGACACTCTAACTTTCTATGATTTGAACCTCTCCTGTGAGTCCAGTTAAAGATTCCGATGCTTCACGTCAGGTTTACTGTATACCTTGCAACTTCTTATTGACGTTGAATCACAGAAATTGCATCGGAATTAAATTCCAAAGGCACAATGCCGACTTAAGTACAAGATTACTGACACTGTATCTTTCTAAGATTTGAACCTCTCCTGTGGGTCCAGTTTTAGATTCCGTTGCTTCACTTCAGGTTCACTGTATACCTTGCAATTTCTTATTGACGATGAAACACAGAAATTGAATCCGAATTTAATACAAAACGCACAATGCCGACTTAAGTACAAGAGGACTGACAATCTCCCTTTCTATGATTTGAACCTCTCCTGTGAGTCCAGTTTAAGTTTCCGATGGTTCACTTCAGGTTTACTGTATCCCTTGGACCTTCTTATTGACGTTGAAACACAGTAATTGCATCCGAATTCAATACAAAAGGCACAATGCCGACTTAAGTAAAAGAGGACTGACACTCTCACTTTCTGTGATTTGAACCTCTCCTGTGAGTCCAGTTTTAGATTCCGATGCTTCACTTCTGGTTTACTGTATACCTTGCACCTTCTTATTGACGATGAAACACAGAAATTGCATCGGAATTAAATTCAAAAGGCACAATGCCAACTTACGTCCAAGGGGAATGACACTCTAACTTTCTAAGATTTGAACCTCTCCTGTGAGTCCTGTTCTAGATTCCGATGATTGACTTCAGTTTTGCTGCACCTTCTTATTGACGATGAAACATAGAAATTGCATCGGAACTAAATTCAAAAGGCACAATGCCGACTTAAGTTCAAGAGGACTGACACTCTCACTTCCTATGATTTGAACTTGCACCTTCTTATTGACGATGAAACATAGAAATTGCATCGGAACTAAATTCAAAAGGCACAATGCCGACTTAAGTACAAGAGGACTGACACCCTCACTTCCTATGATTTGAACTTGTCCTGTGAGTCCAGTCATAAATTCCGATGCGTCACTTCAGGTTTACTGTATACCTTGCACCTTCTTATTGACGATGAAACACAGAAATTGCATCGGAATTAAATTCAAAAGGCACAATGCCGACTTAAGTACAAGATTACTGACACTCTAACTTCTATGATTTGAACCTCTCCTGTGGGTCCAGTTTTAGATTCCGTTGCTTCACTTCAGGTTTACTGTATACCTTGCACCTTCTTATTGACGATGAAACACAGAAATTGAATCCGAATTTAATACAAAAGGCACAATGCCGTCTTAAGTACAAGAGGACTGACAATCTCCCTTTCTATGATTTGAACCTCTCCTGTGAGTCCAGTTTAAGTTTCCGATGGTTCACTTCAGGTTTACTGTATCCCTTGAACCTTCTTATTGACGATAAAAGACAGTACTTGCATCCGAATTTAATACAAAAGGCACAATGCTGACTTAAGTAAAAGAGGACTGACACTCTCACTTTCTGAGATTTGAACCTGTCCTGTGAGTCCAGTTTTAGATTCCGATGCTTCACTTCACGTTTACTGTATACCTTGGACCTTCTTATTGACGATGAAACACAGAAATTGCATCCGAATTTAGTACAAAAGGCACAATGCCGACTTAAGTACAAGAGGACTGACACTCTCACTTTCTATGATTTGAACCTCTCCTTTGAGTCCAGTTTTAGATTCCGATGCATCAATTCAGGTTTACTGTATCCCTTGGACCTTCTTACTGAAATACAGAAATTGCATCCGAATTTAATACAAAAGGCACAATGCTGACTTAATTAAAGAGGACTGACATCTCTCTTTCAATGATTTGAACCTCTCCTGTGAGTCCAGTTCTAGATTCCGATGATAGACTTCAGTTTTACTGTATACCTTGCACCTTCTTATTGACGATGAAACACAGAAATAGCATCTGAATTTAGTACAAAAGGCACAGTGCCGACATAAGTACAAGAGGACTGACACCCTAATTTTCTATGATTTGAACCTCTCCTTTGAGTCCAGTTTTAGATTCCGATGTTTCAATTCATGTTTACTGTATCTCTTGGACCTTCTTATTGACGATGAAAAACAGAAATTGCATCCGAATTTAATACAAAAGGCAGAATGCCGACTTAATTAAATAGGACTGACACTCTCACTTTCAATGATTTGAACCTCTCCTGTGAGTCCAGTTTTAGATTCCGATGCTTCACTTCAGGTTTACTCTATACCTTGCACGTTCTTATTGACGATGAAACAGAAATTGCGTCGGAGTTAAATTCAAAAGGCACAATGCCGACTACAGTACAAGAGGACTGACACACTAACTTTCTATGGTTTGAACCTCTCCTGTGAGTCAAGTTAAATATTCCGATGCTTCACGTCAGGTTTACTGTACACCTTGCACCTTCTTATTGACGATGAAACACAGAAATTGCATCGGAATTAAATTCGAAAGGCACAATGCCGACTTAAGTACAAGATTACTGACACTCTAAGTTTCTATGATTAGTACCTCTCCTGTTGGTCCAGTTTTAGATTCCGTTGCTTGACTTCAGGTTTACTGTATACCTTGCACCTTCTTATTGACGATGAAACACAGTAATTGCATGCGAATTTAATACAAAATGCACAATGCCGTCTTAAGTACAAGAGGACTGACACTCTCACTTTCTGTGATTTGAACCTCTCCTGTGAGTCCAGTTTTAGTTTCCGATGCTTCACTTCAGGTTTACTGTATGCCTTGCACCTTCTTATTGACGATGAAACACAGAAATTGCATCGGAATTAAATTCAAAAGGCACAATGCCGACTTAAGTACAAGAGGACTGACACTCCAACTTTCTAAGATTTGCACCTCTCCTGTGAGTCCAGTTCTGGATTCCGATGCTTCACTTCAGGTTTACTGTATACCATGGACCTTCTTATTGACGATGAAACACAGAATTTGCATACGAATTTATTACAAAAGGCACAATGCCGACTTAAGTACAAGAGGACTGACACTCTCACTTTCTATGATTTGAACCTCTCCTGTGAGTCCAGTTTTAGATTCCGATGCTTAACTTCTGGTTTACTGTATCCCTTGGACCTTCTCATTGACGATGAAACACAGAAATTGCATCCGAATTTAATACATAAGGCACAATGCCGACTTAAGTAAAAGAGGACTGACACTCTCACATTCTATGGTTTGAACTACTCCTGTGAGTCCAGTTTTAGATTCCGATGCGTCACTTCAGGTTTACCGTATACCTTGCACCTTCTTATTGACGATGAAACACAGAAATTGCATCGGAATTTAATTCAAAAGGCACAATGCCGACATAAGTACAAGAGGACTGACACTCTCTCTTTCTATGATTTGAACCTCTCCAGTGAGTCCAGTTTTAGATTCCTATGATTCACTTCAGTTCTACTGTATACCTTGCACTTTCTTATTGACGATGAAACATAGAAATTGCATCGGAACTAAAATCAAAACGCACAATGCCGACTTAAGTACAAGAGGACTGACACTCTAACTCTCTACGTTTGGAACCTCTCCTGTGATTCCAGTTTAAGATTCCGATGCTTCACTTCATGTTTACTGTATACCTTGCACCTTCTTATTGACGATGACACACAGAATTTGCTTCGGTATTTAATACAAAAGTCGAATTGCCGACATAAGTACAAGAGGACTGACACTCTAACTTTCTATGATTTCAACCTCTCCTGTGAGTCCAGTTTTAGATGCCGATGCTTCACTTCAGGTTTACTCTATCCCTTGGACCTTCTTATTGACGATGAAATACAGAAATTGCATCCGAATTTAATACAAAAGGCACAGTGCCGACTTAAGTAAAAGAGGACTGACACTCTCTCTTTCTAGGATTTGAACCTCTCCTGTGAGTCCAGTTTTAGACTCCGATGATTCACTTCAGTTCTACTGTATACCTTGCACCTTCCTATTGACGATGAAACATAGAAATTGCATCGGAACTAAAATCAAAAGGCACAATGTTGACTTAAGTATAAGAGGACTGACACTCTAACTCTCTATGGGTGGAACCTCTCCTGTGAGTCCAGTTTAAGATTCCGATGCTTCACTTCAGGTTTACTGTATACCTTGGACCTTCTTATTGACGATGAAACACAGAAATTGCATCCGAATTTAATACAAAATGCACAATGCCGACTTAAGTACAATGGGACTGACACTCTAACTTTCTATGATTTGAACCTCTCCTGTGAGTCCACTTTAAGATTCCGATGCTTCACTTCAGGTTTACTGTATACCTTGGACCTTCTTATTGACGATAAAACTCAGATATTGCATCCGAATTTAATACAAAATGCACAATGCCGACTTAAGTACAGGAGGACTGACACTTTCACTTTCTATGATTTGAACCTCTCTTGTGGGTCCAGTTTTAGATTCCGATGCTTCACTTCAGGTTTACTGTATCCCTTGGAGCTCCTTATTGACGATGAAACACAGAAATTGCATCCGAATTTAATACAAAAGGCTCAATGCCGACTTAAGTAAAAGAAGACTGACACTCTCTCTTTCTATGATTTGAACCTCTCGTGTGGGTCCAGTTTTAGATTCCGATGCTTCACTTCAGGTTTACTGTATACCTTGCACCTTCTTATTGACGATGAAACACAGATGTTGCATCCGAATTTAATACAAAAGGCACAATGCCGACTTTAGTAAAAGACGACTGTCACTCTCTCTTTATATGATTTGAACCTCTCCTGTGAGTCCAGTTTTAGATTCCGAAGCTCCACTTCAGGTTTACTGTATCCCTTGGATCTTCTTATTGACGATGAAATACAGAAATTGCATCCGAATTTAATACAAAAGGCTCAATGCCGACTTAAGTAAAAGAAGACTGACACTCTCTCTTTCTATGATTTGAACCTCTCGTGTGGGTCCAGTTTTAGATTCCGATGCTTCACTTCAGGTTTACTGTATACCTTGCACCTTCTTATTGACGATGAAACACAGATGTTGCATCCGAATTTAATACAAAAGGCACAATGCCGACTTAAGTACAAGAGGACTGACAATCTCCCTAGCTATGATTTGAACCTCTCCTGTGAGTCCAGTTTATGTTTCCGATGGTTCACTTCGGGTTTACTGTATACCTTGGACCTTCTTATTGACGATGAAACACAGAAATTGCATCCGAATGTAGTACAAAAGGCACAATGCCGACTTAAGTACAAGAGGACTGACGCTCTCACTTTCTTTGATTTGAACCTCTCCTGTGAGACCAGTTATAAATTCCGATGCGTCACTTCAGGTTTACCGTATACCTTGCACCCTCTTATTGACGATGAAACACAGAAATTGCATCGGAATTAAATTCAAAAGGCACAATGCCGACTTAAGTACAAGATTACTGACACTGTATCTTTCTAAGATTTGAACCTCTCCTGTGGGTCCAGTTTTAGATTCCGTTGCTTCACTTCAGGTTCACTGTATACCTTGCAATTTCTTATTGACGATGAAACACAGAAATTGAATCCGAATTTAATACAAAACGCACAATGCCGACTTAAGTACAAGAGGACTGACAATCTCCCTTTCTATGATTTGAACCTCTCCTGTGAGTCCAGTTTAAGTTTCCGATGGTTCACTTCAGGTTTACTGTATCCCTTGGACCTTCTTATTGACGTTGAAACACAGTAATTGCATCCGAATTCAATACAAAAGGCACAATGCCGACTTAAGTAAAAGAGGACTGACACTCTCACTTTCTGTGATTTGAACCTCTCCTGTGAGTCCAGTTTTAGATTCCGATGCTTCACTTCTGGTTTACTGTATACCTTGCACCTTCTTATTGACGATGAAACACAGAAATTGCATCGGAATTAAATTCAAAAGGCACAATGCCAACTTACGTCCAAGGGGAATGACACTCTAACTTTCTAAGATTTGAACCTCTCCTGTGAGTCCTGTTCTAGATTCCGATGATTGACTTCAGTTTTGCTGCACCTTCTTATTGACGATGAAACATAGAAATTGCATCGGAACTAAATTCAAAAGGCACAATGCCGACTTAGGTTCAAGAGGACTGACACTCTCACTTCCTATGATTTGAACTTGCACCTTCTTATTGACGATGAAACATAGAAATTGCATCGGAACTAAATTCAAAAGGCACAATGCCGACTTAAGTACAAGAGGACTGACACCCTCACTTCCTATGATTTGAACTTGTCCTGTGAGTCCAGTCATAAATTCCGATGCGTCACTTCAGGTTTACCGTATACCTTGCACCTTCTTATTGACGATGAAACACAGAAATTGCATCGGAATTAAATTCAAAAGGCACAATGCCGACTTAAGTACAAGATTACTGACACTCTAACGTTCTATGATTTGAACCTCTCCTGTGAGTCCAGTTTTACATTCCGATGCTTTACTTCACGTTTACTGTATACCTTGGACCTTCTTATTGACGATGAAACACATAAATTGCATCCGAATTTAGTACAAAAGGCACAATGCCGACTTAAGTACAAGAGGACTGACACTCTCACTTTCTATGATTTGAACCTCTCCTTTGAGTCCAGTTTTAGATTCCGATGCATCAATTCAGGTTTACTGTATCCCTTGGACCTTCTTACTGAAATACAGAAATTGCATCCCAATTTAATACAAAAGGCACAATGCTGACTTAATTAAAGAGGACTGACACTCTCTCTTTCAATGATTTGAACCTCTCCTGTGAGTCCAGTTCTAGATTCCGATGATAGACTTCAGTTTTACTCTATACCTTGCACCTTCTTATTGACGATGAAACACAGAAATAGCATCTGAATTTAGTACAAAAGGCACAGTGCCGACATAAGTACAAGAGGACTGACACCCTAATTTTCTATGATTTGAACCTCTCCTCTGAGTCCAGTTTTAGATTCCGATGTTTCAATTCAAGTTTACTGTATCTCTTGGACCTTCTTATTGACGATGAAAAACAGAAATTGCATCCGAATTTAATACAAAAGGCACAATGCCGACTTAATTAAATAGGACTGACACTCTCACTTTCAATGATTTGAACCTCTCCTGTGAGTCCAGTTTTAGATTCCGATGCTTCACTTCAGGTTTACTCTATACCTTGCACGTTCTTATTGACGATGAAACAGAAATTGCGTCGGAGTTAAATTCAAAAGGCACAATGCCGACTAAAGTACAAGAGGACTGACACTCTAACTTTCTATGGTTTGAACCTCTCCTGTGAGTCAAGTTAAATATTCCGATGCTTCACGTCAGGTTTACTGTATCCCTTGCACCTTCTTATTGACGATGAAACACAGAAATTGCATCGGAATTAAATTCAAGAGGCACAATGCCGACTTAAGTACAAGATTACTGACACTCTAACTTTCTATGATTAGAACCTCTCCTGTTGCTCCAGTTTTAGATTCCGTTGCTTGACTTCAGGTTTACTGTATACCTTGCACCTTCTTATTGACGATGAAACACAGAAATTGCATCCGAATTTATTACAAAAGGCACAATGCCGACTTAAGTACAAGAGGACTGACAATCTCCCTTTCTATTATTTGAACCTCTCCTGTGAGTCCAGTTTAAGTTTCCGATGGTTCACTTCAGGTTTCCTGTATCCCTTGAACCTTCTTATTGACGATGAAACACAGTAATTGCATGCGAATTTAATACAAAATGCACAATGCCGTTCTAAGTACAAGAGGACTGACACTCTCACTTTCTGTGATTTGAACCTCTCCTGTGAGTCCAGTTTTAGATTCCGATGCTTCACTTCAGGTTTACTGTATGCCTTGCACCTTCTTATTGACGATGAAACACAGAAATTGCATCGGAATTAAATTCAAAAGGCACAATGCCGACTTAAGTACAAGAGGACTGACACTCCAACTTTCTAAGATTTGCACCTCTCCTGTGAGTCCAGTTCTGGATTCCGATGCTTCACTTCAGGTTTACTGTATACCATGGACCTTCTTATTGACGATGAAACACAGAATTTGCATACGAATTTATTACAAAAGGCACAATGCCGACTTAAGTACAAGAGGACTGACACTCTCGCTTTCTATGATTTGAACCTCTCCTGTGAGTCCAGTTTTAGATTCCGATGCTTAACTTCTGGTTTACTGTATCCCTTGGACCTTCTTATTGACGATGAAACACAGAAATTGCATCCGAATTTAATACATAAGGCACAATGCCGACTTAAGTAAAAGAGGACTGACACTCTCACATTCTATGATTTGAACTACTCCTGTGAGTCCAGTTTTAGATTCCGATGCGTCACTTCAGGTTTACCGTATACCTTGCACCTTCTTATTGACGATGAAACACAGAAATTGCATCGGAATTTAATACAAAAGGCACAATGCCGACATAAGTACAAGAGGACTGACACTCTCTCTTTCTATGATTTGAACCTCTCCTGTGAGTCCAGTTTTAGATTCCTATGATTCACTTCAGTTCTACTGTATACCTTGCACTTTCTTATTGACGATGAAACATAGAAATTGCATCGGAACTAAAATCAAAAGGCACAATGCCGACTTAAGTACAAGAGGACTGACACTCTAACTCTCTATGTTTGGAACCTCTCCTGTGATTCCAGTTTAAGATTCCGATGCTTCACTTCATGTTTACTGTATAACTTGGACCTTCTTATTGACGATGAAACACAGAAATTGCATCCGAATTTAATACAAAAGGCACAATACCGACTTAAGTAAAAGAGGGCTGTCACTCTCTCTTTATATGATTTGAACCTCTCCTGTGAGTCCAGTTTTAGATTCCGAAGCTCCACTTCAGACTTACTGTATCCCTTGGACCTTCTTATTGACGATGAAATACAGAAATTGCATCCGAATTTAATACAAAAGGCACAATTCCGACTTAAGTAAAAGAGGACTGACACTCTCTCTTTCTATGATTTGAACCTCTCCTGTGGGTCCAGTTTTAGATTCCGATGCTTCACTTCAGGTTTACTGTATACCTTGGACCTTCTTATTGACGATGAAACACAGAAATTGCATCCGAATGGAGTACAAAAGGCACAATGCCGACTTAAGTACAAGAGGACTGATGCTCTCACTTTCTATGATTTGAACCTCTCCTGTGAGTCCAGTTTTAGATTCCGATGCTTCACTTCTGGTTTACTGTATCCCTTGGACCTTCTTATTGACGATAAAACACAGAAATTGCATCCGAATTTAATACATAGGGCACACTGCCGACTTAAGTAAAAGAGGACTGACACTCTCACTTTCTATGACTTGAACTTCTCCTGTGAGTTCAGTTTTAGATTGCGATGCGTCACTTCAGGTTTACCGTATACCTTGCACCTTCTTATTGACGATGACACACAGAATTTGCTTCGGTATTTAATACAAAAGTCAAATTGCCGACATAAGTACAAGAGGACTGACACTCTAACTTTCTATGATTTCAACCTCTCCTGTGAGTCCACTTTAAGATTCCGATGCTTCACTTCAGGTTTACTGTATACCTTGGACCTTCTTATTGACGATAAAACTCAGAAATTGCATCCGAATTTAATACAAAATGCACAATGCCGACTTAAGTAAAAGAGGGCTGTCACTCTCTCTTTATATGATTTGAACCTCTCCTGTGAGTCCAGTTTTAGACTCCGATGATTCACTTCAGTTCTACTGTATACCTTGCACCTTCCTATTGACGATGAAACATAGAAATTGCATCGGAACTAAAATCAAAAGGCACAATGTTGACTTAAGTATAAGAGGACTGACACTCTAACTCTCTATGGTTGGAACCTCTCCTGTGAGTCCAGTTTAAGATTCCGATGCTTCACTTCAGGTTTACTGTATACCTTGGACCTTCTTATTGCCGATGAAACACAGAAATTGCATCCGAATTTAATACAAAATGCACAATGCTGACTTAAGTACAATGGGACTGACACTCTAACTTTCTATGATTTGAACCTCTCCTGTGAGTCCACTTTAAGATTCCGATGCTTCACTTCAGGTTTACTGTATACCTTGGACCTTCTTATTGACGATAAAACTCAGAAATTGCATCCGAATTTAATACAAAATGCACAATGCCGACTTAAGTACAAGAGGACTGACACTCTCACTTTCTATGATTTGAACCTCTCCTGTGGGTCCAGTTTTAGATTCCGATGCTTCACTTCAGGTTTACTGTATCCCTTGGACCTCCTTATTGACGATGAAACACAGAAATTGCATCCGAATTTAATACAAAAGGCACAATGCCGACTTTAGTAAAAGACGACTGTCACTCTCTCATTATATGATTTGAACCTCTCCTGTGAGTCCAGTTTTAGATTCCGAAGCTCCACTTCAGGTTTACTGTATCCCTTGGATCTTCTTATTGACGATGAAATACAGAAATTGCATCCGAATTTAATACAAAAGGCCCAATGCCGACTTAAGTAAAAGAAGACTGACACTCTCTCTTTCTATGATTTGAACCTCTCGTGTGGGTCCAGTTTTAGATTCCGATGCTTCACTTCAGGTTTACTGTATACCTTGCACCTTCTTATTGACGATGAAACACAGATGTTGCATCCGAATTTAATACAAAAGGCACAATGCCGACTTAAGTACAAGAGGACTGACAATCTCCCTCTCTATGATTTGAACCTCTCCTGTGAGTCCAGTTTGTGTTTCCGATGGTTCACTTCGGGTTTACTGTATACCTTGGAACTTCTTATTGACGATGAAACACAGAAATTGCATCCGAATGTAGTACAAAAGGCACAATGCCGACTTAAGTACAAGAGGACTGACGCTCTCACTTTCTATGATTTGAACCTCTCCTGTGAGACCAATTTTAGATACCGATGCTTCACTTCTGGTTTACTGTATCCCTTGGACCTTCTTATTGACGATAAAACACAGAAATTGCATCCGAATTTAATCCATAAGGCACAATGCCGGCTTAAGTAAAAGAGGACTGACACTCTCACTTTCTATGATTTGAACTTCTCCTGTGAGTTCAGTTTTAGATTCCGATGCGACCCTTCAGATTTACCGTATACCTTGCAACTTCTTATTGACGATGAAACACAGAGTTTGCATCCGAATTTAATACAAAAGGCACAATGCCGACTGAAGTACAAGAGGGCAGACACTCTAACTTTCTATGATTTGAACCTCTCCTGTGAGTCCAGTTTTAGATTCCAATGCTTCATTTCAGGTTTACTGTATCCCTTGGACTTTCTTATTGACGATGAAACACAGAAATTGCCTCCGAATGTAATACAAAGGGCACAATGCCGACTTAAGCAAAATAGGACAGACACTCTCACTTTCTATGATTTGAACCTCTCCTGTGAGTCCAGTTTTAGATTCCGATGCTTCACTTCAGGTTTACTGTATTCCTTGCACCTTCTTATTGGCAATGAAACACAGAAATTGCATCCGAATTTAATACAAAAGCCACAATGCCGACTTAAGTACAAGAGGTCTGACACTCTCACTTTCTAGGATTTAAACGTCTCCTGTGAGTCCAGTTTTAGATTCCGATGCTTCACTTCAGGTTTACTGTATCCCTTTGACCTTCTTATTGACGATGGAATACAGAAATTGCATCCGAATTTATTACAAAAGGCACAATGCCGACTTAAATAAAAGAGGACTGACACTCTCTCTTTCTATGATTTGAACCTCTCCTGTGAGTCCAGCTTGAGATTCCGATGCTTCATTTCAGGTTTACTGAATCCCTTGGACCTTCTTATTGACGATGAAACACAGAAATTGCATCGGAATTAGATTCAAAAGACACAATGCCGACTTAAGTACAAGAGGACTGACACTCTAACTCTCTACAATTTGAACCTCTCCTGTGAGTCCAGTTTTAGATTCCGATGCTTCACTTCTGGTTTACTGTATACTTTGCACCTTCCTATTGACGATGAAACACAGAAATTGCATTGGAATTTAATACAAAAGGCACAATGCCCACGTAACTACAACAGGAGTAGCAATTAAACTATGATTTGAACATCTGCTGTGAGTCCAGGTTTAGATTCCGATGCTTCATTTCAGGTGTACTCTATTCCTTGGACCTTCTTATTGACGATGAAACTAAGAAATTGCATCCGAATTTAATACAAAAGGCACAATGCCGACTTAAGTAAAAGAGGATTGACACTCTCACTTTCTATGATTTGAACCTCACATGTGAGTATAGTTTTAGATTCCGATGCTTCACTTCAGGTTTACTGTATACCTTGCATCTTCTTATTGACGATGAAACACAGAAATTGCATCCGAATTTAATCCGAAAGGCACAATGCCGACTTAAGTACAAGAGGACTGACACTCTCCCTTTCTATGATTTGAACATCTCCTGTGAGTCCAGTTTTAGATTCCGATGCTTCACTTATGGTTTACTGTATCCCTTGCTCCTTCTTATTGACGATGAATGACAGAAATTTCATCGGAATTTAATTCAAAAGGCACAATGCCGACTTAAGTAAAAGAGGACAGTCACTCTCTCTTTCTATGATATGAACCTCGTCTGTGAGTCCAGTTTTGGATTCCGATGCTTCACTTCAGGTTTACTGTATCCCTTGGACCTTCTCATTGACGATGAAACACAGAAATTGCATCCGAATTTAATACATAAGGCACAATGCCGACTTAAGTAAAAGAGGACTGACACTCTCACTTTCTATGATTTGAAATTCTCCTGTGAGTCCAGTTTCAGATTCCGATGCGTCACTTCAGGTTTACCGTTTACCTTGCACCTTATTATTGACGATGAAACACAGAAATTGCATCGGAATTTAGTACAACAGGCACAATGCCGACATAAGTACAAGAGGACTGACACTCTCCCTTTCTATGATTTGAACCTCTCCTGTGAGTCCAGTTTTAGATTCCGATGCTTCACTTATGGTTTACTGTATCCCTTGGACCTTCTTATTGACGATGAAATACAGAAATTGCATCCGGATTTAATACAAAAGGCACAATGCCGACTTAAGTACAAGAGGACTGACAATCTCCTTTCTATGATTTGAACCTCTCTTGTGAGTCCAGTTAAAGTTTCCGATCGTTCACTTCAGGTTTACTGTATCCCTTGGACCTTCTTATTGACGATGAAACACAGTAATTGCATCCGAATTTAATACAAAAGGCACAATGCTGACTTAAGTAAAAGAGGACTGACACTCTCACTATCTGAGATTTGAACCTCTCCTGTGAGTCCAGTTTTAGATTCCGATGCTTCACTTCAGGTTTACTGTATACCTTGCACCTTCTTATTGACGATGAAACACAGAAATTGCATCGGAATTAAATTCAAAAGGCACAATGCCGACTTAAGTACAAGAGGACTGACACTCTAACTTTCTATGATTTGAACCTCTCCTGTGAGTCCAGTTTAAGATTCCGATGCTTCACTTCAGGTTTACTGTATCCCTTGGACCTTCTTATTGATGATAAAACACAGAAATTGCATCCGGATTTAATACAAAATGCACAATGCCGACTTAAGTACAAGAGGACTAACACTTTCACTTTCTATGATTTGAACCGCTCCTGTGAGTCCAGTTTTAGATTCCGATGATTCACTTCAGGTTTACTGTATCCCTTGGACCTTCTTATTGACGATGAAATACAGAAATTGCATCCGAATTTAATACAAAAGGCACAATGCCGACTTAAGTAAAAGAAGACTGACACTCTCTCTTTCTATGATTTGAACCTCTCGTGTGGGTCCAGTTTGAGATTCCGATGCTTCACTTCAGGTTTACTGTATACCTTGCACCTTCTTATTGACCATGAAACACAGATGTTGCATCCGAATATAATACAAAAGGCACAATGCCGACTTAAGTACAAGAGGACTGACAATCTCCCTTGCTATGATTTGAACCTCTCCTGTGAGTCCAGTTTACGTTTCCGATGGTTCACTTCAGGTTTACTGTATACCTTGGACCTTCTTAGTGACGATGAAACACAGAAATTGCATCCGCATGTAGTACAAAAGGCACAATGCCGACTTAAGTACAAGAGGACTGACGCTCTCACTTTCTATGATTTGAACCTCTCCTGTGAGTCCAGTTTTAGATTCCGATGCTTCACTTCTGGTTTACTGTATCCCTTGGACCTTCATATTGCTGATAAAACACAGAAATTGCATCCGAATTTAATACATAAGGCACAATGCCGACTTAAGTAAAAGAGGATTGACACTCTCACTTTCTATGATTTGAACTTCTCCTGTGAGTTCAGTTTTACATTCCGATGCGACACTTCAGATTTACCGTATACCTTGCACCTTCTTATTGACGATTACACACAGAAATTGCATCGGAATTTAATACAAAAGGCAAATTGCCGACATTAGTACAAGAGGACTGTCACTCTAACTTTCTATGATTTCAACCTCTCCTGTGAGTCCAGTTTTAGATTCCGATGCTTCACTTCAGGTTTACTGTATACCTAGCACCTGCTTATTGACGATGAAACACAGAAATTGCATCGGAATTTAATACAAAAGGCACAATGCCGACTTAAGTAAAAGAGGACAGACACTCTCACTTTCTATGATTTGAACCTCTCCTGTGAGTCCAGTTTTAGATTCCGATGCTTCACTTAGGGGTTTACTGTATCCCTTGGACCTTCTTATTGACGATGAAACACAGAGTTTGCATCCGAATTTAATACAAAAGGCACAATGCCGACTGAAGTACAAGAGGGCAGACACGCTAACTTTCTATGATTTGAACCTCTCCTATGAGACCAGTTTTAGATTCCAATGCTTCATTTCAGGTTTATTGTATCCCTTGGACTTTCGTATTGACGATGAGACCCAGAAATTGCATCCGAATATAATACAAAAGCCACAATGCCGACTTAAGTACAAGAGGACTGACACTTTCACTCTCTAGGATTTAAACCTCTCCTGTGAGTCCAGTTTTAGATTCCGATGCTTCACTTCAGGTTTACTGTATCCCTTTGACCTTCTTGTTGATGATGGAATACAGAAATTGCATTCGAATTTAATACAAACGGCACAATGCCGACTTAAATAAAAGAGGAATGACACTCTCTCTTTCTATGATTTGAACCTCTCCTGTGAGTCCAGTTTTAGATTCCGATGCTTCATTTCAGGTTTACTGAATCCCTTGGACCTTCTCATTGACGATGAAACACAGAAATTGCATCGGAATTAGATTCAAAAGACACAATGCCGACTTAAGTACAAGAGGACTGACACTCTAACTCTCTACAATTTGAACCTCTCCTGTGAGACCAGTTTTAGATTCCGATGCTTCACTTCTGGTTTACTGTATACATTGCACCTTCCTATTGACGATGAAACACAGAAATTGCAAAGGAATTTAATACAAAAGGCACAATGCCGACTTAACTACAAGAGGACTAACAATTTAACTATGATTTGAACATCTCCTGTGAGTCCAGTTTTAGATTCCGATGCTTCACTTCAGGTGTACTGTATTCCTTGGACCTTCTTATTGACGATGAAACTAAGAAATTGCATCCGAATTTAATACAAAAGGCACAATGCCGACTTAAGTAAAAGAGGATTGACACTCTCACTTTCTATGATTTGAACCTCACACGTGAGTCCAGTTTTAGATTCCGATGCTTCACTTCAGGTTTACTGTATACCTTGCACCTTCTTATTGACGATGAAACACAGAAATTGCATCCGAATTTAATCCAAAAGGCACAATGCCGACTTAAGTACAAGAGCACTGACACTCTCCCTTTCTATGATTTGACCCTCTCCTGTGAGTCCAGTTTTAGTTTCCGATGCTTCACTTATGGTTTACTGTATCCCTTGGTCCTTCTTATTGACGATGAAAGACAGAAATTTCATCGGAATTTAATTCAAAAGGCACAATGCCGACTTAAGTAAAAGAGGACTCTCACTCTCTCTTTCTATGGTTTGAACCTCACCTGTGAGTCTAGTTTTGGATTCCGATGCTTCACTTCAGGTTTACCGTATACCTTGCACCTTCTTATTGACGATGAAACACAGAAATTGCATCGGAATTTAATACAACAGGCACAATGCCGACATAAGTACAAGAGGACTGACAATCTATCTTTCTATGATTTGAACCTCTCCTGTGAGTCCAGTTTAAGTTTCCGATGGTTCACTTCAGGTTTACTGTATCGCTTGGACCTTCTTATTGACGATGAAACACAGTAATTACATCTGAATTTAATACAAAAGGCACTATGCCGACTTAAGTAAAAGAGGACTGACACTCTCACTTTCTGAGATTTGAACCTCTCCTGTGAGTCCAGTTTTAGATTCCGATGCTTCACTTCAGGTTTACTGTACACCTTGCACCTTCTTATTGACGATGAAACACAGAAATTGCATCGGAATTAAATTCAAAAGGCACAATGCCGACTTAAGTACAAGAGGACTGACACTCTAACTTTCTAAGATTTGAACCTCTCCTGTGAGTCCAGTTCTAGATTCCGATGATTGACTTCAGTTTTACTGTATACCTTGCACCTTCTTATTGACGATGAAACATAGAAATTGCATCGGAACTAAATTCAAAAGGCACAATGCCGACGTAAGTACAAGAAGACTGACACTCTCACTTCCTATGGTTTGAACTTGTCCTGTGAGTCCAGTTATAAATTCCGATGCGTCACTTCAGGTTTACCGTATACCTTGCACCTTCTTATTGACCATGAAACACAGAAATTGCATCGGAATTTAATACAAAAGGAACAATGCCGACATAAGTACAAGAGGACTGACACTCTAACTTTCTATGATTTGAACCTCTCCTTTGAGTCCATTTTTAGATTCCGATGCATCAATTCAGGTTTACTGTATCCCTTGGACATTCTTATTGAAAAACAGAAATTGCATTCGAATTTAATACAAAAGGCACAATGCCGACATAAGTACAAGAGGACTGACACTCTAACTTTCTATGATTTGAACCTCTCCTTTGAATCCAGTTTTAGATTCCGATGCTTCAATTCAAGTTTACTGTATCCCTTGGACCTTCTTATTGACGATAAAATACAGAAATTGCATCCGAATTTAATACAAAAGGCACAATGCCGACTTAATTAAAGAGGACTCGCACTCTCTCTTTCAATGATTTGAACCTCTCCTGTGAGTCCAGTTTTAGATTCCGATGCATCACTTCAGGTTCACTCTATACCTTGCACCTTCTTATTGACGATGAAACATAGAAATTGCATCGGAGTTAAATTCAAAAGGCACAACTCTGACTAAAGTACAAGAGGACTGACACTCTAACTTTCTATGGTTTGAACCTCTCCTGTGAGTCCAGTTAAATATTCCGATGCTTCACGTCAGGTTTACTGTATACCTTGCACCTTCTTATTGACGATGAAACACAGAAATTGCATCGGAATTAAATTCTAAAGGCACAATGCCGACTTAAGTGCAAGATTACTGACACTCTAACTTTCTATGATTTGAACCTCTCCTGTGGGTCCAGTTTTAGATTCCGTTGCTTGACTTCAGGTTTACTGTATACCTTGCACCTTCTTATTGACGATGAAACACAGAAATTGCATCCGAATTTAATACAAAAGGCACAATGCCGACTTAAGTACAAGAGGACTGACAATCTCCCTTTCTATTATTTGAACCACTCCTGTGAGTCCAGTTTAAGTTTCCGATGGTTCACTTAAGGTTTACTGTATCCCTTGAACCTTCTTATTGACGATGAAACACAGTAATTGCATCCGAATTTAATACAAAAGGCACAATGCTGACTTAAGTAAAAGAGGACTGACACTCTCACTTTCTATGATTTGAACCTCTCCTGTGAGTCCAGTTTTAGATTCCGATGCTTCACTTCTGGTTTACTGTATCCCTTGGACCTTCTTATTGACGATGAAACACAGAAATTGCATACGAATTTGGTACAAAAGGCATAATGCCGACTTAAGTACAAGAGGACTGACACTCTCACTTTCTATGATTTGAACCTCTCCTGTGAGTCCAGTTTTAGATTCCGATGCTTCACTTCTGGTTTACTGTATCCCTTGGACCTTCTTATTGACGATGAAACACAGAAATTGCATCCGAATTTAATACATAAGGCACAATGCCGACTTAAGTAAAAGAGGACTGACACTCTCACTTTCTATGATTTGAACTTCTCCTGTGAGTCCAGTTTTAGATTCCGATGCGTCACTTCAGGTTTACCGTATACCTTGCACCTTCTTATTGACGATGAAACACAGATATTGCATCGGAATTTAATACAAAAGGCACAATGCCGACATAAGTACAAGAGGACTGACACTCTGTCAATGGTTTCAACCTCTCCTGTGAGTCCAGTTTTAGATTCCGATGCCTCACTTCAGGTTTACTGTATCCCTTGGACTTTCTTATTGACGATGAAATACAGAAATTGCATCCGAATTTAATACAAAAGGCACAGTGCCGACTTAAGTAAAAGAGGACTGACACTCTCTCTTTCTATGATTTGAACCTCTCCTGTGAGTCCAGTTTTAGATTCCGATGATTCACTTCAGTTCTACTGTATACCTTGCACCTTCTTATTGACGATGAAACATAGAAATTGCATCGGAATTAAAATCAAAAAGCACAATGCCGACTTAAGTACAAGAGGACTGACACTCTAACTCTCTTTGGTTGGAACCGCTCCTGTGAGTCCAGTTTAAGATTCCGATGCTTCACTTCAGGTTTACTGTATACCTTGGACTTTTTATTGACGATGAAACACAGAAATTACATCTGAATTTAATACAAAATGCACAATGCCGACTTAAGTACAAGAGGACTGACACTTTAACTTTCTATGATTTGAACCTCCCCAGCGAGTCCAGTTTAAGATTTCGATGCTTCACTTCAGGTTTACTGTATACCTTGGATCTTCTTATTGACGATAAAACACAGAAATTGCATCCGAATTTAATACAAAATGCACAATGCCGACTTAAGTACAAGAGGACTGACACTTTCACTTTCTATGATTTGATCCTCTCCTGTGAGTCCAGTTTTAGATTCCGATGCTTCACTTCAGGTTTACTGTATCCTTTGGACCTTCATATTGACGATCAAACACAGAAATTGCATCCGAATTTAATACAAAAGGCACACTGCCGACTTAAGTAAAAGAGGACTGTCACTCTCTCTTTATATGATTTGAACTTCTCCTGTGAGTCCAGTTTTCGATTCCGAAGCTCCACTTCAGGTTTACTGTATCCCTTGGACCTTCTTATTGACGATGAAATACAGAAATTGCATACGAATTTAATACAAAAGGCACAATGCAGACTTAAGTAAAAGAGGACTGACACTCTCTCGTTGTATGATTTGAACCTCTCCTGTGGGTCCAGTTTTAGATTCCGATGCTTCACTTCAGGTTTACTGTATACCTTGCACCTTCTTATTGACGATGAAACACAGATGTTGCATCCGAATTTAATACAAAAGGCACAATGCCGACTTATGTACAAGAGGACTGACAATCTCCCTTTCTGTGATTTTAACCTCTCCTGTGAGTCCAGTTTAAGTTTCCGATGGTTCACTTCAGGTTTACTGTATACCTTGGACCTTCTTATTGACGATGAAACACAGGAATTGCATCCGAATGTAGTACAAAAGGCACAATGCCGACTTAAGTACAAGAGGACTGACGCTCTCACTTTCTATGATTTGAACCTCTCCTGTGAGTCCAGTTTTAGATACCGATGCTTCACTTCTGGTTTACTGTATCCCTTGGACCTTCTTATTGACGATAAAACACAGAAATAGCATCCGAATTTAATACATAAGGCACAATGCCGACTTAAGTAAAAGAGGACTGACACTCTCTCTTTCTATGTTTTGAACTTCACCTGTGAGTCCAGTTTTAGATTCCGATGCTTCACTTCAGGTTTACTGTATCCCTTGGACCTTCTTATTGACGATGAAATACAGAAATTGCATCCGAATTTAATACAAAGGCACAATGCCGACTTAAGTAAAAGAGGACTGACACTCTCACTTTCTACGATTTGAACCTCTCATGTGAGTCCAGTTTTAGATTCAGATGCTTCACTTCAGGTTTACTGTATCCCTTGGACCTTCTTATTGACGATGAAACACAGAGTTTGCATCCGAATTTAATACAAAAGGCACAATGCCTACTGAAGTACAAGAGGGCAGACACTCTAACTTTCTATGATTTGAACCTCTCCTGTGAGTCCAGTTTTAGATTCCAATGCTTCATTTCAGGTTTACTGTATCCCTTGGACTTTCTTATTGACGATGAAACCCAAAAATTGCATCCGAATTTAATACAAATGGCACAATGCCGACTTAAGTATATGAGGACTGACAATCTCACTCTCTATGATTTGAACCTCTCCTGTGAGTCCAGTTTTTGATTCCGATGCTTCATTTCAGGTTTACTGTATCCCTTGGACCTTCTTATTGACGATGAAACACAGAAATTGCATCAGAGTTTAATACAAAAGGCACAATGCCGACTTAAGCAAAATAGGACAGAGACTCTATCTTTCTATGATTTGAACCTCTCCTGTGAGTCCAGTTTTAGATTCCGGTGCTTCACTTCAGGTTTACTGTATACCTTGCACCTTCTTATTGACGATGAAACACAGAAATTGCATTGGAATTAGATTCAAAAGGCACAATGCCGACTTAAGTACAAGAGGACTGACACTCTAACTCTCTACAATTTGAACCTCTCCTGTGAGTCCAGTTTTAGATTCCGATGCTTCACTTCTGGTTTACTGTATACCTTGCACCTTCCTATTGACGATGAAACACAGAAATTGCATCCGAATTTAATACAAAAGGCACAATACCGACTTAAGTAAAACAGGACTGACACTCTCTCTTTCTATGATTAGAACCTCTCCTGTGAGTCCAGTTTTAGATTCTGATGATTCACTTATGGTTTAGTGTTTTCCTTGGTTCTTCTTATTGACGATGAAAGACAGAAATTTCATCGGAATTTAATTCAAAAACACATTGCCGACTTAAGTAAAAGAGGACTGTCACTCTCTCTTTCTATGATTTGAACCTCTCCTGTGAGTCCAGTTTTAGATTCCGATGCTTCACTTCAGGTATACTGTATCCCTAGGACCTTCTCATTAACGATGAAACACAGAAATTGCATCCGAATTTAATACATAAGGCACAATGCCGACTTAAGTAAAAGAGGACTGACACTCTCTCTTTCTATGATTTGAACCTCTCCTGTGAGTCCAGTTATAGATTCCGATGATTCACTTCAGGTTTACTGTATACCTTGCACCTTCTTATTGACGATGGAATACAGATATTGCTTCCGAATGTAATACAAATGGCACAATGCCGACTTAAGTAAAAGAGTTACGACACTCTCTCTTTCTATGATTTGAACCCCTCCTGTGAGTCCAGTTTTAGATTCCGATGCTTCACTTCTGGTTTACTGTAATCCTTGGACCTTCTTATTGACGATGAAACACAGAAATTGCATTCGAATTTGGTACAAAAGGCACAATGCCGACTTAAGTACAAGAGGACTGACACTCTCACCTTCTATGATATGAACCTCTCCTGTGAGTCCAGTTTTAGATTCCGATGCTTCACTTCTGGTTTACTGTATCCCTTGGACCTTCTTATTGACGATGAAACACAGAAATTGCATCCGAATTTAATACAAAAGGCACAATGCCGACATAAGTAAAAGAGGACTGACACTCTCACTTTCTGTGATTTGAACCTCTCCTGTGAGACCAGTTTTAGATTACGATGCTTCACTTCAGGTTTACTGTATACCTTGCACCTTCTTATTGACGATGAAACACAGAAATTGCATCGGAATTCCTGTGAGTCCAGTTTTAGATTCCGATGCTTCATTTCAGGCTTACTGTATACCTTGGACCTTCTTATTGACGATGAAACACAGATATTGCATCCGAATTTAATACAAAAGGCACAATGCCGATTTAAGTACATGAGGACTGACAATTTAACTATGATTTGAACATCTCCTGTGAGTCCAGTTTTAGATTACGATGCTTCACTTCTGGTTTACTGTATACCTTGCAGCTTCCTATTGACGATGACACACAGATATTGCATCGGAATTTAATACAAAAGGCACAATGCCGACTTAAGTACAAGAGGACTGAAAATTTAACTATGATTTGAACATCTCCTGTGATTCCAGTTTTAGATTCCGATGCTTCACTTCAGGTTTACTGTATTCCTTGGACCTTGTTATTGACGATGAAACAAAGAAATTGCATCCGAATTTAATACAAAAGGCACAATGCCGACTTAAGTAAAAGAGGATTGAAACTCTCACTTTCTATGATTTGAACCTAACATGTGAGTCCAGTTTTAGAATAGGATGCTTCACTTCAGGTTTACTGTATACCTTGGACCTTCTTACTGACGATGAAACACAGATATTGCATCCGAATTTAATACAAAAGGCACAATGCCGACTTAAGTACAAGATGACTGACACTCTCCCTTTCTATGATTTGAACCTATCCTGTGAGCCCAGTTTTAGATCCGATGATTCACTTCAGGTTTACTGTTTACCTTGCACCTTCTTATTGACGATGAAACATAGAAATTGCATCCGAATTAAATTCAAAAGGCACAATGCCGACTTAAGTAAAAGAGGACTGACACTCTCACTTTCTGTAATTTGAACCTCTCCTGTGAGTCCAGTTTTAGATTCCGATGCTTCACTTCAGGTTTACTGTATACCTTGCACCTTCTTATTGACGATGAAACACTGAAATTGCATCGGAATTAAATTCAAAAGGCACAATGCCGACTTAAGTACTAGTGCACTGACACTCTAACTTTCTATGATTTGAACCTCTCCTGTGAGTCCAGTTTCAGATTTCGATGCTTCATTTCAGGTTTATTGTATCCCTTGGACCTTCTTACTGACGATGAAACACAGAAATTGCATCCGAATGTAATACAAAAGGCACAATGCCGACTTAAGTAAAATAGGACTGACACTCTCTCTTTCTATGATTTGAACCTCTCCTGTGAGTCCAGTTTTAGATTCCGATGCTTCACTTCCGGTTTACTGTATACCTTGCACCTTCCTATTGACGATGAAACACAGAAATTGCATCCGAATTTAATACAAAAGGCACAATGCCGACTTAAGTAAAACAGGACTGACACTCTCTCTTTCTATGATTTGAACCTCTCCTGTGAGTCCACTTTTAGATTCCGATGCTTCACTTCAGGTTTACTGTATCCCTTGGACCTTCTCATTGACGATGAAACACAGAAAAAGAGGACTGACACTCTCTCTTTCTATGATTTGAACCTCTCCTGTAAGTCCAGTTATAGATTCCGATGATTCACTTCAGGTTTACTGTATACCTTGCACCTTCTTATTGACGATGGAATACAGAAATTGCTTCCGAATGTAATACAAATGGCAGAATGCCGACTTAAGCACAAGAGGTCTGACACTCTAGCTCTCTGCAATTTGAACCTCTCCTGTGAGTCCAGTTTTAGATTCCGATGCTTCACTTCAGGTTTACTGTATACCTAGCACCTTCTTATTGACGATGAAACATAGAAATTGCATCCGAATTTAATACAAAAGGCACAATGCCGACTTAAGTAAAAGAGGACTGACACTCTCACTTTCTGTGATTTGAACCTCCCCAGTGAGTCCAGTTTTAGATTCCGATGCTTCAGTTCAGGATTACTGTATACCTTGCACCTTCTTATTGACGATGAAACACAGAAATTGCATCGGAATTAAATTCAAAGGGCACAATGCCGACTTAAGTACAAGAGGACTGACACTCTAACTTTCTATGATATGAACCTCTCCTGTGAGTCCAGTTTTAGATTCCGATGATTCATTTCCGGTTTACTGTATCCCTTGGACCTTCGTATTGACGATGAAACACAGAAATTTCCTCCGAATTTAATCCAAAAGGCACAACACCGACTTAAGTACAAGAGGACTGACACTCTCCCTTTCTATGATTTGAACCTCTCCTGTGAGTCCAGTTTTAGATTCCGATGCTTCACTTATGGTTTACTGTTTTCCTTGGTTCTTCTTATTGACGATGAAAGACAGAAATTTCATCGGTATTTAATTCAAAAAGCACATTGCCGACTTAAGTAAAAGAGGACTGTCGCTCTCTCTTTCTATGATTTGAACCTCTCCTGTGAGTCAAGTTTTAGATTCCGATGCTTCACTTCAGGTTTACTGTATCCCTTGGACCTTCTCATTGACGATGAAACACAGAAATTGCATCCGAATTTAATACAAAAGGCACAATGCCGACTTAAGTAAAAGAGGACTGACACTCTCACTTTCTGTGATTTGAACCTCCCCAGTGAGTCCAGTTTTAGATTCCGATGCTTCAGTTCAGGATTACTGTATACCTTGCACCTTCTTATTGACGATGAAACACAGAAATTGCATCGGAATTAAATTCAAAAGGCACAATGCCGACTTAAGTACAAGAGGACTGACACTCTAACTTTCTATGATATGAACCTCTCCTGTGAGTCCAGTTTTAGATTCCGATGATTCATTTCCGGTTTACTGTATCCCTTGGACCTTCGTATTGACGATGAAACACAGAAATTGCCTCCGAATTTAATCCAAAAGGCACAATGCCGACTTAAGTACAAGAGGACTGACACTCTCCCTTTCTATGATTTGAACCTCTCCTGTGAGTCCAGTTTTAGATTCCGATGCTTCACTTATGGTTTACTGTTTTCCTTGGTTCTTCTTATTGACGATGAAAGACAGAAATGTCATCGGTATTTAATTCAAAATGCACATTGCCGACTTAAGTAAAAGAGGACTGTCGCTCTCTCTTTCTATGATTTGAACCTCTCCTGTGAGTCAAGTTTTAGATTCCGATGCTTCACTTCAGGTTTACTGTATCCCTTGGACCTTCTCATTGACGATGAAACACAGAAATTGCATCCGAATTTAATACAAAAGGCACAATGCCGACTTAAGTAAAAGAGGACTGACACACTCACTTTCTGTGATTTGAACCTCTCCTGTGAGTCCAGTTTTAGATTCCGATGCTTCACTTCAGGTTTACTGTATACCTTGCACCTTCTTATTGACAATGAAACACAGAAATTGCATCGGAATTAAATTCAAAAGGCACAATGCCGACTTAAGGGGATACGGAATCACCTATCCCCGCAATGTTAATATATGCCTACTATAGGGAACATTTTCTCACAAACTACTGGAGACAGAGAGGTAAAAATTTTACTGTATGTGCATTCATATGTTACAACAATACTGAAACAACAGTTTATTGTCAAAGTATTTTCTTACAGAGATATTGTACATTTATTTTTAAGTAAATTTTTTCCATCGCTTTTTACTAGACTATCACCCCTAAGTCTTTTGTAAATCAAGTAATTAAAAAATCGTTGTTTCAGTATGTAATAGGGACCTATGTCACTACGTCATAAAAATTTCAGACTTCTAGGTTGACCAGTACCTGAGATAATGTTCCTAGATGAAGTAAAAAGTAAACTTACGGGAAACGGAGAAAGAAGATTAAAACATTCCTGATCCGTAGCTAATACCCCCTTCACAGTCTTCATAATCATCTTCAAGTCTTCTTTTGGCACCCCTCTGCACCTGTCTTGCTTTTTTCACTAATGTCTTGATTATATTATCAGCATGCCTTAGTCTGTGCTGATCTAAAAAGAACATAGCACGTACCGTACGGGAACCAACACACATACCCAACTTTTGAAGGACCTGGCATTTAGTTATATTTCCAAGATTGAAGGTTGCCACAGCATCATACACACCAAAATGTAGTGTATTAATTCCGACAAACACTGTTTTTGGGAGACGATGCCATATCACACTATTCAAGCACTCGTTGGGGTTCTGCGTTTTTCCGTGAAGACATTTCATCAGAAGACTTCTGTCAGCCAGATCTCTGAAAATGGGCTTTATTTCTGCCATGATGGCTGATGGTAGACTGTGGTGGTGAATGTATTTCTCTCCTGTTGTTAGTCCCCTATTGTATTTACACCAGCTGTTTTCACCTTTGGGGCACAAACCATGTTGTGGATGCTCATCCGTGGATGCGGTGTGGAAATATAAAGCCCATATAGCTCTCCTCATTTCTTCAAGATTGCCTGTATTTTGCCTGATTGCAAGGCCATAGCAGTTCTGAATGTGGTCTATTATGGAATCAGTCAATCTTCCTCTGCCATCCAAGGTTTTCCCATCATCTAGTTTTTTCCCTTTCATAACTGATTTTAACCTTCTCAGCCTGGCACCCATTCTCTTCTGCACATGTCCTATACATTCAAGTTTGCTTATATTTACACTGTTCCGATATGGTTTGCTTTCCAAAACTTCTTTGAATGCTTTAGAGTCACCATCTCCCAGATATTTGACATAGCGAACATTATACCACTGTGAAGAGCGATGAAAAATTTTCTTCACCCCAGCAACCTCCATGCCACCACTACTACCATAATAATTAGCAATACAGTCATCACTGTGTTCATTTTTCAGCCTGCCTGTGCACCTACAGTATTTAGACATTATTGCAACATCAATAACCTTGCCAGTATCAACACTAGTTGCTGTTACAACACCATTGTTGGAGGTGTGGCCCCTTTTCTGCCACGTGCCATCAAACGCCACTGTGAGGTCACGACTGCCGTCATTTTCTTCCACTGCTTCTTCCACAGCAACCTGCATTGACTTCTGTGCTACATCTTCAACTGCAGATCCTAGTACATAATTGTAAGCTTCAAACTTTGAAGGTGCACTTGGAAGATTTAGAACACCACATAGCATATCACCAGCTGCTTTGCCCTTACCAATTGCTCGCAATCCATAAACTAACCTAATATTTACACTATAAAGTTCAGTTTTCTTGTATCCATTATTTACAGTTACTGAAACCGAACTTGGAAACTTACAGCTGTATTTACAAACACTGCATATTAAATTAAACTGGGCAGCCAGGCCAACATGGGATTCTACTTTCAGAGAAACGTTTCCATGACATTTTTTGCAGCACAAACTGTTTTCAAGAGCTTCACACAATATATTCGTATCAATGAGTTCAAAAACTTCATTCCCTCTATCAAGTAAATTATATTTCTCTTCCAAATCTCTTAGTTTTTTATGAGAAGCACTGTTTTCATTTGGTGTAAGTTCGTTCGGCAAATCAGTAATAAGTGGATTCACATTTTCCAACAGTGATGATGATGAACTGCTTTGCTTTGCTAATGAATCATTATTTCTTTTCTTTTGCCAGTTCACACGCTTTTTAAATACTTTTGCTTTAGCTCTAGGCATTTTCACTGCGAAAAATGAAGCACTAAATACGAAATAACTCAACAACAACTACTTTCTTATATCACACTGTTTACAAAACAGTCCCGCCACAAAGTCAAAGAGTAACTTGAGGAAACCAGAGAGAAACATTTTCGGGCAACTAGTGTATAAATAGTCGCTGGAAACCGGGATATTTGAATTCATGTCACTTCAAAGGTACTGCCAAAAAGTTCATGGTCAGCCACGAGAGACGTGTATAACTAAAGCGCAAGACCCGATCTCACAAATATATAAAAATAAAATAGTTATAATTGTAGTAGAGCTATGTATGATACGTCATTTTAAAGAGGATACATGGCAGAATATAATACGCCAATAAAAAAAATTCGATTTTTTAACCCAAAATCCGATTCCGTATCCCCTTAAGAACAGGAGGACTGACAATTTAACTATGATTTGAACATCTCCTGTGAGTTCAGTTTTAGATTCCGATGCTTCACTTCAGGTTTTCTGTATTTGTTGGACCTTCTTATTGACGATGAAACAAAGAAATTGCATCCGAATTTAATACAAGAGGCACAATGCCGACTTAAGTAAAAGAGGATTGACACTCTCACTTTCTATGATTTGAACCTCACATGTGAGTCCAGTTTTAGATTCCGATGCTTCACTTCAGGTTTACTGTATAACTTGGACCTTCTTATTGACGATGAAATACAGAAATTTCATCCGAATTTAATACAAAAGGCACAATGCAGACTTAAGTACAAGAGGACTGACACTCTCCCTTTCTATGATTTGAACCGATCCTGTGAGTCCAGTTTTAGATCCGATGATTCACTTCAGGTTTACTGTTTACCTTGCACCTTCTTATTGACGATGAAACATAGAAAATGCATCCGAATTAAATTCAAAAGGCACAATGCCGACTTAAGTAAAAGAGGACTGACACTCTCACTTTCTGTGATTTGAACCTCGCCTGTGAGTCCAGTCTTAGATTCCGATGCTTCACTTCAGGTTTACTGTATACCTTGCACCTTCTTGTTGACGATGAAACAGTGAAATTGCATCGGAATTAAATTCAAAAATCACAATGCCGACTTAAGTACAAGAGCCCTGACACTCTAACTGTCTATGATTTGAACCTCTCCTGTGAGTCCAGTTTCAGATTCCGATGCTTCAGTTCAGGATTACTGTATACCTCGCACATTCTTATTGACGATGAAACACAGAAATTGCATTGGAATTAAATTCAAAAGGCACAATGCCGACTTAAGTACAAGAGGACTGACACTCTAACTTTCTATGACTTGAACCTCCCCTGTGAGTCCAGTTTTAGATTCGGATGCTTCATTTCCGGATTACTGCATCCCTTGGACCTCCTTATTGACGATGAAACACAGAAATTGCATCCGAATTTAAAACAAAATGCACAAATCCGTCTTAAGTAAAAGAGGACTGACACTCTCACTGTCTATGATTTGAACCTCTCCTGTGAGTCCTGTTTTAGATTCCGATGCTTCACTTCAGGTTTACTGTATACCTTGCACCTTTTTATTGACGATGAAACACAGAAATTGCATCCGAATTTACTACAAAAGGCGCAATGTCGACTTAAGTACAAGAGGACTAACACTCTCCCTTTCTATGGTTTGAACCTCTCCTGTGAGTCCAGTTTTAGATTCCGATGCTTCACTTCAGGTTTACTGTATCCCTTGGACCTTCTTATTGACGATGGAATACAGAAATTGCTTCCGAATTTAATATAAAAGGCACAATGCCGACTTAAGTGAAAGAGGACTGACACTCTCTCTTTCTATGATTTGAACCTCTCCTGTGAGTCTAGTTTTAGATTCCGATGCTTCATTTCAGGTTTACCGTATACCTTGCACCTTCCTATTGACGATGAAACACAGATATTGCATCGGAATTAAATTCAAAAGGCACAATGCCGACTTAAGTACAAGAGGTCTCACACACTACCTCTCTACAATTTGAACCTCTCCTGTGAGCCCAGTTTTAGATTCCGATGCTTCACTTCAGGTTTACTGTATACCTAGCACCTTCTTATTGACGATGAAACATAGAAATTGCATCCGAATTTAATACAAAAGGCCAATGCCGACTTAAGTAAAAGAGGGACTGACACTCTCACTTTCTGTGATTTGAACCTCCCCAGTGAGTCCAGTTTTAGATTCCGATGCTTCAGTTCAGGATTACTGTATACCTCGCACCTTCTTATTGACGATGAAACACAGAAATTGCATTGGAATTAAATTCAAAAGGCACAATGCCGACTTAAGTACAAGAGGACTGACACTCTAACTTTCTATGATTTGAACCTCTCCTGTGAGTCCAGTTTTAGATTCCGATGCTTCATTTCCGGTTTACTGTATCCATTGGACCTTCTTATTGACGATGAAACACAGAAATTGCATCCGAATTTAATACAAAAGTCACAAATCCGAGTTAAGTAAAATAGGACTGACACTCTCACTTTCTATGATTTGAACCTCTCCTGTGAGTCCAGTTTGAGATTCCGATGCTTCACTTCAGGTTTACTGTATACCTTGCAGCTTTTTATTGACGATGAAACACAGAAATTGCATCCGAATTTACTACAAAGGCACAATGTCGACTTAAGTACAAGAGGACTAACACTCTCCCTTTCTATGATGGGAACCTCTCCTGTGAGGCCAGTTTTAGATTCCGATGCTTCACTTCAGGTTTACTGTACCCCTTGGACCTTCTTATTGACGATGGAATACAGAAATTGCTTCCGAATGTAATACAAAAGGCACAATGCCGACATAAGTAAAAGAGGACTGACACTCTCTCTTTCTATGATTTGAACCTCTCCTGTGAGTCCAGTTTTAGGTTCCGATGCTTCACTTCTGGTTTACTGTATCCCTTGGACCTTCTTATTGGCGATGAAACACAGAAATTGCATACGAATTTGGTACAAAAGGCACAATGCCGACTTAAGTACAAAAGGACTCACACTCTCACTTTCTACGATTTGAACCTGTCCTGTGAGTCCAGCTTTAGATTCCGATGCTTCACTTCTGGGTTATTGCATCCGTTGGACCTTCTTATTGACGATGAAACACAGAAATTGCATCGGAATTTAATAGAATAGGCACAATGCCGACATAAGTACAAGAGGACTGATACTCTAACTTTCTATGATTTCAACCTCTCCTGTGAGTCCAGTTTTAGATTCCGATGCTTCACTTCAGGTTTACTGTATGCCTTGGACCTTCTTATTGACGATGAAATACAGAAATTGCATCCGAATTTAATACTAAAGGCACAATGCCGACTTAAGTAAAAGAGGACTGACACTCTCCCTTTCTATGATTTGAACCTCTCCTGTGAGTCCAGTTTTAGATTCCGATGATTCACTTCAGTTCTACTGTATACCTTGCACCTTCTTATTGACGATGAAACATAGAAATTGCATCGGAACTAAAATCAAAAGGCACAATGCCGACTTAAGTACAAGAGGACTGACACTCTAACACTCTATGATTGGAACCTCTCCTGTGAGTCCAGTTTAAGATTCCGATGCTTCACTTCAGGTTTACTGTATACCTTCGACCTTCTTATTGACGATGAAACACAGACATTGCATCTGAATTTAATATAAAATGCACAATGCCGACTTTAGTAGAAGAGGACAGACACTCAAACTTTCTATGATTTGAACCTCTCCTGTGAGTCCAGTTGAGGATTCCGATGCTTCACTTCAGGTTTACTGTATACCTTGGACCTTCTTATTGACGATAAAACACAGAAATTGCATCCGAATTTAATACAAAATGCACAATGCCGTCTTAAGTACAAGAGGACTGACACTTTCACTTTCTATGATTTGAACCTCTCCTGTGAGTCCAGTTTTAGATCCCGATGCTTCACTTCAGGTTTACTGTATCCCTTGGACCTTCTTATTGACGATGAAACACAGAAATTGCATCTGAAGTTAATACTAAAGGCAGACTGCCGACTTAAGTAAAAGAGGACTGTCACTCTCTCTTTATATGATTTGAACCTCTCCTGTGAGTCCAGTTTTAGATTCCGAAGCTCCACTTCAGGTTTACTGTATCCCTTGGACCTTCTTATTGACGATGAAATACAGAAATTGCATCCGAATTTAATACAAAAGGCACAATGCCGACTTAAGTAAAAGAGGACTGACACTCTCTCTTTCTATGATTTGAATCTCCCCTGTGGGTCCAGTTTTAGATTCCGATGCTTCACTTCAGGTTTACTGTATACCTTGCATCTTCTTATTGACGATGAAACACAGATGTTGCATCCGAATTTAATACAAAAGGCACAATGCCGACTTAATTACAAGAGGACTGACACTCTCCCTTTCTATGATTTGGACCTCTCCTGTGAGTCCAGTTTTACATTCCGATGCTTCACTTATGGTTTACTGTATCCCTTGGACCTTCTTATTGGCGATGAAACACAGAAATTGCATACGAATTTGGTACAAAAGGCACAATGCCGACTTAAGTACAAGAGGACTCACACTCTCACTTTCTATGATTTGAACCTGTCCTGTGAGTCCAGTTTTAGATTCCGATGCTTCACTTCTGGGTTATTGTATCCGTTGGACCTTCTTATTGACGATGAAACTCAGAAATTGCATCCGAATTTAATACATAAGGCACAATGCCGACTTAAGTAAAAGAGGACTGACACTCTCACTTCCTATGATTTGAACTTCTCCTGTGAGTCCACTTTTAGATTCCGATGCGTCACTTCAGGTTTACCGTATACCTTGCACCTTCTTATTGACGATGAAACACAGAAATTGCATCGGAATTTAATATAATAGGCCCAATGCCGACATAAGTACAAGAGGACTGATACTCTCCCTTTCTATGATGGGAACCTCTCCTGTGAGTCCAGTTTTAGATTCCGATGCTTCACTTCAGGTTTACCGTATACCTTGCACCTTCTTATTGACGATGAAACACAGAAATTGCTTCCGAATGTAATACAAAAGGCAAAATGCCGACATAAGTAAAAGAGGACTGACACTCTCTCTTTCTATGATTTGAACCTCTCCTGTGAGTCCAGTTTTAGGTTCCGATGCTTCCCTTCCTATTTACTGTATCCCTTGGACCTTCTTATTGGCGATGAAACACAGAAATTGCATACGAATTTGGTACAAAATGCACAATGCCGACTTAAGTACAAGAGGACTCACACTCTCACTTTCTATGATTTGAACCTGTCCTGTGAGTCCAATTTTAGATTCCGATGCTTCACTTCTGGGTTATTGTATCCGTTGGACCTTCTTATTGACGATGAAACTCAGAAATTGCATCCGAATTTAATACATAAGGCACAATGCCGACTTAAGTAAAAGAGGACTGACACTCTCACTTCCTATGACTTGAACTTCTCCTGTGAGTCCACTTTTAGATTCCGATGCGTCACTTCAGGTTTACCGTATACCTTGCACCTTCTTATTGACGATGATACACAGAAATTGCATCGGAATTTAATGTAATAGGCACAATGCCGACATAAGTACAAGAGGACTGATACTCTAACTTTCTATGATTTCAACCTCTCCTGTGAGTCCAGTTTTAGATTCCGATGCTTCACTTCAGGTTTACTGTATGCCTTGGACCTTCTTATTGACGATGAAATACAGAAATTGCATCCGAATTTAATACTAAAGGCACAATGCCGACTTAAGTAAAAGAGGACTGACACTCTCCCTTTCTATGATTTGAACCTCTCCTGTGAGTCCAGTTTTAGATTCCGATGATTCACTTCAGTTCTACTGTATACCTTGCACCTTCTTATTGACGATGAAACATAGAAATTGCATCGGAACTAAAATCAAAAGGCACAATGCCGACTTAAGTACAAGAGGACTGACACTCTAACACTCTATGATTGGAACCTCTCCTGTAAGTCCAGTTTAAGATTCCGATGCTTCACTTCAGGTTTACTGTATACCTTGGACCTTCTTATTGACGATGAAACACAGAAATTGCATCTGAATTTAATACAAAATGCACAATGCCGACTTAAGTACAAGAGGACTGACACTCAAACTTTCTATGATTTGAACCTCTCCTGTGAGTCCAGTTATGGATTCCGATGCTTCACTTCAGGTTTACTGTATACCTTGGACCTTCTTATTGACGATAAAACACAGAAATCGCTTCCGAATTTAATACAAAATGCACAATGCCGTCATAAGTACAAGAGGACTGACACTTTCACTTTCTATGATTTGAACCTCTCCTGTGAGTCTAGTTTTAGATCCCGATGCTTCACTTCAGGTTTACTGTATCCCTTGGACCTTCTTATTGACGATGAAACACAGAAATTGCATCTGAATTTAATACTAAAGGCAGACTGCCGACATAAGTAAAAGAGGACTGTCACTCTCTCTTTATATGATTTGAACCTCTCCTGTGAGTCCAGTTTTAGATTCCGAAGCTCCACTTCAGGTTTAATGTATCCCTTGGACCTTCTTATTGACGATGGAATACAGAAATTGCTTCCGAATGTAATACAAAAGGCACAATGCTGACTTAAGTAAAAGAGGACTGACACTCTCACTTTCTGAGATTTGAACCTCTCCTGTGAGTCCAGTTTTAGATTCCGATGCTTCACTTCAGGTTTACTGTATACCTTGCACCTTCTTATTGACGATGAAACACAGAAATTGCATCGGAATTAAATTCAAAAGGCACAATGACGACTTAAGTACAAGAAGACTGACACTCTAACTTTCTAAGATTAGAACCTCTCCACTGAGTCCAGTTCTAGATTCCGATGCATCACTTCAGGTTTACTGTATACCTTGGACCTTCTTATTGACGATGAAACACAGAAATTGCATCCGAATGTAGTACAAAAGGCACAATGCCAACTTAAGTAAAAGAGGACTGACACTCTCTCTTTCTATGATTTGAATCTCCCCTGTGGGTCCAGTTTTAGATTCCGATGCTTCACTTCAGGTTTACTGTATCCCTTGGACCTTCTTATTGACGATGAAACACAGATATTGCATCCGAATTTAATACAAAATGCACAATGTCGACTTAAGTAAAAGAGGACTGACACTCTCTTTCTATGATTTGAACCTCTCCTGTGAGTCCAGTTTTAGATTCCTATGGTTCACTTCAGTTTTACTGTATACCTTGGACCTTCTTATTGACGATGAAACATAGAAATTGCATCGGAAGTCAATTCAAAAGGCACAATGCCGACTTAAGTACAAGAGGACTGACACTCTCACTTCCTATGATTTGAACTTGCCCTGTGAGTCCAGTTATAAATTCCGATGCTTCACTTCAGGTTTACTGTTTCCCTTGGACCTTCTTATTGAAGATAAAACACAGAGTTTGCATCCGAATTTAATACAAAAGGCACAATGCCGACTGAAGTACAAGAGGGCAGACACTCTAACTTTCTATGGTTTGAACCTCTCCTGTGAGCCCAGTTTTAGATTCCAATGCTTCATTTCAAGTCTACTGTATCCCTTGGACCTTCTTATTGACGATGAAACCCAAAAATTGCATCCGAATTTAATACAAAAGGCACAATGCCGACTTAAGTACATGAGGACTGACAATCTCACTCTCTACGATTTGAACCTCTCCTGTGAGTCCAGTTTTAGATTCCGATGCTTCACTTTAGGTTTACTGTATCCCTTGGACCTTCTTATTGACGATGAAACACAGAAGTTGCATCCAAATTTAATACAAAATGCACAATGCCGACTTAAGTAAAAGAGGAATGACACTCTCACTTTCTATGATTTGAACTTCTCCTGTGAGTCAGTTTTAGATTCGGATGCGTCACTTCAGGTTTACCGTATTCCATGCACCTTCTTATAGCCGATGAAACATAGAAATTGGATCCGAATTTAATACAAAAGGCACAATGCCGACTTAAGTACAAGAGGACTGACACTCTCACTTCCTATGATTTGAACTTGTCCTGTGAGTCCAGTTATAAATTCCGATGCTTCACTTCAGGTTTACTGTTTCCCTTGGACCTTCTTATTGAAGATGAAACACAGAGTTTGCATCCGAATTTAATAAAAAAGGCACAATGCCGACTGAAGTACAAGAGGGCAGACACTCTAACTTTCTATGGTTTGAACCTCTCCTGTGAGCCCAATTTTAGATTCCAATGCTTCATTTCAAGTTAACTGTATCCCTTGGACCTTCTTATTGACGACGAAACCCAAAAATTGCATCCGAATTTAATACAAAAGGCACAATGCCAACTTAAGTACATGAGGACTGACAATCTCACTCTCTATGATTTGAACCTCTCCTGTGAGTCCAGTTTTAGATTCCGATGCTTCACTTCAGGTTTACTGTATCCCTTGGACCTTCTTATTGACGATGAAACACAGAAATTGCATCCGAATTTAATACAAAAGGCACAATGCCGACTTAAGTACATGAGGACTGACAATCTCACTCTCTGTGATTTGAACCTTTCCTGTGAGTCCAGTTTTAGATTCCGATGCTTCTCTTCAGGTTTACTGTATCCCTTGGATCTCTTTTTGACGATGAAACACAGAAATTGCATCCGAATTTAATACGAAATGCACAATGCCGACTTAAGCAAAAAAGGACTGACACTCTCACTTTCTATGTTTAGAACCTCTCCTGTGAGTCCAGTTTTAGATTCCGATGCTTCACTTCAGGTTTACTGTATACCTTGCACCCTCTTATTGACGATTAATCACAGAAGTTGCATCCGAATTTAATACAAAAGGCACAATGCCGACTTACGTAGATGAGGACTAACACTAACACTTTCTATGATTTAAACCTCTCCTGCGAGTCCAGTTTTAGATTCCGATGCTTCACTTCAGGTTTAATGTATACCTTGCACCCTCTTATTGACGATGAAACACAGAAATTGCATCCGAATTTAATCCAAAAGGCACAATGCCGACTTAAGTACAAGAGGACTGACAGTCTCCCTTTCAATGATTTGGACCTCTCCTGTGAGTCCAGTTTTAGATTCCGATGCTTCACTTATGGTTTACTGTATCCCTTGGACCTTCTTATTGACGATGGAATCCAGAAATTGCTTCCGAATGTAATACAAAAGGCACAATGCCGACTTAAGTATAAGAGAACTGACACTCTCTCTTTCTATGATTTGTACCTCTCCTGTGAGTCCAGTTTTAGATTCGGATGCTTCACTTCCGGTTTACTGTATCCCTTGGACCTTCTTATTGGCGATGATACACGTAAATTGCATCCGAATTTAATACAAAAGGCACAATGCCGACTTAAGTACGTGAGGACTGACACTCTCACTTTCTATGATTTGAACCGCTCCTGTGAGTCCAGTTTTAGATTCCGATGCATCACTTCAGGTTTACTGTATCCCTTGGACCTTCTTATTGACGATGAAACACAGAAATTGCATCCGAATTTAATACAAAAGGCACAAATCCGACTTAAGTAAAAGAGGACTGACACTCTCACTTTCAATGATTTGAACCTCTCCTGTGAGTCCAGTTTTAGATTCCGATGGTTCACTTCAGGTTTACTGTATACCTTGCAGCTTTTTATTGACGATGAAACACAGAAATTGCATCCGAATTGAATGCAAAGGCACAATGTCGACTTAAGTACAAGAGGACTAACACTTTCCCTTTCAATGATTTGAACGTCTCCTGGGAGTCCAGTTTTACATTCCGATGCTTCACTTCAGGTTTACTGTATCCCTTGGACCTTCTTATTGACGATGGAATACAGAAATTGCTTCCGAATGTAATACAAAAGGCACAATGCCGACTTAAGTAAAAGAGGACTGACACTCTCTCTTTCTATGATTTGAACCTCTCCTGTGAGTCCAGTTTTAGATTCCGATGCTTCACTTCTGGTTTACTGTATCCCTTGGACCTTCTTATTGACGATGAAACACAGAATTGCATCGGAATTTAATACAAAAGGCACAATGCCGACATAAGTACAAGAGGACTGACACTTTAAGTTTCTATGATTTCAACCTCTCCTGTGAGTCCAGTTTTGGATTCCGATGCTTCACTTCAGGTTTACTGTATCCCTTGGACCTTCTTATTGACGATGAAATACAGAAATTGCGTCCGAATTTAATACTAAAGGCACAATTCCGACTTAAGTAAAAGAGGACTGACACTCTCCCTTTCTATGTTTTGAACCTCTCCTGTGAGTCCAGTTTTAGATTCCGATGATTCACTTCAGTTCTACTGTATACCTTGCACCTTCTTTTTGACGATGAAACACAGATGTTGGATCTGAATTTAATACAAAAGGCACAATACCGACCTAAGTACAAGAGGACTGACAATCTCCCTTTCTATGATTTGAACCTCTCCTGTGAGCCCAGTTTAAGTTTCCGATGGTTCACTTCAGGTTTACTGTATCCCTTGGACCTTCTTATTGACGATGAAAAACAGTAATTGCATCCGAATTTAATACAAAAGGCACAATGCTGACTTAAGTAAAAGAGGACTGACACTCTCACTTTCTGAGATTTGAACCTCTCCTGTGAGTCCAGTTTTAGATTCTGATGCTTCACTTCAGGTTTACTGTATTCCTTGGACCTTCTTATTGACAATGAAATACAGAAATTGCATCCGAATTTAATACAAAAGGCACAACGCCGACTTAAGTAAAAGAGGACTGAGACTCTCTCTTTCTATGATTTGAACCTCTCCTGTGAGTCCAGTTTTAGATTCCGATGTTTCACTTCAGTTTTACTGTATACCTTGCACCTTTGTATTGACGATGAAACATAGAAATTGCATCGGAACTAAATTCAAAAGGCACAATGCCGACTTAAGTACAAGAGGACTAACACTCTAACTCTCTATGATTGGAACCTCTACTGTGAGTCCAGTTTTAGATTCCGATGCTTCACTTCAGGTTTACTGTATCCCTTGGACCTTCTTATTGACGATGAAGCACAGAAATTGCATCCGAATTTAATACAAAACGCACAATGCCGACTTAAGTAAAAGAGGACTGACACTCTCACTTTCTATGATTTGAACTTCTCCTGGGAGTCCAGTTTTAGATTCCGATGCGTCACTTCAGAATTACCGTATGGCTTGCAAATTCTTATAGCCGATGAAACACAGAAATTGCATCCGAATTTAATACAAGAGGCACAATGCCGACTTAAATACAAGAGGACTGACACTCTCACTTCCTATGATTTGAACTTGTCCTGTGAGTTCAGTTATAAATTCCGATGCGTCACTTCAGGTTTACCGTATACCTTGCACCTTCTTATTGACGATGAAACACAGAAATTGCATCGGAATTTAATACAAAAGGCACAATGCCGACATAAGTACAAGAGGACTGACACTCTCACTTTCTATGATTTGAACCTCTCCTGTCAGTCCAGTTTTACATTCCGATGCTTCACTTCAGGTTTACTGTATTCCTCGGACCTTTTAATTGACCATGAAACACGGAAATTGCACCGAATTTAATACAAAAGGCACAATGCCGACTTAGCTACAAGAGGACTGACACTCTCACTTTCTATGATTTGAACCTCTCATGTGAGTACAGTTTTAGATTCCAATGCTTCACTTTAGGTTTACTGTATACCTAGCACCTTCTTATTGACGATGAAACACAGAAATTGCATCGGAATTGAATACAAAAGGCACAATGCCGACTTAAGTAAAAGAGGACAGACACTCTCACTTTCTATGATTTGAACCTCTCCTGTGAGTCCAGTTTTAGATTCCGATGCTTCACTTCAGGTTTACTGTTTCCCTTAGACATTCTTATTGACGATGAAACACAGAGTTTGCATCCGAATTTAATACAAAAGGCACGATGCCGACTGAAGTACAAGAGGGCAGACACTCTAACTTTCTATGATTTGAACCTCTCCTGTGAGCCCAGTTTTAGATTCCAATACTTCATTTCAAGTTTACTGTATCCCTTGGACCTTCTTATTGACGATGAAACCCAGAAATTGCATCCGAATTTAATACAAAAGGCACAATGCCGACTTAAGTACATGAGGACTGACAATCTCACTCTCTATGATTTGAACCTCTCCTGTGAGTCCAGTTTTAGATTCCGATGCTCCACTTCAGGTTTACTGTATCCCTTGGACCTTCTTATTGACGATGAAACACACAAATTGCATCCGAATTTAATACAAAAGGCACAATGCCGACTTAAGTACAAGAGGAATAACACTCTCACTTTCTAGGATTTAAACTTCTCCTGTGAGTCCAGTTTTAGATTCCGATGCTTCACTTCAGGTTTACTGTATCCCTTTGACCTTCTTATTGACGATGGAATACAGAAATTGCATCCGAATTTAATACAAAAGGCACAATGACGACTTAAGTAAAAGAGGACTGACACTCTCTCTTTCTATGATTTGAACCTCTCCTGTGAGTCCAGTATTAGATTCCGATGCTTCATTTCAGGTTTACTGAATCCCTTGGACCTTCTTATTGACGATGAAACACAGAAATTGCATCGGAATTAGATTCAAAAGGCACAATGCCAAAATAACTACAAGAGGACTGACACTCTAAATTTCTATGATTTGAACCTCTCCTGTGAGTCCAGTTTTAGATTCCGATGCTTCAATTCAGGTTTACTGTATCCCTTTGACCTTCTTATTGTCGATGGAATACAGAAATTGCATCCGAATTTAATACAAAGGGCACAATGCCGACTTAAGTAAAAGAGGACTGACACTCTCTCTTTCTATGATTTGAACCTCTCCTGTGAGTCTAGTTTTAGATTCCGATGCTTCATTTCAGGTTTACTGAATCCCTTGGACCTTCTTATTGACGATGAAACACAGAAATTGCATCGGAATTAGATTCAAAAGGCACAATGCCGACATAACTACAAGAGGACTGACACTCTCTCTTTCTTTGATTTGAACCTCTCCTGCGAGTCCAGTTTTAGATTCCGATGCTTCATTTCAGGTTTAATGAATCCCTTGGACCTTCTTATTGACAATGAAACACAGAAATTGCATCGGAATTAGATTCAAAAGGCACAATGCCGACTTAAGTACAAGAGGACTGACACTCTAACTCTCTACAATTTGAACCTCTCCTGTGAGTCCAGTTTTAGATTCCGATGCTTCACTTCTGGTTTACTGTATACCTTCCACCTTCCTATTGACGATGAAACACAGAAATTGCATCAGAATTTAAAACAAAAGGCACAATGCCGACTTAAGTACAAGAGGACTGACAATTTAACTATGATTTGAACATCTCCTGTGAGTCCAGTTTTAGATTACGATGCTTCACTTAAGGGTTTACTGTATACCTTGCACCTTCTTATTGACGATGAAACACAGAAATTATATCCGAATTTAATCCAAAAGGCACAATGCCGACTTAAGTACAAGAGGACTGACACTCTCACTTTCTATGATTTGAAATTCTCCTGAGAGTCCAGTTTTAGATTCCGATGCGTCACTTCAGGTTTACTGTATACCTTGCAGCTTTTTATTGACGATGAAACACAGAAATTGCATCCGAATTGAATGCAAAGGCACAATGTCGACTTAAGTACAAGAGGACTAACACTATCCCTTTCAATGATTTGAACCTCTCCTGGGAGTCCAGTTTTACATTCCGATGCTTCACTTCAGGTTTACTGTATCCCTTGGTCCTTCTTATTGACGATGGAATACAGAAATTGCTTCCGAATGTAATACAAAAGGCACAATGCCAACTTAAGTAAAAGAGGACTGACACTCTCTCTTTCTATGATTTGAACCTCTCCTGTGAGTCCAGTTTTTGATTCCGATGCTTCACTTCTGGTTTACTGTATCCCTTGGACCTTCTTATTGACGATGAAACACAGAGATTGCATACGAATTTGGTACAAAAGGCACAATGCCGACTTAAGTACAAGAGGACTGACACTCTCACTTTCTATGATTTGCACCTGTCCCGTGAGTCCAGTTTTAGATTCCGATGCTTCACTTTTGGTTTACTGTATCCCTTGGACCTTCTTATTGACGATGAAACACAGAAATTGCATCCGAATTTAATACAAAAGGCACAATGCCGACTTAAGTACAAGAGGACTAACACTCTCACTTTCTAGGATTTAAACCTCTCCTGTGAGTCCAGTTTTAGATTCCGATGCTTCACTTCAGGTTTACTGTATCCCTTTGACCTTCTTATTGATGATGGAATACAGAAATTGCATCCGAATTTGATACAAAAGGCACAATGCCGACTTAAGTAAAAGAGGACTGACACTCTCTCTTTCTATGATTTGAACCTCTCCTGTGAGTCCAGTTTTAAATTCCGATGCTTCATTTCATGTTTACTGAATCCCTTGGACGTTCTTATTGACGATGAAACACAGAAATTGCATCGGAATTAAATTCAAAAGGCACAATTCCAGACATAACTACAAGTGGACCGACACTCTAAATTTCTATGAATTGAACCTCTCCTGTGAGTCCAGTTTTAGATTCCGATGCTTCACTTCAGGTTTACTGTATCCGTTTGACCTTCTTCATGACGATGGAATACAGAAATTGCATCCGAATTTAATACAAAATGCACAATGCCGACTTAAGTAAAAGAGGACTGACACTCTCACTTTCTGTGATTTGAACCTCTCCTGTGAGTCCAGTTTTAGATTTCGATGCTTCACTTCAGGTTTATTGTATACCTTGCACCTTCTTATTGACGATGAAACACAGAAATTGCATCGGTATTAAATTCAAAAGGCACAATGCCACTTAAGTACAAGAGGACTGACACTCTAACTTTCCATGATTTGAACCTCTCCTGTGAGTCCAGTTTTAGATTCCGATGCCTCACTTATGGTTTACTGTATCCCTTGGTCCTTCTTATTGACGATGAAAGACAGAAATTTTCGTCGGAATTTAATTCAAAAGGCACAATGCCGACTTAAGTAAAAGAGGACTGACACTCTCTCTTTCTATGATTTGAACCTCTTCTGTGAGTCCAGTTTTAGATTCCGATGCTTCATTTCAGGTTTACTGAATCCCTTGGACCTTCTTATTGACGATGAAACAAAAAATTGCATCGGAATTAGATTCAAATGGCACAATGCCTACTTATGTACAAGAGGACTGACAATTTAACTATGATTTGAACATCTACTGTGAGTCCAGTTTTAGATTCCGATGCTTCAGTTCAGGTTTACTGTATTCCTTGGACCTTCTTATTAACGATGAAACAAAGAAATTGCATCCGAATTTAATACAAAAGGCACAATGCCGACTTAAGTAAAAGAGGATAGACACTCTCACTTTCTATGATTTGAACCTCACATGTGAGTCCAGTTTTAGATTACGATGCTTCACATCAGGTTTACTGTACACCTTGGACCATCTTATTGACGATGAAACAAAGAAATTGCATCCGAATTTATTACAAAAGGCACAATGCCGACTTAAGTACAAGAGGAGTGACACTCTCCCTTTCTATGATTTGGACCTCTCCTGTGCGTCCAGTTTTAGATTCCGATGCTTCACTTATGGTTTACTGTATCCCTTGGACCTTCTCTTTGACGACGAAACACAGAAATTGCATCCGAATTTAATACATAAGGCACAATGCCGACTTAAGTAAAAGAGGACTGACACTCTCACTTTATATGATTTGAAATTCTCCTGTGAGTCCAGTTTTAGATTCCGATGCGTCACTTCAGGTTTACCGTATACCTTGCACCTTCTTATTGACGATGAAACACAGAAATTGCATCGGAATTTAATACAAAAGGCACAATGCCGACATAAGTACAAGAGGGCTGACACTCTAACTTTCTATGATTTGAACCTCTCCTGTGAGTCCGGTTTTAGATTCCGATGCTTCACTTCAGGTTTACTGTATCCCTTGGATCTTCTTATTGACGATGAAACACACTAATTGCATCCGAATGTAATACAAAAGGCACAACGCTGACTTAAGTAAAAGAGGACTGACGCTCTCACTTTCTATGATATGAACTTCTCCTGTGAGTCCAGTTTTAGATTCCGATTCGTCACTTCAGGTTTACCGTATACCTTGCACCTTCTTATTGACGATGAAATACAGAAATTGCATCCGAATTTAATACAAAAGGCACAATGCCGACTTAAGTAAAAGAGAGCTGACACTCTCACTTACTGTCATTTGAACCTCTCCTGTGAGTCCAGTTTTAGATTCCGATGCTTCACTTCAGGTTTACTGTATCCCTTGGACCTTCTTATTGACGATGAAACACAGATATTGCATCCGAATTTAATACAAAAGGCACAATGCCGACATAAGTACATGAGGACTGACACTCTCACTTTCTATGATTTGAACCTCTCCTGTGAGTCCAGTTTTAGATTCCGATGCTACACTTCAGGTTTACTGTATCCCTTGGACTTTCTTATTGACGATGAGAAACAGAAATTGCATCCAAATTTAATACAAAAGGCACAAATCCGTCTTATGTAAAAGAGGACCGACACTCTCACTTTCTCTGATTTTAACCTCTCCTGTGAGTCCAATTTTAGATTCCGATGCTTCACTTCCGGTGTACTGTATTCCTTGGACCTTCTTATTGACGATGAAACTAAGAAATTGCATCCGAATTTAATACAAAAGGCACAATGCCGACTTAAGTAAAAGAGGATTGACACTCTCAGTTTCTTTGATTTGAACAACACATGTGAGTCCAGTTTTAGATTCCGATGCTTCACTTCAGGTTTACTGTATACCTTGCACCTTCTTATTGACGATGAAACACAGAAATTGCATCCGAATTTAATCCAAAAGGTACAATGCCGACTTAAGTAAAAGAGGACTGTCACTCTCTCTTTCTATGATTTGATCCTCTCCTGTGAGTCCAGTTTTAGATTCACATGCTTCACTTCAGGTTTACTGTATCCCTTGGACCTTCTCATTGACGATGAAACGCAGAAATTGCATCCGAATTTAATACATAAGGCACAATGCCGACTTAAGTAAAAGAGGACTGACACTCTCACTTTCTATGATTTGAAATCCTCCTGTGAGTCCAGTTTTAGATTCCGATGCGTCACTTCAGGTTTACAGAATACCTTGCACCTTCTTATTGACGATGAAACACAGAAATTGCATCGGAATTTAATACAAAAGGCACAATGCCGACATAGCTACAAGAGGACTGACACTCTAATTGACTGATTTGAACCTCTCCTGTGAGTCCAGTTTTAGATTCCGTTGCTTCACCTCAGATTTACTGTATCCCTTGGACCTTCTTATTGACGATGAAATACAGAAATTGCATCCGAATTTAATACAAAAGGCACAATGCCGACGTAAGTAAAGGAGGACTGACACTCTCTCTTTCTATGATTTGAACCTCTCCTGTGAGTCCAGTTTTAGATTCCGATGCTTCATTTCAGGTTTACTGAATCCCTTGGACCTTCTTATTGACGATGAAACACAGAAATTGCATCCGAATTAGATTCAAAAGGCACAATGCCGACTTAAGTACAAGAGGACTGACACTCTAACTCTTTACAATTTGAACCACTCCTGTGAGTCCAGTTTTAGATTCCGATGCTTCACTTCTGGTATACTGTATACCTTGCACCTTCCTATTGACGATGAAACACAGAAATTGCATCGGAATTTAATACAAAAGGTACAATGCCGACTTAAGTACAAGAGGACTGACAATTTAACTATGATTTGAACATCTCCTGTGAGTCCAGTTTTAGATTCCGATGCTTCACTTCAGGTGCACTGTATTCCTTGGACCAATTTATTGACTATGAAACTAAGAAATTGCATCCGAATTTAATACAAAAGGCACAATACCGACTTAAGTAAAAGAGGATTGACACTCTCACTTTCTATGATTTGAACCTCACATGTGAGTCCAGTTTTAGATTCCGATGCTTCACTTCAGGTTTACTGTATCCCTTGGTCCTTCTTATTGACGATGAAAGACAGAATTTTCAACGGAATTTAATTCAAAAGGCACAATGCCGACTTAAGTAAAAGAGGACTGTCACTCTCTCTTTCTATGATTTGAACCTCTCCTGTGAGTCCAGTTTTAGATTCCGATGATTCACTTCAGGTTTACTGTATCCCTTGGACCTTCTCATTGACGATGAAACACAGAAATTGCATCCGAATTTAATACAAAAGGCACAATGCCGACATAACTACAAGAGGACTGACACTCTATCTTTCTATGATTTGAACCACTCCTGTGAGTCCAGTTTTAGATTCCGATGCTTCACCTCAGATTTACTGTATCTCTTGGACCTTCTTATTGACGATGAAATACAGAAATTGCATCCGAATTTAATACAAAAAGCACAATGCCGACTTAAGTAAAAGAGGACTGACACCCTAACTTTCTGTGATTTGAGCCTCTCCTGTGAGTCCAGTTTTAGATTCCGATGCTTCACTTCATGTTTACTGTATACCTTGCACCTTCTTATTGACGATGAAACACAGAAATTGCATCGGAATTAAATTCAAAAGGCACAATGCCGACTTAAGTACAAGAGGACTGACACTCTAACTTTCTATGATTTGAACCTCTCCTGTGAGTCCAGTTTTAGATTCCGATGCTTGATTTCAGGTTTACTGTATCCCTTGGACCTTCTTATTGACGATGAAACACAGAAATTGCATCGGAATTAAATTCAAAATGCACAATGCCGACTTAAGTACATGAGGACTGACACTCTCACTTTCTATCATTTGAACCTCTCCTGTGAGTCCAGTTTTAGATTCCGAAGCTTCACTTCCGGTTTACTGTATCCTTTGGACCTTCTTATTGACGATGAAACACAGAAATTGCATCCGAATTTAATACAAAAGGCACAAATCCGACTTAAGTAAAAGAAGACTGACACTCTCACTTTCTATGATTTGAACCTCTCCTGTGAGTCCAGTTTTAGATTCCGATGCTTCACTTCTGGTTTACTGTATACCTTGCACCTTCCTATTGACGATGAAACACAGAGATTGCATCGGAATTTAATACAAAAGGCACAATGCCGACTTAAACACAAGAGGAATGACAATTTAACTATGATTTGAACATCTCCTGTGAGTCCAGTTTTAGATTCCGATGCTTCACTTCAGGTTTACTGTATTCCTTGGACCTCCTTTTTGACGATGAAACAAAGAAATTGCATCCGAATTTAATACAAAAGGCACAATGCCGACTTAAGTTAAAAGCGGATTGACACTCTCACTTTCTATGATTTGAACCTCACATGTGAGTCCAGTTTTAGATTCCGATGGTTCACTTCAGGTTTACTGTATACCTTGGACCTTCTTATTGACGATGAAACACAGAAATTGCATCCGAATTTAATACAAAAGGCACAATGCCGACTTAAGTAAAAGAAGACTGACACTCTCCCTTTCTACGATTTGAACGTATCCTGTGAGTCCAGTTTTAGATTCCGATGCTTCACTTATGGTTTACTGTATCCCTTGGTCCTTCTTATTGACGATGAAAGACAGAAATTTCATCGGAATTTAATTCAAAAGGCACAATGCCGACTTAAGTAAAAGAGAACTGTCACTCTCTCTTTCTATGATTTGAACCACTCCTGTGACTCCAGTTTTAGATTCCGATGCTTCACTTCAGGTTTTCTGTATCACTTGGACCTTCTCATTAACGATCAAACACAGAAATTGAATCCGAATTTAATACATAAGGCACAATGCCGACTTAAGTAAAAGAGGACTGACACTCTCACTTTCTATGATTTGAAATTCTCCTGTGAGTCCAGTTTTAGATTCCGATGCGTCACTTCAGGTTTACCGTATACCTTGCACCTTCTTATTGACGATGAAACACAGAAGTTGAAGCGGAATTAAATTCAAAAGGCACAATGCCGACTTAAGTACAAGAGGACTGACACTCTAACTTTCTATGATTTGAACCTCTCCTGTGAGTCCAGTTTTAGATTCCGATGCTTCATTTCAGGTTTACTGTGTCCCTTGGACCTTCTTATTGATGATGAAACACAGAAATTGCATCCGAATTTAATACAAAAGGCACAATGCCGACTTAAGTACATGAGGACTGACACTATCACTTTCTATCATTTGAACCTCACCTGTGAGTCCAGTATTAGATTCCGAAGCTTCACTTCAGCTTTACTGTATCCTTTGGACCTTCTTATTGACGTTGAAACACAGAAATTGCATCCGAATTTAATACAAAAGGCACAAATCCGACTTAAGTAAAAGAGGACTGACACTCTCACTTTCTATGACTTGAACCGCTCCTGTGAGTCCAGTTTTAGATTCCGATGCTTCACTTCTGGTTTACTGTATACCTTGCACCTTCCTATTGACGATGAAACACAGAAATTGCATCGGAATTTAATACAAAAGGTACAATGCCGACTTAAGTACAAGAGGACTGACAATTTAACTATGATTTGAACATCTCCTGTGAGTCCAGTTTTAGATTCCGATGCTTCACTTCAGGTGCACTGTATCCCTTTGACCTTCTTATTGATGATGGAATACAGAAATTGCATCCGAATTTGATACAAAAGGCACAATGCCGACTTAAGTAAAAGAGGACTGACACTCTCTCTTTCTATGATTTGAACCTCTCCTGTGAGTCCAGTTTTAAATTCCGATGCTTCATTTCATGTTTACTGAATCCCTTGGACGTTCTTATTGACGATGAAACACAGAAATTGCATCGGAATTAAATTCAAAAGGCACAATTCCAGACATAACTACAAGTGGACCGACACTCTAAATTTCTATGATCTGAACCTCTCCTGTGAGTCCAGTTTTAGATTCCGATGCTTCACTTCAGGTTTACTGTATCCGTTTGACCTTCTTCATGACGATGGAATACAGAAATTGCATCCGAATTTAATACAAAAGGCACAATGCTGACTTAAGTAAAAGAGGACTGACACTCTCTCTTTCTATGATTTGAACCTCTCCTGTGAGTCCAGTTTTAGATTCCTATGCTTCATTTCAGGTTTACTGAATCCCTTGGACCTTCTTATTGACGATGAAACACAGAAATTGCATCGGAATTAGATTCAAAAGGCACAATGCCGACATAACTACAAGAGGACTGACACTCTCTCTTTCTATGATTTGAACCTCTCCTGTGAGTCCAGTTTTAGATTCCGATGCTTCACCTCAGATTTTCTGTATCCCTTGGACCTTCTTATTGACGATGAAATACTGAAATTGCAACTGAATGTAATACAAAATGCACAATGCCGACTTAAGTAAAAGAGGACTGACACTCTCACTTTCTGTGATTTGAACCTCTCCTGTGAGTCCAGTTTTAGATTTCGATGCTTCACTTCAGGTTTATTGTATACCTTGCACCTTCTTATTGACGATGAAACACAGAAATTGCATCGGTATTAAATTCAAAAGGCACAATGCCACTTAAGTACAAGAGGACTGACACTCTAACTTTCCATGATTTGAACCTCTCCTGTGAGTCCAGTTTTAGATTCCGATGCCTCACTTATGGTTTACTGTATCCCTTGGTCCTTCTTATTGACGATGAAAGACAGAAATTTTCGTCGGAATTTAATTCAAAAGGCACAATGCCGACTTAAGTAAAAGAGGACTGACACTCTCTCTTTCTATGATTTGAACCTCTTCTGTGAGTCCAGTTTTAGATTCCGATGCTTCATTTCAGGTTTACTGAATCCCTTGGACCTTCTTATTGACGATGAAACAAAAAATTGCATCGGAATTAGATTCAAATGGCACAATGCCTACTTATGTACAAGAGGACTGACAATTTAACTATGATTTGAACATCTACTGTGAGTCCAGTTTTAGATTCCGATGCTTCAGTTCAGGTTTACTGTATTCCTTGGACCTTCTTATTAACGATGAAACAAAGAAATTGCATCCGAATTTAATACAAAAGGCACAATGCCGACTTAAGTAAAAGAGGATAGACACTCTCACTTTCTATGATTTGAACCTCACATGTGAGTCCAGTTTTAGATTACGATGCTTCACATCAGGTTTACTGTACACCTTGGACCATCTTATTGACGATGAAACAAAGAAATTGCATCCGAATTTATTACAAAAGGCACAATGCCGACTTAAGTACAAGAGGACTGACACTCTCCCTTTCTATGATTTGGACCTCTCCTGTGCGTCCAGTTTTAGATTCCGATGCTTCACTTATGGTTTACTGTATCCCTTGGACCTTCTCTTTGACGATGAAACACAGAAATTGCATCCGAATTTAATACATAAGGCACAATGCCGACTTAAGTAAAAGAGGACTGACACTCTCACTTTATATGATTTGAAATTCTCCTGTGAGTCCAGTTTTAGATTCCGATGCGTCACTTCAGGTTTACCGTATACCTTGCACCTTCTTATTGACGATGAAACACAGAAATTGCATCGGAATTTAATACAAAAGGCACAATGCCGACATAAGTACAAGAGGGCTGACACTCTAACTTTCTATGATTTGAACCTCTCCTGTGAGTCCGGTTTTAGATTCCGATGCTTCACTTCAGGTTTACTGTATCCCTTGGATCTTCTTATTGACGATGAAACACACTAATTGCATCCGAATGTAATACAAAAGGCACAACGCTGACTTAAGTAAAAGAGGACTGACGCTCTCACTTTCTATGATATGAACTTCTCCTGTGAGTCCAGTTTTAGATTCCGATTCGTCACTTCAGGTTTACCGTATACCTTGCACCTTCTTATTGACGATGAAATACAGAAATTGCATCCGAATTTAATACAAAAGGCACAATGCCGACTTAAGTAAAAGAGAGCTGACACTCTCACTTACTGTCATTTGAACCTCTCCTGTGAGTCCAGTTTTAGATTCCGATGCTTCACTTCAGGTTTACTGTATCCCTTGGACCTTCTTATTGACGATGAAACACAGATATTGCATCCGAATTTAATACAAAAGGCACAATGCCGACATAAGTACATGAGGACTGACACTCTCACTTTCTATGATTTGAACCTCTCCTGTGAGTCCAGTTTTAGATTCCGATGCTTCACTTCAGGTTTACTGTATCCCTTGGACTTTCTTATTGACGATGAGAAACAGAAATTGCATCCAAATTTAATACAAAAGGCACAAATCCGTCTTATGTAAAAGAGGACCGACACTCTCACTTTCTCTGATTTTAACCTCTCCTGTGAGTCCAATTTTAGATTCCGATGCTTCACTTCCGGTGTACTGTATTCCTTGGACCTTCTTATTGACGATGAAACTAAGAAATTGCATCCGAATTTAATACAAAAGGCACAATGCCGACTTAAGTAAAAGAGGATTGACACTCTCAGTTTCTTTGATTTGAACAACACATGTGAGTCCAGTTTTAGATTCCGATGCTTCACTTCAGGTTTACTGTATACCTTGCACCTTCTTATTGACGATGAAACACAGAAATTGCATCCGAATTTAATCCAAAAGGTACAATGCCGACTTAAGTAAAAGAGGACTGTCACTCTCTCTTTCTATGATTTGATCCTCTCCTGTGAGTCCAGTTTTAGATTCAGATGCTTCACTTCAGGTTTACTGTATCCCTTGGACCTTCTCATTGACGATGAAACGCAGAAATTGCATCCGAATTTAATACATAAGGCACAATGCCGACTTAAGTAAAAGAGGACTGACACTCTCACTTTCTATGATTTGAAATCCTCCTGTGAGTCCAGTTTTAGATTCCGATGCGTCACTTCAGGTTTACAGAATACCTTGCACCTTCTTATTGACGATGAAACACAGAAATTGCATCGGAATTTAATACAAAAGGCACAATGCCGACATAGCTACAAGAGGACTGACACTCTAATTGACTGATTTGAACCTCTCCTGTGAGTCCAGTTTTAGATTCCGTTGCTTCACCTCAGATTTACTGTATCCCTTGGACCTTCTTATTGACGATGAAATACAGAAATTGCATCCGAATTTAATACAAAAGGCACAATGCCGACGTAAGTAAAGGAGGACTGACACTCTCTCTTTCTATGATTTGAACCTCTCCTGTGAGTCCAGTTTTAGATTCCGATGCTTCATTTCAGGTTTACTGAATCCCTTGGACCTTCTTATTGACGATGAAACACAGAAATTGCATCCGAATTAGATTCAAAAGGCACAATGCCGACTTAAGTACAAGAGGACTGACACTCTAACTCTTTACAATTTGAACCACTCCTGTGAGTCCAGTTTTAGATTCCGATGCTTCACTTCTGGTATACTGTATACCTTGCACCTTCCTATTGACGATGAAACACAGAAATTGCATCGGAATTTAATACAAAAGGTACAATGCCGACTTAAGTACAAGAGGACTGACAATTTAACTATGATTTGAACATCTCCTGTGAGTCCAGTTTTAGATTCCGATGCTTCACTTCAGGTGCACTGTATTCCTTGGACCAATTTATTGACTATGAAACTAAGAAATTGCATCCGAATTTAATACAAAAGGCACAATACCGACTTAAGTAAAAGAGGATTGACACTCTCACTTTCTATGATTTGAACCTCACATGTGAGTCCAGTTTTAGATTCCGATGCTTCACTTCAGGTTTACTGTATCCCTTGGTCCTTCTTATTGACGATGAAAGACAGAATTTTCATCGGAATTTAATTCAAAAGGCACAATGCCGACTTAAGTAAAAGAGGACTGTCACTCTCTCTTTCTATGATTTGAACCTCTCCTGTGAGTCCAGTTTTAGATTCCGATGATTCACTTCAGGTTTACTGTATCCCTTGGACCTTCTCATTGACGATGAAACACAGAAATTGCATCCGAATTTAATACAAAAGGCACAATGCCGACATAACTACAAGAGGACTGACACTCTATCTTTCTATGATTTGAACCACTCCTGTGAGTCCAGTTTTAGATTCCGATGCTTCACCTCAGATTTACTGTATCTCTTGGACCTTCTTATTGACGATGAAATACAGAAATTGCATCCGAATTTAATACAAAAAGCACAATGCCGACTTAAGTAAAAGAGGACTGACACCCTAACTTTCTGTGATTTGAGCCTCTCCTGTGAGTCCAGTTTTAGATTCCGATGCTTCACTTCATGTTTACTGTATACCTTGCACCTTCTTATTGACGATGAAACACAGAAATTGCATCGGAATTAAATTCAAAAGGCACAATGCCGACTTAAGTACAAGAGGACTGACACTCTAACTTTCTATGATTTGAACCTCTCCTGTGAGTCCAGTTTTAGATTCCGATGCTTGATTTCAGGTTTACTGTATCCCTTGGACCTTCTTATTGACGATGAAACACAGAAATTGCATCGGAATTAAATTCAAAATGCACAATGCCGACTTAAGTACATGAGGACTGACACTCTCACTTTCTATCATTTGAACCTCTCCTGTGAGTCCAGTTTTAGATTCCGAAGCTTCACTTCCGGTTTACTGTATCCTTTGGACCTTCTTATTGACGATGAAACACAGAAATTGCATCCGAATTTAATACAAAAGGCACAAATCCGACTTAAGTAAAAGAAGACTGACACTCTCACTTTCTATGATTTGAACCTCTCCTGTGAGTCCAGTTTTAGATTCCGATGCTTCACTTCTGGTTTACTGTATACCTTGCACCTTCCTATTGACGATGAAACACAGAGATTGCATCGGAATTTAATACAAAAGGCACAATGCCGACTTAAACACAAGAGGAATGACAATTTAACTATGATTTGAACATCTCCTGTGAGTCCAGTTTTAGATTCCGATGCTTCACTTCAGGTTTACTGTATTCCTTGGACCTCCTTTTTGACGATGAAACAAAGAAATTGCATCCGAATTTAATACAAAAGGCACAATGCCGACTTAAGTTAAAAGCGGATTGACACTCTCACTTTCTATGATTTGAACCTCACATGTGAGTCCAGTTTTAGATTCCGATGGTTCACTTCAGGTTTACTGTATACCTTGGACCTTCTTATTGACGATGAAACACAGAAATTGCATCCGAATTTAATACAAAAGGCACAATGCCGACTTAAGTAAAAGAAGACTGACACTCTCCTTTCTACGATTTGAACGTATCCTGTGAGTCCAGTTTTAGATTCCGATGCTTCACTTATGGTTTACTGTATCCCTTGGTCCTTCTTATTGACGATGAAAGACAGAAATTTCATCGGAATTTAATTCAAAAGGCACAATGCCGACTTAAGTAAAAGAGAACTGTCACTCTCTCTTTCTATGATTTGAACCACTCCTGTGACTCCAGTTTTAGATTCCGATGCTTCACTTCAGGTTTTCTGTATCACTTGGACCTTCTCATTAACGATCAAACACAGAAATTGAATCCGAATTTAATACATAAGGCACAATGCCGACTTAAGTAAAAGAGGACTGACACTCTCACTTTCTATGATTTGAAATTCTCCTGTGAGTCCAGTTTTAGATTCCGATGCGTCACTTCAGGTTTACCGTATACCTTGCACCTTCTTATTGACGATGAAACACAGAAGTTGAAGCGGAATTAAATTCAAAAGGCACAATGCCGACTTAAGTACAAGAGGACTGACACTCTAACTTTCTATGATTTGAACCTCTCCTGTGAGTCCAGTTTTAGATTCCGATGCTTCATTTCAGGTTTACTGTGTCCCTTGGACCTTCTTATTGATGATGAAACACAGAAATTGCATCCGAATTTAATACAAAAGGCACAATGCCGACTTAAGTACATGAGGACTGACACTATCACTTTCTATCATTTGAACCTCACCTGTGAGTCCAGTATTAGATTCCGAAGCTTCACTTCAGCTTTACTGTATCCTTTGGACCTTCTTATTGACGTTGAAACACAGAAATTGCATCCGAATTTAATACAAAAGGCACAAATCCGACTTAAGTAAAAGAGGACTGACACTCTCACTTTCTATGACTTGAACCGCTCCTGTGAGTCCAGTTTTAGATTCCGATGCTTCACTTCTGGTTTACTGTATACCTTGCACCTTCCTATTGACGATGAAACACAGAAATTGCATCGGAATTTAATACAAAAGGTACAATGCCGACTTAAGTACAAGAGGACTGACAATTTAACTATGATTTGAACATCTCCTGTGAGTCCAGTTTTAGATTCCGATGCTTCACTTCAGGTGCACTGTATTCCTTGGACCAATTTATTGACTATGAAACTAAGAAATTGCATCCGAATTTAATACAAAAGGCACAATACCGACTTAAGTAAAAGAGGATTGACACTCTCACTTTCTATGATTTGAACCTCACATGTGAGTCCAGTTTTAGATTCCGATGCTTCACTTCAGGTTTACTGTATCCCTTGGTCCTTCTTATTGACGATGAAAGACAGAATTTTCATCGGAATTTAATTCAAAAGGCACAATGCCGACTTAAGTAAAAGAGGACTGACACTCTCTCTTTCTATGATTTGAACCTCTCCTGTGAGTCCAGTTTTAGATTCCGATGCTTCACTTCAGGTTTACTGTATCCCTTGGACCTTCTCATTGACGATGAAACACAGAAATTGCATCCGAATTTAATACAAAAGGCACAATGCCGACATAACTACAAGAGGACTGACACTCTATCTTTCTATGATTTGAACCACTCCTGTGAGTCCAGTTTTAGATTCCGATGCTTCACCTCAGATTTACTGTATCTCTTGGACCTTCTTATTGACGATGAAATACAGAAATTGCATCCGAATTTAATACAAAAAGCACAATGCCGACTTAAGTAAAAGAGGACTGACACCCTAACTTTCTGTGATTTGAACCTCTCCTGTGAGTCCAGTTTTAGATTCCGATGCTTCACTTCATGTTTACTGTATACCTTGCACCTTCTTATTGACGATGAAACACAGAAATTGCATCGGAATTAAATTCAAAAGGCACAATGCCGACTTAAGTACATGAGGACTGACACTCTCACTTTCTATCATTTGAACCTCTCCTGTGAGTCCAGTTTTAGATTCCGAAGCTTCACTTCCGGTTTACTGTATCCTTTGGACCTTCTTATTGACGATGAAACACAGAAATTGCATCCGAATTTAATACAAAAGGCACAAATCCGACTTAAGTAAAAGAAGACTGACACTCTCACTTTCTATGATTTGAACCTCTCCTGTGAGTCCAGTTTTAGATTCCGATGCTTCACTTCTGGTTTACTGTATACCTTGCACCTTCCTATTGACGATGAAACACAGAGATTGCATCGGAATTTAATACAAAAGGCACAATGCCGACTTAAACACAAGAGGAATGACAATTTAACTATGATTTGAACATCTCCTGTGAGTCCAGTTTTAGATTCCGATGCTTCACTTCAGGTTTACTGTATTTCTTGGACCTCCTTATTGACGATGAAACAAAGAAATTGCATCCGAATTTAATACAAAAGGCTCAATGCCGACTTAAGTTAAAAGCGGATTGACACTCTCACTTTCTATGATTTGAACCTCACATGTGAGTCCAGTTTTAGATTCCGATGGTTCCCTTCAGGTTTACTGTATACCTTGGACCTTCTTATTGACGATGAAACACAGAAATTGCATCCGAATTTAATACAAAAGGCACAATGCCGACTTAAGTAAAAGAAGACTGACACTCTCCCTTTCTACGATTTGAACCTATCCTGTGAGTCCAGTTTTAGATTCCGATGCTTCACTTATGGTTTACTGTATCCCTTGGTCCTTCTTATTGACGATGAAAGACAGAAATTTCATCGGAATTTAATTCAAAAGGCACAATGCCGACTTAAGTAAAAGAGAACTGTCACTCTCTCTTTCTATGATTTGAACCACTCCTGTGACTCCAGTTTTAGATTCCGATGCTTCACTTCAGGTTTACTGTATCACTTGGACCTTCTCATTAACGATCAAACACAGAAATTGAATCCGAATTTAATACATAAGGCACAATGCCGACTTAAGTAAAAGAGGACTGACACTCTCACTTTCTATGATTTGAAATTCTCCTGTGAGTCCAGTTTTAGATTCCGATGCGTCACTTCAGGTTTACCGTATACCTTGCACCTTCTTATTGACGATGAAACACAGAAGTTGAAGCGGAATTAAATTCAAAAGGCACAATGCCGACTTAAGTACAAGAGGACTGACACTCTAACTTTCTATGATTTGAACCTCTCCTGTGAGTCCAGTTTTAGATTCCGATGCTTCATTTCAGGTTTACTGTGTCCCTTGGACCTTCTTATTGATGATGAAACACAGAAATTGCATCCGAATTTAATACAAAAGGCACAATGCCGACTTAAGTACATGAGGACTGACACTATCACTTTCTATCATTTGAACCTCACCTGTGAGTCCAGTATTAGATTCCGAAGCTTCACTTCAGCTTTACTGTATCCTTTGGACCTTCTTATTGACGTTGAAACACAGAAATTGCATCCGAATTTAATACAAAAGGCACAAATCCGACTTAAGTAAAAGAGGACTGACACACTCACTTTCTATGATTTGAACCTCTCCTGTGAGTCCAGTTTTAGATTCCGATGCTTCACTTCTGGTTTACTGTATACCTTGCACCTTCCTATTGACGATGAAACACGGAATATGCATCGGAATTTAATACAAAAGGCACAATGCCGACTTAAGTACAAGAGGAATGACAATTTAACTATGATTTGAACATCTCCTGTGAGTCCAGTTTTAGATTCCGATGCTTCACTTATGGTTTACTGTATCCCTTGGTCCTTCTTATTGACGATGAAAGACAGAAATTTCATCGGAATTTAATTCAAAAGGCACAATGCCGACTTAAGTAAAAGAGAACTGTCACTCTCTCTTTCTATGATTTGAACCTCTCCTGTGACTCCAGTTGTAGATTCCGATGCTTCAATTCAGGTTTACTGTATCCCTTGGACCTTCTCATTAACGATGAAACACAGAAATTGCATCCGAATTTAATACATAAGGCACAATGCCGACTTAAGTAAAAGAGGACTGACACTCTCACTTTCTATGATTTGAAATTCTTCTGTGAGTCCAGTTTTAGATTCCGATGCGTCACTTCAGGTTTACCGTATACCTTGCACCTTCTTATTGACGATGAAACACAGAAATTGCATCGGAATTAAATTAAAAACTCACAATGCGGACTTAAGTACAAGAGGACTGACACTCTAACTTTCTATGATTTGAACCTCTCCTGTGAGTCCTGTTTTAGATTCCCATGTTTCATTTCAGGTTTACTGTATATCTTGGACCTTCTTATTGAAGATGAAACACAGAAATTGCATCCGAATTTAATACAAAAGGCACAATGCCTTCTTAAGTACATGAGGACTGACACTCTCACTTTCTATCATTTGAACCTCTCCTGTGAGTCCAGTTTTAGATTCCGAAGCTTCACTTCAGGTTTACTGTATCCTTTGGACCTTCTTTTTGACGATGAATCACAGAAATTGCATCCGAATTTAATACAAAAGGCACAAATCCGACTTAAGTAATAGAGGACTGACACTCTCACTTTCTATGATTTGAACCTCTCCTGTGAGTCCAGTTTTACATTCCGATGCTTTACTTCTGGTTTACTGTATACCTTGCACTTTCCTATTGACGATGAAACACTGAAATTGCATCGGAATTTAATACAAAAGGCACAATGCCGACTTAATTACAAGAGGAATGACAATTTAATTATGATTTGAACATCTCATGTGAGTCCAGTTTTAGATTCCGATGCTTCACTTCAGGTATACTATATTCCTTGGACCTTCTTATTGACGATGAAACAAAGAAATTGCATCCGAATTTAATACAATAGGCACAATGCCGACTTAAGTAAAAGAGGATTGGCACTCTCACTTTCTATGATTTGAACCTCACATGTGAGCCCAGTTTTAGATTCCGATGCTTCACTTCAGGTTTACTGTATACCTTGGACCTTCTTATTGACGATGAAACACAGAAATTGCATCCGAATTTAATACAAAAGGCACAATGCCGACTTAAGTACAAGAGGACTGACACTCTCCCTTTCTATGATTTGAACCTATCCTGTGAGTCCAGTTTTAGATTCCGATGCTTCACTTATGGTTTACTGTATCCCTTGGTCCTTCTTATTGACGATGAAAGACAGAAATTTCATCGGAATTTAATTCAAAAGGCACACTGCCGACTTAAGTAAAAGAGAACTGTCACTCTCTCTTTCTATGATTTGAACCTCTCCTGTGTCTCCAGTTTTAGATTCCGATGCTTCACTTCAGGTTTACTGTATCACTTGGACCTTCTCATTAACGATGAAACACATTAATTGAATCCGAATTTAATACAAAAGGCACAATGCCGACTTAAGTAAAAGAGGACTGACACTCTCACTTTCTATGATTTGAAATTCTCCTGTGAGTCCAGTTTTAGATTCCGATGCGTCACTTCAGGTTTACCGTATACCTTGCACCTTCTTATTGACGATGAAACACAGTAATTGCGTCGGAATTTAATACAAAAGGCACAATGCCGACATAACTACAAGAGGACTGACACTCTAACTTTCTATGATTAGAACCTCTCCTGTGAGTCCAGTTTTAGATTCCGATGCTTCACCTCAGATTTACTGTATCCCTTGGACCTTCTTACTGACGATGAAATACAGAAATTGCATCCGAATTTAATACAAAAGGCACAATGCCGACTTACGTAAAAAAGGACTGACACTCTAACTTTCTGTGAATTGTACCTCTCCTGTGAGCCAGTTTTAGATTCCGATGCTTCACTTCAGGTTTACTGTATACCTTGCACCTTCTTATTGACGATGGAACACAGAAATTGCATCTGAATTTAATACAAAAGGCACAATGCCGACTTAAGTACATGAGGACTGACACTCTTACTTTCTATCATTTGAACCTCTCCTGTGAGTCCAGTTTTAGATTCCGAAGCTTCACTTCAGGTTTACTGTATCCTTTGGACATTCTTATTGACGATGCAACACAGAAATTGCATCCGAATTTAATACAAAAAGCACAATTCCGACTTAACTAAAAGAGGACTGACACTCTCACTTTCTATGATTTGAACCTCTCCTGTGAGTCCAGTTTTAGATTCCGATGCTTCACTTCTGGTTTACTGTATACCTTGCACCTTGCTATTGACGATGAAACACAGAAATTGCATCCGAATTTAATACAAAAGGCACAATGCCGACTTAAGTACAAGAGGAATGACAATTTAACTATGATTTGAACATCTCCTGTGAGTCCAGTTTTAGATTCCGATGCTTCACTTCAGGTTTACTGTATTCCTTGGACCTTCTTATTGACGATGAAACAAAGAAATTAGATCCGAATATAATACAAAAGGCACAATGCCGACTTAAGTAAAAGAGGATTGACACTCTCACTGTCTATGATTTGAACCTCACATGTGAGTCCAGTTTTAGATTCCGATGCTTCACTTCAGGTTTACTGTATACCTTGGACCTTCTTATTGACGATGAAATACAGAAATTGCATCCGAATTTAATACAAAAGGCACAATGCCGACTAAAGTACAAGAGGACTGACACTCTCCCTTTCTATGATTTGAACCTCTCCTGTGAGTCCATTTTCAGATTCCGATGCTTCACTTAAGGTTTACTGTATCCCATGGTCCTTCTTATTGACGATGAAAGACAGAAATTTCATCGGAATTTAATTCAAAATGCACAATGCCGACTTAAGTAAAAGAGAACTGTCACTCTCTCTTTCTATTATTTGAACCTCTCCTGTGACTCCAGTTTTAGATTCCGATGCTTCACTTCAGGTTTACTGTATCCCTTGGACCTTCTCATTAACGATGAAACACAGAAATTGCATCCGAATTTAATACATCAGGCACAATGCCGACTTAAGTAAAAGAGGACTGACACTCTCACTTTCTATGATTTGAAATTCTCCTGTGAGTCCAGTTTTAGATTCCGATGCGTCACTTCAGCTTTACCGTATACCTTGCACCTTCTTATTGACGATGAAACACAGAAATTGCGTCGGAATTTAATACAAAAGGCACAATGCCGACATAACTACAAGAGGACTAACACTCTAACTTTCTATGATTAGAACCTCTCCTGTGAGTCCAGTTTTAGATTCCGATGCTTCACCTCAGATTTACTGTAACCCTTGGACTTCTTATTGACGATGAAATACAGAAATTGCATCCGAATTTAATACAAAAGGCACAATGCCGACTTAAGTAAAAAAGGACTGACACTCTAACTTTCTGTGATTTGAACCTATCCTGTGAGTCCAGTTTTAGATTCCGATGCTTCACTTCAGGTTTACTGTATACCTTGCACCTTCTTATTGACGATGAAACACAGAAATTGCATCGGAATTAAATTCAAAAGGCACAATGCCGACTTAAGTACAAGAGGACTGACACTCTAACTTTCTATGATTTGAACCTCTCCTGTGAGTCCTGTTTTAGATTCCGATGCTTCATTTCAGGTTTACTGTATCCCTTGGACCTTCTTATTGACGATGAAACACAGAAATTGCATCCGAATTTAATACAAAAGGCACAATGCGCGACATAAGTACATGAGGACTGACACTCTCACTTTCTATCATTTGAACCTCTTCTGTGAGTCTAGTTTTAGATTCCGAAGCTTCACTTCAGGTTTACTGTATCCTTTGGACTTTCTTATTGACGATGAGACACAGAAATTGCATCCGAATTTAATACAAAAGGCACAATGCCGACTTAAGTACAAGAGGAATGACAATTTAACTATGATTTGAACATCTCCTGTGAGTCCAGTTTTAGATTCCGATGCTTCACTTCAGGTTTACTGTATTCCTTGGACCTTCTTATTGACGATGAAACAAAGAAATTAGATCCGAATATAATACAAAAGGCACAATGCCGACTTAAGTAAAAGAGGATTGACACTCTCACTGTCTATGATTTGAACCTCACATGTGAGTCCAGTTTTAGATTCCGATGCTTCACTTCAGGTTTACTGTATACCTTGGACCTTCTTATTGACGATGAAATACAGAAATTGCATCCGAATTTAATACAAAAGGCACAATGCCGACTAAAGTACAAGAGGACTGACACTCTCCCTTTCTATGATTTGAACCTCTCCTGTGAGTCCATTTTCAGATTCCGATGCTTCACTTAAGGTTTACTGTATCCCATGGTCCTTCTTATTGACGATGAAAGACAGAAATTTCATCGGAATTTAATTCAAAATGCACAATGCCGACTTAAGTAAAAGAGAACTGTCACTCTCTCTTTCTATTATTTGAACCTCTCCTGTGACTCCAGTTTTAGATTCCGATGCTTCACTTCAGGTTTACTGTATCCCTTGGACCTTCTCATTAACGATGAAACACAGAAATTGCATCCGAATTTAATACATCGGGCACAATGCCGACTTAAGTAAAAGAGGACTGACACTCTCACTTTCTATGATTTGAAATTCTCCTGTGAGTCCAGTTTTAGATTCCGATGCGTCACTTCAGCTTTACCGTATACCTTGCACCTTCTTATTGACGATGAAACACAGAAATTGCGTCGGAATTTAATACAAAAGGCACAATGCCGACATAACTACAAGAGGACTAACACTCTAACTTTCTATGATTAGAACCTCTCCTGTGAGTCCAGTTTTAGATTCCGATGCTTCACCTCAGATTTACTGTAACCCTTGGACTTCTTATTGACGATGAAATACAGAAATTGCATCCGAATTTAATACAAAAGGCACAATGCCGACTTAAGTAAAAAAGGACTGACACTCTAACTTTCTGTGATTTGAACCTATCCTGTGAGTCCAGTTTTAGATTCCGATGCTTCACTTCAGGTTTACTGTATACCTTGCACCTTCTTATTGACGATGAAACACAGAAATTGCATCGGAATTAAATTCAAAAGGCACAATGCCGACTTAAGTACAAGAGGACTGACACTCTAACTTTCTATGATTTGAACCTCTCCTGTGAGTCCTGTTTTAGATTCCGATGCTTCATTTCAGGTTTACTGTATCCCTTGGACCTTCTTATTGACGATGAAACACAGAAATTGCATCCGAATTTAATACAAAAGGCACAATGCGCGACATAAGTACATGAGGACTGACACTCTCACTTTCTATCATTTGAACCTCTTCTGTGAGTCTAGTTTTAGATTCCGAAGCTTCACTTCAGGTTTACTGTATCCTTTGGACTTTCTTATTGACGATGAGACACAGAAATTGCATCCGAATTTAATACAAAAGGCACAAATCCGACTTAAGTAATAGAGGACTGACACTCTCACTTTCTATGATTTGAACCTCTCCTGTGAGTCCAGTTTTAGATTCCGATGCTTCACTTCTGGTTTACTGTATACCTTAGCCTTTCCTATTGACGATGAAACACTGAAATTGCATCGGAATTTAATACAAAAGGCACAATGCCGACTTAAGTACAAGAGGAATGACAATTTAACTATGATTTGAACATCTCCTGTGAGTCCAGTTTTAGATTCCGATGCTTCACTTCAGGTTTACTATATTCCTTGGACCTTCTTATTGACGATGAAACAAAGAAATTGCATCCGAATTTAATACAATAGGCACAATGCCGACTTAAGTAAAAGAGGATTGACACTCTCACTTTCTATTGTTTGAACCTCACATGTGAGTCCAGTTTTAGATTCCGATGCTTCACTTCAGGTTTACTGTATAACTTGGACCTTCTTATTGACGATGAAACACAGAAATTGCATCCGAATTTAATACAAATGGCACAATGCCGACTTAAGTACAAGAGGACTGACACTCTCCCTTTCTATGATTTGAACCCCTCCTGTGAGTCCAGTTTTAGATTCCGATGCTTCACTTATGGTTTACTGTATCCCTTGGTCCTTCTTATTGACGATGAAAGACAGAAATTTCATCGGAATTTAATTCAAAAGGCACAATGCCGACTTAAGTAAAAGAGAACTGTCACTCTCTCTTTCTATGATTTGAACCTCTCCTGTGACTCCAGTTTTAGTTTCCAATGCTTCACTTCAGGTTTACTGTATCCCTTGGACCTTCTCATTAACGATGAAACACAGAAATTGCATCCGAATTTAATACATAAGGCACAATGCCGGCTTAAGTAAAAGAGGACTTACACTCTAACTTTCTATGATTAGAACCTCTCCTGTGAGTCCAGTATTAGATTCCGATGCTTCACCTCAGATTGACTGTATCCCTTGGACCTTCTTATTGACGATGAAATACAGAAATTGCATCCGAATTTAATACAAAAGGCACAATGCCGACTTAAGTAAAAAAGGACTGACACTCTAACTTTCTGTGATTTGAACCTATCCTGTGAGTCCAGTTTTAAATTCCGATGCTTCACTTCAGGTTTACTGTATTCCTTGCACCTTCTTATTGACGATGAAACACAGAAATTGCATCGGAATTAAATTCAAAAGGCACAATGCCGACTTAAGTACAAGAGGACTGACACTCTAACTTTCTATTATTTGAACCTCACCTGTGAGTCCTGTTTTAGATTCCGATGCTTCATTTCAGGTTTACTGTATCCCTTGGACCTTCTTATTGACGATGAAACACAGAAATTGCTTCCGAATTTAATACAAAAGGCACAATGCCGACTTAAGTACATGAGGACTGACACTCTCACTTTCTATCATTTGAACCTCTTCTGTGAGTCTAGTTTTAGATTCCGAAGCTTCACTTCAGGTTTACTGTATCCTTTGGACTTTCTTATTGACGATGAGACACAGAAATTGCATCCGAATTTAATACAAAAGGCACAAATCCAACTTAAGTAATAGAGGACTGACACTCTCACTTTCTATGATTTGAACCTCTCCTGTGAGTCCAGTTTTAGATTCCGATGCTTCACTTCTGGTTTACTGTATACCTTGCACTTTCCTATTGACGATGAAACACTGAAATTGCATCGGAATTTAATACAAAAGGCACAATGCCGACTTAAGTACAAGAGGAATGACAATTTAACTATGATTTGAACATCTCCTGTGAGTCCAGTTTTAGATTCCGACGCTTCACTTCAGGTTTACTATATTCCTTGGACGTTCTTATTGACGATGAAACAAAGAAATTGCATCCGAATTTAATACAATAGGCACAATGCCGACTTAAGTAAAAGAGGATTGACACTCTCACTTTCTATGATTTGAACCTCACATGTGAGTCCAGTTTTAGATTCCGATGCTTCACTTCAGGTTTACTGTATGACTTGGACCTTCTTATTGACGATGAAACACAGAAATTGCATCCGAATTTAATACAAAAGGCACAATGCCGACTTAAGTACAAGAGGACTGACACTCTCCCTTTCTATGATTTGAACCTCTCCTGTGAGTCCAGTTTTAGATTACGATGCTTCACTTATGGTTTACTGTATCCCTTGGTCCTTCTTATTGACGATGAAAGACAGAAATTTCATCGGAATTTAATTCAAAAGGCACAATGCCGACTTAAGTAAAAGAGAACTGTCACTCTCCCTTTCTATGATTTGACCCTCTCCTGTGACTCCAGTTTTAGATTCCGATGCTTCACTTCAGGTTTACTGTATCACTTGGACCTTCTCATTAACGATGAAACACAGAAATTGAATCTGAATTTAATACATAAGGCACAATGCCGACTTAAGTAAAAGAGGAGTGACACTCTCACTTTCTATGATTTGAAATTCTCCTGTGAGTCCAGTTTTAGATTCCGATGCGTCACTTCAGGTTTACCGTATACCTTGCACCTTCTTATTGACGATGAAACACAGAAATTGCGTCGGAAATTAATACAGAAGGCACAATGCCGACACAACTACAAGAGCACTGACACTCTAACTTTCTATGATTAGAACCTCTCCTGTGAGTCCAGTTTTAGATTCCGATGCTTCACCTCAGATTTACTGTATCCCTTGGACCTTCTTACTGACGATGAAATACAGAAATTGCATCCATATTTAATACAAAAGGCACAATGTCGACTTAAGTAAAAAAGGACTGACACTCTAACTTTCTGTGATTTGTACCTCTCCTGTGAGTCCAGTTTTAGATTCCGAAGCTTCACTTCAGGTTTACTGTATCCTTTGGACCTTTTTATTGACGATGAAACACAGAAATTGCATCCGAATTTAATACAAATGGCACAAATCCGACTTAAGTAAAAGAGGACTGACACTCTCACTTTCTATGATTTGAACCTCTCCTGTGAGTCCAGTTTTAGATTCCGATGCTTCACTTCTGGTTTACTGTATATTGACACCTTCCTATTGACGATGAAACACAGAAATTGCATCGCAATTTAATACAAAAGCCACAATGCCGACTTAAGTACAAGAGGAATGACAATTTAACTATGATTTGAACATCTCATGTGATTCCAGTTTTAGATTCCGATGCTACGCTTCAGGTTTACTCTATTCCTTGGACCTTCTTATTAACGATGAAACAAAGAAATTGCATTCGAATTTAATACAAAAGGCACAATGCTGACTTAAGTAAAAGAGGATTTACACTCTCACTGTCTATGATTTGAACCTCACATGTGAGGCCAGTTTTAGATTCCGATGCTTCACTTCAGGTTTACTGTATACCTTGGACTTCTTATTGACGATGAAACACAGAAATTGCATCCGAATTTAATACAAAAGGCACAATGCCGACTTAAGTACAAGAGGACTGACACTCTCCCTTTCTATGATTTGAACCTATCCTGTGAGTCCAGTTTTAGATTCCGATGCTTCACTTATGGTTTACTGTATCCCTTGGTCCTTCTTATTGACGATGAAAGACAGAAATTTCATCGGAATTTAATTCAAAAGGCACACTGCCGACTTAAGTAAAAGAGAACTGTCACTCTCTCTTTCTATGATTTGAACCTCTCCTGTGTCTCCAGTTTTAGATTCCGATGCTTCACTTCAGGTTTACTGTATCACTTGGACCTTCTCATTAACGATGAAACACATTAATTGAATCCGAATTTAATACAAAAGGCACAATGCCGACTTAAGTAAAAGAGGACTGACACTCTCACTTTCTATGATTTGAAATTCTCCTGTGAGTCCAGTTTTAGATTCCGATGCGTCACTTCAGGTTTACCGTATACCTTGCACCTTCTTATTGACGATGAAACACAGTAATTGCGTCGGAATTTAATACAAAAGGCACAATGCCGACATAACTACAAGAGGACTGACACTCTAACTTTCTATGATTAGAACCTCTCCTGTGAGTCCAGTTTTAGATTCCGATGCTTCACCTCAGATTTACTGTATCCCTTGGACCTTCTTACTGACGATGAAATACAGAAATTGCATCCGAATTTAATACAAAAGGCACAATGCCGACTTACGTAAAAAAGGACTGACACTCTAACTTTCTGTGAATTGTACCTCTCCTGTGAGCCAGTTTTAGATTCCGATGCTTCACTTCAGGTTTACTGTATACCTTGCACCTTCTTATTGACGATGGAACACAGAAATTGCATCTGAATTTAATACAAAAGGCACAATGCCGACTTAAGTACATGAGGACTGACACTCTTACTTTCTATCATTTGAACCTCTCCTGTGAGTCCAGTTTTAGATTCCGAAGCTTCACTTCAGGTTTACTGTATCCTTTGGACATTCTTATTGACGATGCAACACAGAAATTGCATCCGAATTTAATACAAAAAGCACAATTCCGACTTAACTAAAAGAGGACTGACACTCTCACTTTCTATGATTTGAACCTCTCCTGTGAGTCCAGTTTTAGATTCCGATGCTTCACTTCTGGTTTACTGTATACCTTGCACCTTGCTATTGACGATGAAACACAGAAATTGCATCCGAATTTAATACAAAAGGCACAATGCCGACTAAAGTACAAGAGGACTGACACTCTCCCTTTCTATGATTTGAACCTCTCCTGTGAGTCCATTTTCAGATTCCGATGCTTCACTTCAGGTTTACTGTATTCCTTGGACCTTCTTATTGACGATGAAACAAAGAAATTAGATCCGAATATAATACAAAAGGCACAATGCCGACTTAAGTAAAAGAGGATTGACACTCTCACTGTCTATGATTTGAACCTCACATGTGAGTCCAGTTTTAGATTCCGATGCTTCACTTCAGGTTTACTGTATACCTTGGACCTTCTTATTGACGATGAAATACAGAAATTGCATCCGAATTTAATACAAAAGGCACAATGCCGACTAAAGTACAAGAGGACTGACACTCTCCCTTTCTATGATTTGAACCTCTCCTGTGAGTCCATTTTCAGATTCCGATGCTTCACTTAAGGTTTACTGTATCCCATGGTCCTTCTTATTGACGATGAAAGACAGAAATTTCATCGGAATTTAATTCAAAATGCACAATGCCGACTTAAGTAAAAGAGAACTGTCACTCTCTCTTTCTATTATTTGAACCTCTCCTGTGACTCCAGTTTTAGATTCCGATGCTTCACTTCAGGTTTACTGTATCCCTTGGACCTTCTCATTAACGATGAAACACAGAAATTGCATCCGAATTTAATACATCAGGCACAATGCCGACTTAAGTAAAAGAGGACTGACACTCTCACTTTCTATGATTTGAAATTCTCCTGTGAGTCCAGTTTAAGATTCCGATGCGTCACTTCAGGTTTACCGTATACCTTGCACCTTCTTATTGACGATGAAACACAGAAATTGCGTCGGAATTTAATACAAAAGGCACAATGCCGACATAACTACAAGAGGACTAACACTCTAACTTTCTATGATTAGAACCTCTCCTGTGAGTCCAGTTTTAGATTCCGATGCTTCACCTCAGATTTACTGTAACCCTTGGACTTCTTATTGACGATGAAATACAGAAATTGCATCCGAATTTAATACAAAAGGCACAATGCCGACTTAAGTAAAAAAGGACTGACACTCTAACTTTCTGTGATTTGAACCTATCCTGTGAGTCCAGTTTTAGATTCCGATGCTTCACTTCAGGTTTACTGTATACCTTGCACCTTCTTATTGACGATGAAACACAGAAATTGCATCGGAATTAAATTCAAAAGGCACAATGCCGACTTAAGTACAAGAGGACTGACACTCTAACTTTCTATGATTTGAACCTCTCCTGTGAGTCCTGTTTTAGATTCCGATGCTTCATTTCAGGTTTACTGTATCCCTTGGACCTTCTTATTGACGATGAAACACAGAAATTGCATCCGAATTTAATACAAAAGGCACAATGCGCGACATAAGTACATGAGGACTGACACTCTCACTTTCTATCATTTGAACCTCTTCTGTGAGTCTAGTTTTAGATTCCGAAGCTTCACTTCAGGTTTACTGTATCCTTTGGACTTTCTTATTGACGATGAGACACAGAAATTGCATCCGAATTTAATACAAAAGGCACAAATCCGACTTAAGTAATAGAGGACTGACACTCTCACTTTCTATGATTTGAACCTCTCCTGTGAGTCCAGTTTTAGATTCCGATGCTTCACTTCTGGTTTACTGTATACCTTAGCCTTTCCTATTGACGATGAAACACTGAAATTGCATCGGAATTTAATACAAAAGGCACAATGCCGACTTAAGTACAAGAGGAATGACAATTTAACTATGATTTGAACATCTCCTGTGAGTCCAGTTTTAGATTCCGATGCTTCACTTCAGGTTTACTATATTCCTTGGACCTTCTTATTGACGATGAAACAAAGAAATTGCATCCGAATTTAATACAATAGGCACAATGCCGACTTAAGTAAAAGAGGATTGACACTCTCACTTTCTATTGTTTGAACCTCACATGTGAGTCCAGTTTTAGATTCCGATGCTTCACTTCAGGTTTACTGTATAACTTGGACCTTCTTATTGACGATGAAACACAGAAATTGCATCCGAATTTAATACAAATGGCACAATGCCGACTTAAGTACAAGAGGACTGACACTCTCCCTTTCTATGATTTGAACCCCTCCTGTGAGTCCAGTTTTAGATTCCGATGCTTCACTTATGGTTTACTGTATCCCTTGGTCCTTCTTATTGACGATGAAAGACAGAAATTTCATCGGAATTTAATTCAAAAGGCACAATGCCGACTTAAGTAAAAGAGAACTGTCACTCTCTCTTTCTATGATTTGAACCTCTCCTGTGACTCCAGTTTTAGTTTCCAATGCTTCACTTCAGGTTTACTGTATCCCTTGGACCTTCTCATTAACGATGAAACACAGAAATTGCATCCGAATTTAATACATAAGGCACAATGCCGGCTTAAGTAAAAGAGGACTGACACTCTCACTTTCTATGATTTGAAATTCTCCTGTGAGTCCAGTTTTAGATTCCGATGCGTCACTTCAGGTTTACCGTATACCTTGCACCTTCTTAATGACGATGAAACACAGAAATTGCGTCGGAATTTAATACAAAAGACACAATGCCGACATAACTACAAGAGGACTGACACTCTAACTTTCTATGATTAGAACCTCTCCTGTGAGTCCAGTTTTAGATTCCGATGCTTCACCTCAGATTTACTGTATCCCTTGGACCTTCTTATTGACGATGAAATACAGAAATTGCATCCGAATTTAATACAAAAGGCACAATGCCGACTTAAGTAAAAAAGGACTGACACTCTAACTTTCTGTGATTTGAACCTATCCTGTGAGTCCAGTTTTAAATTCCGATGCTTCACTTCAGGTTTACTGTATTCCTTGCACCTTCTTATTGACGATGAAACACAGAAATTGCATCGGAATTAAATTCAAAAGGCACAATGCCGACTTAAGTACAAGAGGACTGACACTCTAACTTTCTATGATTTGAACCTCACCTGTGAGTCCTGTTTTAGATTCCGATGCTTCACTTCAGGTTTACTGTATGACTTGGACCTTCTTATTGACGATGAAACACAGAAATTGCATCCGAATTTAATACAAAGGCACAATGCCGACTTAAGTACAAGAGGACTGACACTCTCCCTTTCTATGATTTGAACCTCTCCTGTGAGTCCAGTTTTAGATTCCGATGCTTCACTTCTGGTTTACTGTATACCTTGCACTTTCCTATTGACGATGAAACACTGAAATTGCATCGGAATTTAATACAAAAGGCACAATGCCGACTTAAGTACAAGAGGAATGACAATTTAACTATGATTTGAACATCTCCTGTGAGTCCAGTTTTAGATTCCGACGCTTCACTTCAGGTTTACTATATTCCTTGGACGTTCTTATTGACGATGAAACAAAGAAATTGCATCCGAATTTAATACAATAGGCACAATGCCGACTTAAGTAAAAGAGGATTGACACTCTCACTTTCTATGATTTGAACCTCACATGTGAGTCCAGTTTTAGATTCCGATGCTTCACTTCAGGTTTACTGTATGACTTGGACCTTCTTATTGACGATGAAACACAGAAATTGCATCCGAATTTAATACAAAAGGCACAATGCCGACTTAAGTACAAGAGGACTGACACTCTCCCTTTCTATGATTTGAACCTCTCCTGTGAGTCCAGTTTTAGATTACGATGCTTCACTTATGGTTTACTGTATCCCTTGGTCCTTCTTATTGACGATGAAAGACAGAAATTTCATCGGAATTTAATTCAAAAGGCACAATGCCGACTTAAGTAAAAGAGAACTGTCACTCTCCCTTTCTATGATTTGAACCTCTCCTGTGACTCCAGTTTTAGATTCCGATGCTTCACTTCAGGTTTACTGTATCACTTGGACCTTCTCATTAACGATGAAACACAGAAATTGAATCTGAATTTAATACATAAGGCACAATGCCGACTTAAGTAAAAGAGGAGTGACACTCTCACTTTCTATGATTTGAAATTCTCCTGTGAGTCCAGTTTTAGATTCCGATGCGTCACTTCAGGTTTACCGTATACCTTGCACCTTCTTATTGACGATGAAACACAGAAATTGCGTCGGAAATTAATACAGAAGGCACAATGCCGACACAACTACAAGAGCACTGACACTCTAACTTTCTATGATTAGAACCTCTCCTGTGAGTCCAGTTTTAGATTCCGATGCTTCACCTCAGATTTACTGTATCCCTTGGACCTTCTTACTGACGATGAAATACAGAAATTGCATCCATATTTAATACAAAAGGCACAATGTCGACTTAAGTAAAAAAGGACTGACACTCTAACTTTCTGTGATTTGTACCTCTCCTGTGAGTCCAGTTTTAGATTCCGAAGCTTCACTTCAGGTTTACTGTATCCTTTGGACCTTTTTATTGACGATGAAACACAGAAATTGCATCCGAATTTAATACAAATGGCACAAATCCGACTTAAGTAAAAGAGGACTGACACTCTCACTTTCTATGATTTGAACCTCTCCTGTGAGTCCAGTTTCAGATTCCGATGCTTCACTTCTGGTTTACTGTATATTGACACCTTCCTATTGACGATGAAACACAGAAATTGCATCGCAATTTAATACAAAAGGCACAATGCCGACTTAAGTACAAGAGGAATGACAATTTAACTATGATTTGAACATCTCCTGTGATTCCAGTTTTAGATTCCGATGCTTCGCTTCAGGTTTACTCTATTCCTTGGACCTTCTTATTAACGATGAAACAAAGAAATTGCATTCGAATTTAATACAAAAGGCACAATGCTGACTTAAGTAAAAGAGGATTTACACTCTCACTGTCTATGATTTGAACCTCACATGTGAGGCCAGTTTTAGATTCCGATGCTTCACTTCAGGTTTACTGTATACCTTGGACTTCTTATTGACGATGAAACACAGAAATTGCATCCGAATTTAATACAAAAGGCACAATGCCGACATAACTACAAGAGGACTAACACTCCAACTTTGTATGATTAGAACCTCTCCTGTGAGTCCAGTTTTAGATTCCGATGCTTCACCTCAGATTTAGTGTATCCCTTGGACCTTCTTATTGACGATGAAACACAGAATTTGCATCCGAATATAATACAAAAGGAACAATGCCGACTTAAGTACAAGAGGACTGGCACTCTCCCTTTCTATGATTTGAACCTCTCCTGTGAGTCCAGTTTTAGATTCCGATGCCTCACTTATGGTTTACTGTATCCCTTGGTCCTTCTTATTGACGATGAAAGACAGAAATTTCATCGGAATTAAATTCAAAAGGCACAATGCCGACTTAAGTAAAAGAGAACTGTCACTCTCTCTTTCTATGATTTGAACCTCTCCTGTGACTCCAGTTTCAGATTCCAATGCTTCACTTCAGGTTTACTGTATCCCTTGGACCTTCTCATTAACGATGAAACACAGAAATTGCATCCGAATTTAATACAAAAGGCACAATGCCGACTTAAGTACAAGAGGACTGACACCCTCCCTTTCTATGATTTGAACCTATCCTGTGAGTCCAGTTTTAGATTACGATGCTTCACTTATGGTTTACTGTATCCCTTGGTCCTTCTTATTGACGATGAAAGACAGAAATTTCATCGGAATTTAATTCAAAAGGCACAATGCCGACTTAAGTAAAAGAGAACTGTCACTCTCCCTTTCTATGATTTGAACCTCTCCTGTGACTCCAGTTTTAGATTCCGATGCTTCACTTCAGGTTTACTGTATCACTTGGACCTTCTCATTAACGATGAAACACAGAAATTGAATCTGAATTTAATACATAAGGCACAATGCCGACTTAAGTAAAAGAGGAGTGACACTCTCACTTTCTATGATTTGAAATTCTCCTGTGAGTCCAGTTTTAGATTCCGATGCGTCACTTCAGGTTTACCGTATACCTTGCACCTTCTTATTGACGATGAAACACAGAAATTGCGTCGGAATTTAATACAGAAGGCACAATGCCGACACAACTACAAGAGGACTGACACTCTAACTTTCTATGATTAGAACCTCTCCTGTGAGTCCAGTTTTAGATTCCGATGCTTCACCTCAGATTTACTGTATCCCTTGGACCTTCTTACTGACGATGAAATACAGAAATTGCATCCGAATTTAATACAAAAGGCACAATGTCGACTTAAGTAAAAAAGGACTGACACTCTAACTTTCTGTGATTTGTACCTCTCCTGTGAGTCCAGTTTTAGATTCCGATGCTTCACTTCAGGTTTACTGTATACCTTGCACCTGCTTATTGACGATGAAACACAGAAATTGCATCGCAATTAAATTCAAAAGGCACAATGCCGATTTAAGTACAAGAGGACTGACACTCTAACTTTCTATGATTTGAACCTCTCTTGTGAGTCCAGTTTCAGATTCCGATGCTTCATTTCAGGTTTACTGTATCCCTTGGACCTTCTTATTGACGATGAAACACAGAAACTGCATCCGAATTTAATACAAAAGGCACAATGCCGACTTAAGTACATGAGGACTGACACTCTCACTTTCTATCATTTGGACCTCTCCAGTGAGTCCAGTTTTAGATTCCGAAGCTTCACTTCAGGTTTACTGTATCCTTTGGACCTTTTTATTGACGATGAAACACAGAAATTGCATCCGAATTTAATACAAATGGCACAAATCCGACTTAAGTAAAAGAGGACTGACACTCTCACTTTCTATGATTTGAACCTCTCCTGTGAGTCCAGTTTTAGATTCCGATGCTTCACTTCTGGTTTACTGTATATTGACACCTTCCTATTGACGATGAAACACAGAAATTGCATCGCAATTTAATACAAAAGGCACAATGCCGACTTAAGTACAAGAGGAATGACAATTTAACTATGATTTGAACATCTCCTGTGATTCCAGTTTTAGATTCCGATGCTTCGCTTCTGGTTTACTCTATTCCTTGGACCTTCTTATTAACGATGAAACAAAGAAATTGCATTCGAATTTAATACAAAAGGCACAATGCTGACTTAAGTAAAAGAGGATTTACACTCTCACTGTCTATGATTTGAACCTCACATGTGAGGCCAGTTTTAGATTCCGATGCTTCACTTCAGGTTTACTGTATACCTTGGACCTTCTTATTGACGATGAAACACAGAAATTGCATCCGAATTTAATACAAAAGGCACAATGCCGACATAACTACAAGAGGACTAACACTCTAACTTTGTATGATTAGAACCTCTCCTGTGAGTCCAGTTTTAGATTCCGATGCTTCACCTCAGATTTAGTGTATCCCTTGGACCTTCTTATTGACGATGAAATACAGAAATTGCATCCGAATTTAATACAAAAGGCAGAATGCCGACGTAAGTAAAAGAGGATTGACACTCTCACTTTCTATGATTTGAACCTCACATGTGAGTCCAGTTTTAGATTCCGATGCTTCACTTCAGGTTTACTGTATACCTTGGACCTTCTTATTGACGATGAAACACAGAATTTGCATCCGAATATAATACAAAAGGAAAAATGCCGACTTAAGTACAAGAGGACTGACACTCTCCCTTTCTATGATTTGAACCTCTCCTGTGAGTCCAGTTTTAGATTCCGATGCCTCACTTATGGTTTACTGTATCCCTTGGTCCTTCTTATTGACGATGAAAGACAGATATTTCATCGGAATTAAATTCAAAAGGCACAATGCCGACTTAAGTAAAAGAGAACTGTCACTCTCTCTTTCTATGATTTGAACCTCTCCTGTGACTCCAGTTTCAGATTCCAATGCTTCACTTCAGGTTTACTGTATCCCTTGGACCTTCTCATTAACGATGAAACACAGAAATTGCATCCGAATTTAATACATAAGGCACAATGCCTACTTAAGTAAAAGAGGACTGACACTCTCACTTTCTATGATTTGAAATTCTCCTGTGAGTCCAGTTTTAGATTCCGAGGCGTCACTTCAGGTTTACCGTATACCTTGCACCTTCTTAATGACGATGAAACACAGAAATTGCGTCGTAATTTAATACAAAAGACACAATGCCGACATAACTACAAGAGGACTGACACTCTAACTTTCTATGATTAGAACCTCTCCTGTGAGTCCAGTTTTAGATTCCGATGCTTCACCTCAGATTTACTGTATCCCTTGGACCTTCTTGTTGACGATGAAATACAGAAATTGCATCCGAATTTAAAACAAAAGGCACAATGCCGACTTAAGAAAAAAAAGAACTGACACTCTAACTTTCTGTGATTTGAACCTATCCTGTGAGTCCAGTTTTAGATTCCAATGTTTCACTTCAGGTTTACTGTATACCTTGCACCTTCTTATTGACGATGAAACACAGAAATTGCGTCGGAATTAAATTCAAAAGGCACAATGCCGACTTAAGTACAAGAGGACTGACACTCTAACTTTCTATGATTTGAACCTCTCCTGTGAGTCCTGTTTTAGATTCCGATGCTTCATTTCAGGTTTACTGTATCCCTTGGACCTTCTTATTGACGATGAAACACAAAAATTGCATCCGAATTTAATACAAAAGGCACAATGCCGACTTAAGTACATGAGGACTGACACTCTCACTTTCTATCATTTGAACCTCTCCTGTGAGTCTAGTTTTAGATTCCGAAGCTTCACTTCAGGTTTACTGTATCCTTTGGACCTTCTTATTGACGATGAAACACAGAAATTGCATCCGAATTTAATACAAAAGGCACAAATCCGACTTAAGTAATAGAGGACTGACACTCTCACTTTCTATGATTTGAACCTCTCCTGTGAGTCCAGTTTTAGATTCCGATGCTTCACTTCTGGTTTACTGTATACCTTGCACTTTCCTATTGACGATGAAACACTGAAATTGCATCGGAATTTAATACAAAAGGCACAATGCCGACTTAAGTACAAGAGGAATGACAATTTAAGTATGATTTGAACATCTCCTGTGAGTCCAGTTTTAGATTCCGATGCCTCACTTCAGGTTTACTATATTCCTTGGACCTTCTTATTGACGATGAAACAAAGAAATGGCATCCGAATTTAATACAATAGGCACAATGCCGACTTAAGTAAAAGAGGATTGACACTCTCACTTTCTATGATTTGAACCTCACATGTGAGTCCAGTTTTAGATTCCGATGCTTCACTCCAGGTTTACTGTATAACTTGGACCTTCATATTGACGATGAAACACAGAAATTGCATCCGAATTTAATACAAAAGGCACAATGCCGACTTAAGTACAAGAGGACTGACACTCTCCCTTTCTATGATTTGAACCTCTCCTGTGAGTCCAGTTTTAGATTCCGATGCTTCACTTATGGTTTACTGTATCCCTTGGTCCTTCTTATTGACGATGAAAGACAGAAATTTCATCGGAATTTAATACAAAAGGCACAAATCCGACTTAAGTAAAAGAGGACTGACACTCTCACTTTCTATGATTTAAACCTCTCCTGTGAGTCCAGTTTTAGATTCCGATGCTTCACTTCTGGTTTACTGTTTACCTTGCACCTTCCTATTGACGATGAAACACAGAAATTACATCGCAATTTAATACAAAAGGCACAATGCCGACTTAAGTACAAGAGGAATGACAATTTAACTATGATTTGAACATCTCCTGTGATTCCAGTTTTAGATTCCGATGCTTCACTTCAGGTTTACTCTATTCCTTGGACCTTCTTATTGACGATGAAACAAAGAAATTGCATTCGAATTTAATACAAAAGGCACAATGCCGACTTAAGTAAAAGAGGATTTACACTCTCACTGTCTATGATTTGAACCTCACATGTGAGTCCAGTTTTAGATTCCGATGCTTCACTTCAGGTTTACTGTATACCTTGGACCTTCTTATTGACGATGAAACACAGAAATTGCATCCGAATTTAATACAAAAGGCACAAATCCGACTTAAGTAAAAGAGGACTGACACTCTCACTTTCTATGATTTGAACCTCTCCTGTGAGTCCAGTTTTAGATTCCGATGCTTCACTTCTGGTTTACTGTTTACCTTGCACCTTCCTATTGACGATGAAACACAGAAATTGCATCGCAATTTAATACAAAAGGCACAATGCCGACTTAAGTACAAGAGGAATGACAATTTAACTATGATTTGAACATCTCCTGTGATTCCAGTTTTAGATTCCGATGCTTCACTTCAGGTTTACTCTATACCCTGGACCTTCTTATTGACGATGAAACAAAGAAATTGCATTCGAATTTAATACAAAAGGCACAATGCCGACTTAAGTAAAAGAGGACTTACACTCCCACTGTCTATGATTTGAACCTCACATGTGAGTCCAGTTTTAGATTCCGATGCTTCATTTCAGGTTTACTGTATCCCTTGGACCTTCTTATTGACGATGAAACACAGAAATTGCATCCGAATTTAATACAAAAGGCACAATGCCGACTTAAGTAAAAGAGGATTGACACTCTCACTTTCTATGATTTGAACCTCACATGTGAGTCCAGTTTTAGATTCCGATGCTTCACTTCAGGTTTACTGTATACCTTGCACCTTCTTATTGACGATGAAACACAGATATTGCATCGGAATTAAATTCAAAAGGCACAATGCCGACTTAAGTACAAGAGGACTGACACTCTAACTTTCTATGATTTGAACCTCTCCTGTGAGTCCAGTTTTAGATTCCGATGCTTCATTTCAGGTTTACTGTATCCCTTGGACCTTCTTATTGACGATGAAACACAGAAATTGCATCCGAATTTAATACAAGAGGCACAATGCCGACTTAAGTACATGAGGACTGACACTCTCACATTCTATCATTTGAACCTTTCCTGTGAGTCTAGTTTTAGATTCCGAAGCTTCACTTCAGGTTTACTGTATCCTTTGGACCTTCTAATTGACGTTGAAACACAGAAATTGCATCCGAATTTAATACAATAGGCACAAATCCGACTTAAGTAAAAGAGGACTGACACTCTCACTTTCTATGATTGGAACCTCTCCTGTGAGTCCAGTTTTAGATTCTGATGCTTCACCTCTGGTTTACTGTATCCCTTGGTCCTTCTTATTGACGATGAAAGACAGAAATTTCATCGGAATTTAATTCAAAAGGCACAATGCCGACTTAAGTACAAGAGGACTGACACTCTAACTTTCTATGATTTGAACCTCTCCTGTGAGTCCAGTTTTAGATTCCGATGCTTCATTTCAGGTTAACTGTATCCTTTGGACCTTCTTATTGACGATGAAACACAGAAATTGCATCCGAATTTAATACAAAAGGCACAATGCCGACTTAAGTACATGAGGACTGACACTCTCACTTTCTATCATTTGAACTTCTCCTGTGAGTCCAGTTTTAGATTCCGATGCTTCACTTTTGGTTTACTGTATATCTTGCACCTTCCTATTGACGATGAAACACAGAAATTGCATCGGAATTTAATACAAAAGGCACAATGCCGACTTAAGTACAAGAGGAATGACAATTTAACTTTGATTTGAACATCTCCTGTGAGACCAGTTTTAGATTCCGATGCTTCACTTCAGGTTTACTGTATTCCTAGGACCTTCTTATTGACGATGAAACAAAGAAATTGCATCCGAATTTAATACAAAAGGCACAATGCCGACTTAAGTAAAAGAGGATTGACACTCTTACTGTCTATGATTTGAACCTCACATGTGAGTCCAGTTTTAAATTCTGATGCTTCACTTCAGGTTTACTGTATACGTTGGACCTTCTTATTGACGATGAAACACAGAAATTGCATCCGAATGTAATACAAAAGGCACAATGCCGACTTAAGTACAAGAGGAATGACAATTTAACTATGATTTGAACATCTCCTGTGAGTCCAGTTTTAGATTCCGATGCTTCACTTCAGGTTTACTATATTCCTTGGACCTTCTTATTGACGATGAAACAAAGAAATTGCATCCGAATTTAATACAATAGGCACAATGCCGACTTAAGTAAATGAGGAGTGACACTCTCACTTTCTATGATTTGAACCTCTCCTGTGAGTCCAGTTTTAGATTCCGATGCTTCATTTCAGGTTTACTGTATCCCTTGGACCTTCTTATTGACGATGAAACACAGAAATTGCATCCGAATTTAATACAAAAGGCACAATGCCGACTTAAGTACAAGAGGACTAACACTCTCCCTTTCTATGATTTGAAACTCTCCTGTGAGTCCAGTTTTAGATTCCGATGCTTCACTTATGGTTTACTGTATACCTTGGTCCTTCTTATTGACGATGAAAGACAGAAATTTCATCGGAATTTAATTCAAAAGGCACAATGCCGACTTAAGTACAAGAGGACTGACACTCTAACTTTCTATGATTTGAACCTCTCCTGTGAGTCCAGTTTTAGATTCCGATGCTTCATTTCAGGTTTACTGTATCCCTTGGACCTTCTTATTGACGATGAAACACAGAAATTGCATCCGAATTTAATACAAAAGGCACAATGCCGACTTAAGTAAAAGAGGACTGACACTCTCACTTTCTATGATTTGAACCTCTCCTGTGAGTCCAGTTTTAGATTCCGATGCTTCACTTCTGGTTTACTGTATACCTTGCACCTTCCTATTGACGATGAAACACAGAAATTGAATCGCAATTTAATACAAAAGGCACAATGCCGACTTAAGTACAAGAGGAATGACAATTTAACTATGATTTGAACATCTCCTGTGATTCCAGTTTTAGATTCCGTTGCTTCACTTCAGGTTTACTCTATTCCTTGGACCTTCTTATTGACGATGAAACAAAGAAATTGCATTCGAATTTAATACAAAAGGCACAATGCCGACTTAAGTAAAGGAGGATTTACACTCTCACTGTCTATGATTTGAACCTCACATGTGAGTCCAGTTTTAGATTCCGATGCTTCACTTCAGGTTTACTGTATACCTTGGACCTTCTTATTGACGATGAAACACAGAAATTGCATCCGAATTTAATACAAAAGGCACAATGCCGACATAACTACAAGAGGACTGACACTCTAACTTTCTATGATTAGAACCTCTCCTGTGAGTCCAGATTTAGATTCCGATGCTTCACCTCAGATTTACTGTATCCCTTGGACCTTCTTATTAACGATGAAATACAGAAATTGCATCCGAATTTAATACAAAAGGCACAATGCCGACTTAAGTAAAAGAGGATTGACACTCTCACTTTCTATGATTTGAACCTCACATGTGAGTCCAGTTTTAGATTCCGATGCTTCACTTCAGGTTTACTGTATACCTTGCACTTTCTTATTGACGATGAAACACAGAAATTGCATCAGAATTAAATTCAAAATGCACAATGCCGACTTTAGTACAAAAGGACTGACACTCTAACTTTCTATGATTTGAACCTCTCCTGTGAGTCCAGTTTTAGATTCCGATGCTTCATTTCAGGTTTACTGTATCCCTTGGACCTTCTTATTGACGATGAAACACAGAAATTGCATCCGAATTTAATACAAAAGGCACGATGCCGACTTAAGTACATGAGGACTGACACTCTCACTTTCTATCATTTGAACCTCTCCTGTGAGTCTAGTTTTAGATTCCGAAGCTTCACTTCAGGTTTACTGTATCCTTTGGACCTTCTAATTGACGTTGAAACACAGAAATTGCATCCGAATTTAATACAAAAGGCACAAATCCGACTTAAGTAAAAGAGGACTGACACTCTCAGTTTCTATGATTTGAACCTCTCCTGTGAGTCCAGTTTTAGATTCCGATGCTTCGCTTCTGGTTTACTGTATCCCTTGGTCCTTCTTATTGACGATGAAAGACAGAAATTTCATCGGAATTTAATTCAAAGGGCACAATGCCGACTTAAGTAAAAGAGAACTGTCACTCTCTCTTTCTATGATTTGAACCTCTCCTGTGACTCCAGTTTTAGATTCCGATGCTTCATTTCAGGTTTACTGTATCTCTTGGACCTTCTCATAACCGATGAAACACAAAAATTGCATCCGAATTTAATACATAAGGCACAATGCCGACTTAAGTAAAAGAGGACTGACACTCTCACTTGCTATGATTTGAAATTCTCCTGTGAGTCCAGTTTTAGATTCCGATGCGTCACTTCAGGTTTACCGTATACCTTGCACCTTCTTATTGACGATGAAACACAGAAATTGCGTCGGAATTTAATACAAAAGGCACAATGCCGACATAACTACAAGAGGACTGACACTCTAACTTTCTATGATTGGAACCTCTCCTGTGAGTCCAGTTTTAGATTCCGATGCTTCACCTCAGCTTTACTGTATCCCTTGGACCTTCTTACTGACGATGAAATACAGAAATTGCATCCGAATTTAATACAAAAGGCACAATGCCGACTTAAGTAAAAAAGGACTGACACTCTAACTTTCTGTGATTTGTACCTCTCCTGTGAGTCCAGTTTTAGATTCCGATGCTTCACTTCAGGTTTACTGTATACCTTGCACCTGCTTATTGACGATGAAACACAGAAATTGCATCGCAATTAAATTCAAAAGGCACAATGCCGACTTAAGTACAAGGGGACTGACACTCTAACTTTCTATGATTTGAACCTCTCCTGTGAGTCCAGTTTTAGATTCCGATGCTTCATTTCAGGTTTACTGTATCCCTTGGACCTTCTTATTGACGATGAAACACAGAAATTGCATCCGAATTTAATACAAAAGGCACAATGCCGACTTAAGTACATGAGGACTGACACTCTCACTTTCTATCATTTGAACCTCTTCTGTGAGTCCAGTTTTAGATTCCGAAGCTTCACTTCAGGTTTACTGTATCCTTTGGACCTTCTTATTGACGATGAAACACAGAAATTGCATCCGAATTTAATACAAAAGGCACAAATCCGACTTAAGTAAAAGAGGACTGACACTCTCACTTTCTATGATTTGAACCTCTCCTGTGAGTCCAGTTTTAGATTCCGATGCTTCACTTCTGGTTTACTGTATACCTTGCACCTTCCTATTGACGATGAAACACAGAAATTGCATCGCAATTTAATACAAAAGGCACAATGCCGACTTAAGTACAAGAGGAATGACAATTTAACTATGATTTGAACATCTCCTGTGATTCCAGTTTTAGATTCCGTTGCTTCACTTCAGGTTTACTCTATTCCTTGGACCTTCTTATTGACGATGAAACAAAGTAATTGCATTCGAATTTAATACAAAAGGCACAATGCTGACTTAAGTAAAAGAGGATTTACACTCTCACTGTCTATGATTAGAACCTCTCCTGTGAGTCCAGATTTAGATTCCGATGCTTCACCTCAGATTTACTGTATCCCTTTAACCTTCTTATTGACGATGAAATACAGAAATTGCATCCGAATTTAATACAAAAGGCACAATGCCGACTTAAGTAAAAGAGGATTGACACTCTCACTTTCTATGATTTGAACCTCACATGTGAGTCCAGTTTTAGATTCCGATGCTTCACTTCAGGTTTACTGTATACCTTGCACCTTCTTATTGACGATGAAACACAGAAATTGCATCGGAATTAAATTCAAAAGGCACAATGCCGACTTTAGTACAAGAGGACTGACACTCTAACTTTCTATGATTTGAACCTCTCCTGTGAGTCCAGTTTTAGATTCCGATGCTTCATTTCAGGTTTACTATATCTCTTGGACCTTCTCGTAACCGATGAAACACAGAAATTGCATCCGAATTTAATACAAAAGGCACAATGCCGACTTAAGTACATGAGGACTGACACTCTCACTTTCTATCATTTGAACCACTCCTGTGAGTCCAGTTTTAGATTCCGAAGCTTCACTTCAGGTTTACTGTATCCTTTGGACCTTCTTATTGACGATGAAACACAGAAATTGCATCCGAATTTAATACAAAAGGCACAAATCCGACTTAAGTAAAAGAGGACTGACACTCTCATTTTCTATGATTTGAACCTCTCCTGTGAGTCCAGTTTTAGATTCCGATGCTTCACTTCTGGTTTACTGTATACCTTGCACCTTCCTATTGACGATGAAACACAGAAATTGAATCGCAATTTAATACAAAAAGCACAGTGCCGACTTAAGTACAAGAGGAATGACAATTTAACTATGATTTGAACATCTCCTGTGAGTCCAGTTTTAGATTCCGATGCTTCATTTCAGGTTTACAGTATCCCTTGGACCTTCTTATTGACGATGAAACACAGAAATTGCATCCGAATTTAATACAAAAGGCACAATGCCGACTTAAGTACATGTGGACTGACACTCTCACTTTCTATCATTTGAACCTCTCCTGTGAGTCTAGTTTTAGATTCCGAAGCTTCACTTCAGGTTTACTGTATCCTTTGGACCTTCTTATTGACGTTGAAACACAGAAATTGCATCCGAATTTAATACAAAAGGCACAAATCCGACTTAAGTAAAAGAGGACTGACACTCTCAGTTTCTATGATTTGAACCTCTCCTGTGAGTCCAGTTTTAGATTCCGATGCTTCACTTCTGGTTTACTCTATCCCTTGGTCCTTCTTATTGACGATGAAAGACAGAAATTTCATCGGAATTTAATTCAAAAGGCACAATGCCGACTTAAGTAAAAGAGAACTGTCACTCTCTCTTTCTATGATTTGAACCTCTCCTGTGACTCCAGTTTTAGATTCTGATGCTTCATTTCAGGTTTACTGTATCTCTTGGAACTTCTCATAACCGATGAAACACAAAAATTGCATCCGAATTTAATACATAAAGCACAATGCCGACTTAAGTAAAAGAGGACTGACACTCTCACTTGCTATGATTTGAAATTCTCCTGTGAGTCCAGTTTTAGATTCCGATGCGTCACTTCAGGTTTACCGTATACCTTGCACCTTCTTATTGACGATGAAACACAGAAATTGCGTCGGAATTTAATACAAAAGGCACAATGCCGACATAACTACAAGAGGACTGACACTCTAACTTTCTATGATTGGAACCTCTCCTGTGAGTCCAGTTTTAGATTCCGATGCTTCACCTCAGCTTTACTGTATCCCTTGGACCTTCTTACTGACGATGAAATACAGAAATTGCATCCGAATTTAATACAGAAGGCACAATGCCGACTTAAGTAAAAAAGGACTGACACTCTAACTTTCTGTGATTTGTACCTCTCCTGTGAGTCCAGTTTTAGATTCCGATGCTTCACTTCAGGTTTACTGTATACCTTGCACCTGCTTATTGACGATGAAACACAGAAATTGCATCGCAACTAAATTAAAAAGGCACAATGCCGACTTAAGTACAAGGGGACTGACACTCTAACTTTCTATGATTTGAACCTCTCCTGTGAGTCCAGTTTTAGATTCCGATGCTTCATTTCAGGTTTACTGTATCCCTTGGACCTTCTTATTGACGATGAAACACAGAAATTGCATCCGAATTTAATACAAAAGGCACAATGCCGACTTAAGTACATGAGGACTGACACTCTCACTTTCTATCATTTGAACCTCTTCTGTGAGTCCAGTTTTAGATTCCGAAGCTTTACTTCAGGTTTACCGTATCCTTTGGACCTTCTTATTGACGATGAAACACAGAAATTGCATCCGAATTTGATACAAAAGGCACAAATCCGACTTAAGTAAAAGAGGACTGACACTCTCACTTTCTATGATTTGAACCTCTCCTGTGGGTCCAGTTATAGATTCCGATGCTTCACTTCTGGTTTACTGTATACCTTGCACCTTCCTATTGACGATGAAACACAGAAATTGCATCGCAATTTAATACAAAAGGCACAATGCCGACTTAAGTACAAGAGGAATGACAATTTAACTATGATTTGAACATCTCCTGTGATTCCAGTTTTAGATTCCGTTGCTTCACTTCAGGTTTACTCTAGTCCTTGGACCTTCTTATTGACGATGAAACAAAGAAATTGCATTCGAATTTAATACAAAAGGCACAATGCTGACTTAAGTAAAAGAGGATTTACACTCTCACTGTCTATGATTAGAACCTCTCCTGTGAGTCCAGATTTAGATTCTGATGCTTCACCTCAGATTTACTGTATCCCTTGGACCTTCTTATTGACGATGAAATACAGAAATTGCATCCGAATTTAATACAAAAGGCACAATGCCGACTTAAGTAAAAGAGGATTGACACTCTCACTTTCTATGATTTGAACCTCACATGTGAGTCCAGTTTTAGATTCCGATGCTTCACTTCAGGTTTACTGTATACCTTGCACCTTCTTATTGACGATGAAACACAGAAATTGCATCGGAATTAAATTCAAAAGGCACAATGCCGACTTTAGTACAAGAGGACTGACCCTCTAACTTTCTATGATTTGAACCTCTCCTGTGAGTCCAGTTTTAGATTCCGATGCTTCATTTCAGGTTTACTGTATCCCTTGGACCTTCTTATTTACGATGAAACACAGAAATTGCATCCGAATTTAATACAAAAGGCACAATGCCGACTTAAGTACATGAGGATTGACACTCTCACTTTCTATCATTTGAACCTCACATGTGAGTATAGTTTTAGATTCCGATGCTTCACTTCAGGTTTACTGTATACCTTGCATCTTCTTATTGACGATGAAACATAGAAATTGCATCCGAATTTAATACAAAAGGCACAAATCCGACTTAAGTAAAAGAGGACTGACACTCTCAGTTTCTATGATTTGGACCTCTCCTTTGAGTCCAGTTTTAGATTCCGATGCTTCACTTCTGGTTTACTGTATCCCTTGGTCCTTCTTATTGACGATGAAAGACAGAAATTTCATCGGAATTTAATTCAAAAGGCACAATGCCGACTTAAGTAAAAGAGAACTGTCACTCTCTCTTTCTATGATTTGAACCTCTCCTGTGACTCCAGTTTTAGATTCCGACGCTTCATTTCAGGTTTACTGTATCTCTTGGACCTTCTCATAACCGATGAAACACAGAAATTGCATCCGAATTTAATACATAAGGCACAATGCCGACTTAAGTAAAAGAGGACTGACACTCTCACTTTCTATGATTTGAAATTCTCCTGTGAGTCCAGTTTTAGATTCCGATGCGTCACTTCAGGTTTACCGTATACCTTGCACCTTCTTATTGACGATGAAACACAGAAATTGCGTCGGAATTTAATACAAAAGGCACAATGCCGACATAACTACAAGAGGACTGACACTCTAACTTTCTATGATTGGAACCTCTCCTGTGAGTCCAGTTTTAGATTCCGATGCTTCACCTCAGATTTACTGTATCCCTTGGACCTTCTTATTGACGATGAAATACAGAAATTGCATCCGAATTTAATACAAAAGGCACAATGCCGACTTAAGTAAAAGAGGATTGACACTCTCACTTTCTATGATTTGAACCTCACATGTGAGTCCAGTTTTAGATTCCGATGCTTCACTTCAGGTTTACTGTATACCTTGCACCTTCTTATTGACGATGAAACACAGAAATTGCATCGGAATTAAATTCAAAAGGCACAATGCCGACTTAAGTACATGAGGGCTGACACTCTCACTTTCTATCATTTGAACCTCTCCTGTGAGTCCAGTTTTAGATTCCGAAGCTTCACTTCAGGTTTACTGTATCCTTTGGACCTTCTTATTGACGTTGAAACACAGAAATTGCATCCGAATTTAATACAAAAGGCACAAATCCGACTTAAGTAAAAGAGGACTGACACTCTCACTTTCTACGATTTGAACCTCTCCTGTGAGTCCAGTTTTAGATTCCGATGCTTCACTTTTGGTTTACTGTATACCTTGCACCTTCCTATTGACGATGAAACACAGAAATTGGATCGGAATTTAATACAAAAGACACAATGCCGACTTAAGTACAAGAGGAATGACAATTTAACTTTGATTTGAACATCTCCTGTGAGTCCAGTTTTAGATTCCGATGCTTCACTTAAGGTTTACTGTATTCCTAGGACCTTCTTATTGACGATGAAACAAAGAAATTGCATCCGAATTTAATACA